>NC_045479.1:5746082-6053947 GCF_009650955.1 Corvus moneduloides
TATCTCTTGCAGCCTTAAATTGTCACTCCTTGTTATGTGTTTGCTTTCATTCTTTCTCACAGGTTGCATTTTCCTTTTCCCCAGTCAGACCCTGCTGTTATCTCCTTCCCTTGCTCCAACTGCGCTCACACACTGTGGAGGCTGAGCTCTGCAGGAGTGACTGGATGCACACTAATCCCATTAAGGGCCCTCAGGCACCTGGGGTTTTCAGTTTTCAGTGCTATTTTCATTTAATCTTCCCATCTTGCTTCCTTGCAATTTTAGATCATTAAGGGGTTAAGTGAGATATATCCAGCAAATGAGATAAATCCAAATAAAGGGATTTGGATCTCCCAGTTCAGCGGGTTGCTGCCTCACCGCCTTCTCTATCAGAGTTTCAGGGGTTACCAAACACACCCAGACAAGGGCTCTTGCCAGAACCCATCTGGGTGAAACTGGGTCCCAGCTGCAAACAGCACACAGGATTAGTGAAGAGATCCTGCAAAAATCACTCACAACAACAATTGTGAGTGATGGAGGGGAAATGCCATCTAAAATGTTGATGCTCCTGCCTTCAGATCTCATTTCAGATTTTTTTTCAGAATGTGAATTTTTATCCTCTCTTTCTGAAGGGTGCGGACAGGGAAGCCTGTCACCCTGGATGCCTCCCCTCAGCTTTAATCCTGGTAAGCACAGGCAAATGAAGCCTTCATTGTCAGTCTTCCTAGCTCCTCTAAGAGCGATTTTCTCCTCTTTTCCAGCTGCAGAGCAGGAGGGGGCAGCACATTTTGGCCATTTGAGAGAGGTGAACCACACAGGCCCAGATCTGCTCTGCCTGTTGCCTTCCAAAGCTGGCTCAGGCAGCTGCTGTGCGGCCATGTGATGTGCTGAAGGCACTGTCTCTTGAGTGTTTGTTGTGTAGAAATTGATTTTTTTGCAGATTTTAAGGTCAGAAAGAACCATTTTGACTTTCCCATGTAACACTTTACACAGACTTAAAATCATAAAGAGAAATTTATGCCCTCCAGGCCCACAGCTTCTGCTTGAAGAAGACTGTAACTTTCAATAAGACATTCAGTCTGGAGTAAATATTGTAATAAATGACAAAACCATCCTATCCTGAGGTGAGTTATTCCTGGAATTACTTAATTCCTTACCACAGGCTTTCAGCCTCTTTATCATACAATTTAACCTCTATTCAATGTTTCCTGGTTTTATTCCCTTTTCAGTATTTCCTCTGTCACTTCTACTATCCCATTTAAAGTGCATCCATGCTGCTTTTGGCTGGGATACAGTTAATTTTCTTTACAGTAGCTTGTATGGGGCTGTGTTTTGGATTTGTGCTGAAAACTGATGGTACTACAGGGATGTTTTGGTTATTGCTGAGCAGTGTTTACACAGAGCCAAGGCTTTTTCTGCCTCTCAGCCCACCTGACCAGCGAGGGGGCTGGGGAGGTGCACGAGGAGCTGTGAGGGGACGCAGCCAGCATCACTGACTCCAGCTGACCCAAGGGATATTCCACACCCTATAGTACCTTGCCCAGCATGTCGAACTGGGGGGAGGAAGGAGAAAAGGGAAGGCATTCAGAGTGATGGTGTTTGTCTTCCCGAGCCAGTGATGGAGCCCTGCTGTCCTGGTTCTGGCTGAACACCTGCCTGCCCAGGTGAAGTGGTGGATGAATTCCCATTTTTCCTGCTTGGCTTGCGTGTGCGGCTCTTGCTTTCCTTATTAAACTGTCTTTAGCTCAACCCATGAGTTTTCTCTCCTATTCTTCTGATTCTCTCCCCCATCCCTCCACGGGAGAGTGACCAAGTAACTGTGTGGGGCCCAGCTGCCAGCGGGAGTCAAACCATGACAGGTACCAGAGCTGCACTCAGAGCACATCTATAGCAGGTGCCTTAATTTTATTTCAGTGCTGTGACAGCCAGTGTCCCCCTCCACGTCCTTAAGAGCAACCTGATAATCTCATGTGGCCTTGCCTTTTATATCAAACAAGCCATTTGTAAACGTGCAAAAGACGATTGGAAGATACTCTAATAAATGGGTTCATTCACAGCCATAGAGTCAAGCTGTTCAACAGGTCGCTGTAGTAATTTATGCTCTTTCTGCTGCCATATCTGCAGTTATTTATAATTCATACTTCTCATGATGATAATGAGCTTCCATAGCGTGTCCCCCATCGGAGCATGCAGTTTGCTGCTCCCTGCTATTCATCAAGCTCAGCAATTGGGCTCCTTTGATTCATTGGTCTCCAGACACAGACGAGGGGATGGCAATCTCAATTGAATGTTGGCCAAACGGAAAGGTCTGGCTATTAATAAATAATCATTCACATTAGGAGGTGATCCGTTGAAACTGGCAGAGTCCTTTCTTTCACGCCACTTTTGCTTTCCACTGCTCCTTTTCCCTCCTCTCCCCTCGCCAGCGTGAGACCCACAGACATGGCTTGGAAGGAGATTGCCTTGGCAATTGCCTCGGAGCTGCCCTGGCTGCTGCCAAGGCTCTGCCCAGACTCATCATTCCTCAGCACCGAGCAGGGGTGAACCAGCACGAACCCGCTGCTGGTACCTTCAGGGCTCCACCACTGCCCCCACGCTCCTGGTGCCAGCCCCAGATCCCCTTCGGGCAGGAGATAATGCTGGGACTACCTGCCGCAGGGACCCGCCAGCACCCTGCGGGTCGGGGAGGCCCTGCTAGGCAGAGATCAAAGGTCAGGGAGGGGTTTGGGGGATGTGGATGCGACCCCTTTAAAGCAGGCACGGCCTGACCTCCGGCTGGAGAAGCCAAGACCCGTCTTCAGAAATCAGAGTAATCCCGGGTGATTTTATCCCACTCCACTTCCCTAAATCTGTGGCTGCTGCTGCTTGGCGAGGGGATTAAGGGCTGGCAGGGGATTACGCAGCCACTGCAGCTCCCAGCGCGGAGCTCCGTCCTGGCGCGGCCGCTCCGGGGCACGGAGCCGCTCCGCACCTCTGGGTGCGCACCCCGCCCGCAGCTGCCGCGGCTCCGGCTGCCCTGGGCCGGACACCCCCGGGCCGGACACCCCCTGGCCGGACACCCCCTGGCCGGACACCCCCGGGCCGGACACCCCCTGGCCGGACACCCCCGGGCCGGACACCCCCGACGGCGCCCGGCAGCGGCAGCGGCGCTCCCGGGGCAGAGGCGGCTGCGGTGCCCGCGGTGCCCGCGGTGCCCCCGGGGCCCGGCCCCGCACGAACAGGGCTCCCAGCCCGGCACCATGGCGGGGGCCGCGGGGGAGCCCCCCCAGCGCAGCAGGAACGGCGGGGAGCCCCCGCATGCCGCCGGCCGGAGCCGCTGCTGATGGCTGGTGCCCGGAGGATGGGGCCCTGGGCCGTCCCGTGGATGATGCTCTGTCTGCTCTGCCTCCCGCCCTCTGCCAGGGCCCAGACGAAGATCCCGCTGGAGACGTAAGTGTTTCTCTCCGTGGCTGGCGTGGAGCGAGCAGTGCCGAGGGCATGGGCAGGCGGGTGGGAATGCCGCCCTGGCAGTGGCAGCATCGGCGGGGACAGGCTCCTCCAGAGGGGCACATCGCTGCAGCGGAGTGGCATTTCTGTACCTTGGCTCCTGGCAGAGGACACAGACATGGGAGCCACAGACCTGGTGCCCAGATCTAGGCTAGAATGCAATACCTCTTCTTCCGCATTCAAGAGTAGCAATGATACTCATCTGCTTTAGTTAAGTACTTTGACATCTATTAATGCTCTGCTTAATGCACTGGGCAACAGAAGGCAAAACCAGTTTAAAGACACACTCGTAAAACCCCGCTGCTGCTGCTGCTGCTGCTGCTGCTGCTGCAACTTGCGGAGATCCCACCATGGAGAAGGACACGAGTGGCCCCAGTTTGGCAGCTCCCAGCTGAGCAGAGTGGTTTCAGTGACACTGCTGGGTTTCAGTGTGCTGGGAACACCCAGGGGATGCCCAGCACTGGCCAGGTTCTGCCCGTGGGGGATGCACACGGGACGTTTGAGCGAGGACGCATCTCTTTGCCACGCACAAGACCCAGCCAGATTGTGCAGGGCGAGGTTTGCAGCCCCGAAGCTCTGGTCCCTTGCGTTGGTCTGGATCTCTACTGGCTGAAAAGAGCCTGGGTAATACACACAGACGTGGTTATTCACGTGTGTGGCCGTCAGAGGATGTTAATGGGAGGAAGCTAAATAGAGGAAGAGGCCACAGCACTTCTCACTTGTTCTTGCTCCACCTCTCTACAAAGGCGTAATGGTCCTTCCCAGAGCTCTGGAGCAAAGGAATGAGGCGCTGAGCTGCAATACAGAGCACACCCAGCCGTGGTTTGTGCATGCACTGCACATGCTGGGAGTCTTGATGTAGCTTTTGGGATGTGGGTTTGCAGTGCACCCACGCCCACGTGTGTTGGTGTGACGAGCGGCTCCTCCAGCACGGTCACTGCTGGAAAGCTCCCCGCCAGCAACACAGCCCTGGCAGCCCCCCAGGAGCACAACAGCTCTCAGCAATCCCCGTTTATAAAACTTCACCTTGGTAAGCTGATTTAGACAAGTTAAATCCTTTAAGGATTAAAAACATCGGCACCACGATTGGTAAAAGTTGTTGTGGGGCAGCTTCTGGGGTGCTGTATCCCAGGGTTGTGGGTGCAGGACTTGGTCTGGAGAGGAGACAACACTGCCAGCAGGTTTCAGAAGGAGATACATCTGAAAAATCAAGTCAGCTTAAGCCCTTTCCTGCGTTTGGGGAAATGTTTTTTATTCAAAAATTGCCAATCACACCCTTATAGATGTGCCACCAGTACAGCCCATCTGACCAGGAGTTGCACTGACCTTATCCAGGGGGCTCTCAGGAAACTGCTACCGATTTTACTCTTGCACTGCCAAGCCCTTCCCCAGCAAAGTGCTTCTGATTGGGGTTTCACAGAAAGGGCACAGAGGTTACACAAGATAAAATCCACCTTCTGCTAACTTCAAACCATGCAAATCAACTTTCCATGTCCAGGATAAATACTGCATATTTAAGGAATACCTTTCAGCATTGAAGCCTGTGGCATTTAGAAGCCAGCCTGTCCTTCCTGCTGTTCTTGCCACTGAATACAAGAGCAGGGATTAGAGGCAGGCAATCTCTGACCAAATCCTTTTCTGATGTGTTTCATTATAATGTGATAGCCCTTTACTACTGGAAAAAAAAATATTTACGTCACTTTGTACAATTTGGAACTTATTCCTGTACAAGAACAAAGAATAAACAATAGAAAAAGAGCTTTTCTCCTCTGGTACTAAAACCAGACCAATGGCTGAATTAATCCCTGTTGTTTCAAATCCACTCGTGAATTTAACCACAACACAAAAGTCGCCCTTTTGAAGTGAAATTTCAGTAGAGAAGCACATTGGCCAGAGGCCCAAAGGGAGTAAATGAGCAGAAAATGGATCTGCTTCCTGGGTTACACGGGGACATTTTGGGGACACAAAACCAGAGTCCTTCAAGCAGCAGCTGGGTTCGATCGGGGTGAAGCGACACACGGCTTGCTCGGCCTGTGCCGTGTCTGGCTTTGCTGCATCGCGCTTGGATCACCGCCAGCTTATCCCAAAGCTCACTCAGCTTTAGCTCCAGCAGTGCAAAAATCTGCTCAGTCAGTTCCTAGTGATGCTTCTGGGGTGCAAGTTCAGCACACAAACCACCTCTTCTTTCCGAACCACCTCTTCCTTCCCACTGGACACAGCTCTGGCTGTGTGCCAGCCATGGCATGGGCAGGAGTGCTGGCAGCTGTGAGGATGGTGAGGAGTTGGGGCTGGCTTCTTCTTGGGGTAATGGAACCACTGGGGAATGCTGGTGGGAGAGGCAGAGTTCAATCTGGTATGGCCTCTATAGGCTGTTCTTATTGCCTTTATACATCTGCCTGTGAGTTGGACAGAGCCAGAGACCTTAGAAGAAATTCCTCTCAACCTGATGAGTCTTAGACTGACCTTTTCTCTCACTTATTAAAAAATTAAGGAAACCTATTTAAGTTCAGCAGGCTGCTCTTAATCTCCCAGTACTCTAAGATTGTTAATTTCCCTGGCAAATAATTGTCTTTTAAAGATGTAAATGCCGGTGTATTTCTGCCTCTTCACTTTCCTACTTTTCAGCTTCTGTGAAATGCCACCAGATATTTTTAATGACACAATCTTTAGCCCTGTGACACAGGGATTTGGTGCCTTTGTGCCCTCTCGTTCCTCTGTGCCCCCTAACTTTCCAACCAGTCCTCCAAAGCTGCCGCTCTCTGGCCCTCTTTTTGGTCCCCCTGTCTTTGTGCCTCGTTCCTCCTCTGCTTTGAGACCAGAAGAAATACCAGTCCCTGAGCCAGAGCAGACATCCCAAAATGACACAAACCCCTTTTTAATTCAAGTTCTGCTGTGGCTGGAAGTTTCAAGAACTTTCAAGAAGATGCTCAACTGCACCCACTAATCAGAAATCACACCACAGACTCTTCCACCCTGCTGGGCTGAAAAATGATGAGGGCTGGAAGGAGTAGGGGCACACACATGGCCACACACATGACACAAAACAGAGGTGGGGGGAGGGAAATGGGGTAAAAATAAACATCCCTGCTAAAATTACTGTCCCTTCATGTTTAGGTTCTCTCATCCTGCAGTAAAAGGCAAGGAGACTGGAGAATATTAGTTAATAATACCAGCACAAAACAGCTCATACATGAAACTTAAAAAGCCAGCAGCAGCAGATGGGCATCAGGTTAAACGTTGATGCAGAGATCCTCATATCTAAGGGGATGCGTTAGTCACTACTACAACAAACAGGAAAGCATCCCATGGGATCCCTGTCTCTCGTTCCTTCTTTTATTCTAGGCTTGCTAGACTAACTCTGATATAGCCCAATAAATCCTGGTCTCCTAGAAAATACCTGTATGTCTTTTTCTCTAAGGACGAAATGATGAGATAAAAGCTCTGGCTCTCAAAACAAGATGCAGAGCACAGTGCAAAAAAAAAAAAAAAAAAAAATTGACTTCAGCTGGTGCTAGTTCACACTCAGTGGTTAAATATGAATGCCTCATTGCCAATTAAGGATTGATTTAAAAAGGCACCCACTGTCTCATGCTTTTTTTGTAGTAGCGGGGAGAGGTGTAGTGCAGAGCTGCAGCTTTGTGTGTGCTCCTGTAGCTGCCTGTGTGTTCCTGTGTGTGAGAGGGGAGGCTGAGCAGGCTTTCCTGGGTTGAAGGGAGCTGTTGTCATTATTCCACCATTGCTGTGCTGGCTTTGCTCCCGAGCTCATCTCTGTGTTGGTGTATTATTTGTGGTGCAGTGCACTGGGAAATCAGGCCCTGGGGTTAAAGCCTGCTTGGGACTTGAAGAAATCTGCTGGGAGCTGTAGGTGAGGCTCTACACACCAGGAATAAGTGGTGTACTCTGGTAAGTGGAGAAGGCCATTTATTGCATTAAATAAATCTCTCTTAGGTGAATCCGTATAGGTGGAGCTGCCTAACATGGATCATGTAGCAGCTCTCTGAAGTGCTCTGTCCGTTTTGGGAGCCATCTCCTTCGGTTTGGAGAGCTCAGTGTTCAGGCTGCTCCTGGACATCTGCATGTTCTCCACGTGGGCTTGCTGCCATCCATTATTTCCAGGATGGCACGAGTGTGAGGGGTGCTTACCGTGACAAGGCACAGTCTGCTGTGGCATCATCGAGCAGCAGCAGCAGCACCAGTGAGAGCAGAGGATTCATCTGGCTCATTAGTCTCTGGCCTGCTCTGCTGGAGGAGCTGAATCCAAGGGGAGAATCATGACGCCTTCCTTAAGTTCTGACACTTATGTCTCTTCAGCAGGTTTGGCACTAGGTGTCTAGCCCTTCACCCCAGGGCCTGTCAGGGAGGACAGATAGGTGTCTGCAGAAAGCAATTTATTTCACTTTGCCAGCAACAGAAGGAACTTGGATGCTCTGTAAGACCAAATTTGTACATCTGAAGTTAGGTGGGACATACTCAACTCGAAGCACAGTGACTGAGACCAGCAGAACTCAGTGTTTCTCCCTGCTGACCAGTGTCCTGGGCAGAATGTCCAAGAGCAGCACTGTTTCCTGCCTTGCTGCTTGTCTGGCTTGAGTCTGGGGACAGAACAGTGCTACTGTTGGAAGAGTGGCTTAGAGAAATATAGGGGGATTTGTGCTCAGAAAGATGGAGCTTTGCCTGTCTGAAGAAGTAACCAGTTTTGCAGACTTTGCACTAATAACATTGATTTTTCTTTTCTTGCCCTTTCTTTAGGGTGAAGTCCTGGGCAGATGCCTTTGGTGGGGAGCTGTACTCCATTGTGACTAAGTATTCGGGCTCCCCTCTGTTGCAGAAGGTAGGCAAAATGTGTGAGGGTTCTCTTTGCTTCATCTCACCTCCCCATGTGGCCTTCCAAGGTTCCCCCCAGGGTGGAGGAAAGAATGAGGCACTGGTGTCCAGCTGCCTTTTAAAATCACGGAGCTCTGTGTCCATAAGCACAGAGAGATGCCCTGTGGCAGCTCTGCATGAGCTGGAGAGGGAGATCCATTCAATGCCTTCCCTGCTTTCATCAGCCACTGCTGCACACCACCTTAATTGTACCACTTTTTGTTAAAAGTACTCTTTAACAGCACTCCTCATGTTTCCACTCTGATGATCACTTCGTGCTCCCCTGTACTGACCCTTCATTCCTCCTTTCCTAAGTCCCTCTGCTGCTCATCACTCAGCTGCTCATTGTCACCCCATCATCCCCTCCTGCAGCTCTCCAGCTGACACTAATTTCTTTTTGCTTTCTCATCTGTATTCAGCCAGTTGTTTATCAATTCTTTGAATTTTGCCCTTAAGACTCTGCTTCAGGCAGGTGCCCTGGAAGCCAGAGGCAGAGCTCTGCTTGGCTTGATCACCAAACAGGCACTACTGCAGTAAACTCTCTACCAGCATTCAAGGCTGTAGCTCCAGGGGCTTTAAACAAATGGTCCCTTTTGTGGCTGTAGAGAAACTTCCTTAAGTCCGTGGTGAATGGCTGCTCTCTTTCAGCCTTGGGGATCTCTGCCCTGCACCTCCCGAGTGCTGCTCTGGGGGACTGGTGGCTGCTGATTGCATCCAAAGGAGTGCAGACTCCACTCTGCAGCCATCCAGTTCTTTTGTCTTTGCTCTTTCTCTGATCCTTCAACACAAGCCATGAGTTGTCCTTTACACCTTCTGGGTCTGAGTTCTGTCCTCACATTAGCAATTACACCCACATCCTAGTGCAGCACAAAGGAGTTGGATATCATTTTCCTTGCCTTGCTGCTGAGCCCTGTTTCCCTGTCCCCAGAGTGCTGCTTTTTGCTTGGAGTAAGGGATCACATCCTGCAGCACTAACTTTGCTAGGTTTGGCCAAGACAGGCTTTCAGCACCCATCACCAAGGGCTATGCTGATCATCAGCTCCTCTTGGGAGGAAAGATTCACCATGCAATAAAAGGCTGCCAGCACTGATAAAGGTACTTCATGCACTAACCATGAGGCAGCTGCAGCAGGATGTAGATGCAGGCTAAAGTTTGCCTTGTAGCAGTTTTGATGATGCTTCTGCATTGCCTGTTGTCCCCTGGGGTCCCCATGCCATAGCTGCCAGAGGCAAGGTGACATGTGAGCATCTCTGGTGAGAGCTGGAGCTCTGGGTGGGGGGACAATGCAGATTTGGGTTGTTTGATATTTAGGCATCTTTCTGATGCTGTGTAGGTGTGGGCTGACAGACAGCTTGTGCTGCTTCTGCTGAGAGATTCAGTGAGTTCATGTTCCTTGGGGCCCAGGAGTCAGTGACACTGACTGGGGAAGGGGAACTGGGGTTAGCCTGAAAGTACCAGTGCTGTGAAAGTTGTCAATGCAGGCCAGGAATGGCACGTGTGGTACTGCTGTGAGTGCCAAGACAGCTGTGCTGTGCTGCCCCTCTGGATGTGTTGCATCATGTGTTTTGTCTCTTAGGATCTTGATTCCTTTGGGATTGGGATTAAATGAGGCCTGCAGGTGCTCATAGTGCCACTAAGAATTAGAGTTACAGCAGCTAGTTCTTGAACAAAAACTCACAACTCTTTATCAGCCGTTGGTATGATTCATTGGAAGCAAAGAAAGCTCAGTTTCAGATGAAAAAGAAGCCTGAATGTAACCAAATCCAATCTAGTGTTCATGTCAAGAAGAATTAAAGCAGAGCTGTATTTTCCTGATGAGCCTTATGAAATAATACCACTTGCCTGCCCAGTCCTCACACACAGTTTTGTTCTTGAAGGGGAAGGTGTCTGCTTTGCTCTTGCGTGTGTTGATGCCTGGGCACAGTCTCTGGAGATCCCTGAGCTGGACACAATGTCACCTGTGACTCAGGAGGAAAATGTCACTTTGAGCAGGGGGTACAGATGAGCTTCATCCAGCCTTGCTCTGTAAACACTCCAGCAAAGAGCCATCTCCTAAATTTGTGTTGTGTCGTGCCCTGCCCTAACTTGAGCAGTTTAAGCAGCTCAAGTTTACCTTTCAACCTCACTTCTTGAGCCTTTTCATCTCCTCTTATTTCCCTGGGAAATAAGGAAAGCGGGGAAAACCAGCCAGCCCTCACTCCAGTCCTTCTCTCAGCCTCCTTTTCTTTAGGTAGGTTGGGCACCTTCTCCCAGTTCCTCATCTCGAAGCAGGGACCATCCCAGGGGGCTGCCACTGCGACCCTGGCACCTCCAGCACTACAAGTGGATGCCAACAGATCTTTGACTATTAGGCAATGTTTTCATGCACCCTGGCAGACCCCAAACATCTTTATGTAGATCATCTCATTGGCACAGACTGTGGGTGCATTAGGCCCAGGCAGCCAAACACGCCAAAGTGTGGAACTCAAGCACGAGGGTTTGCCTGTGCCCCAGGCACATTTCTCTTTTTTAGGCTGTTACCTGTTTTTCACATCAAGTATTTCTCTGCATGCATGGGTGTGACCCAGCAGAAGGGTGGGGAGCACAGCACGGAGGTCCGGGTGATTCTTTTCTCAGTGCTTGTCTAAGTCCACGGGCATTTTGTCTTTGAGGAAATACAGAAGGTGCTGTTATCTCAGTTTGGATCTTATTTTGTGTCTCCCTTGTGCCTAATACTCTTGAACTACTTACATAAGCTTTCTTTTGTGGTTTTGAGTTTGCTTGCTTTTCTTTGGACTTTTTGTTTGTTTCCTCCAGAAGAGCCCTAATATGTTGCAAACCCAGGTGGTTGACTTTCCACCAGGCTTTATCATTCCCAGAGACCTGGTGAACTAACAGACATCCCTTGAATCCCCAAGGGCAGGCTTTTACCTTGCATCAGAGAGCTTTGCCCTGCAGTTATTAGAAAGCCCAAAAAATGTGGCAAAGACCAGACAAACTTGAGAAGTTCAGTCAAGACGTTTTCCTGGGTGAAGATGAAAGGAATGTCTTTCACACTCTTAATTTAGTTCCACTAGCAGTGAGTAATGCAGCACCGTGTACTTCAATAGGCTGAATTTTATGGAGGTGGGGACAAGAATATATATTTGGTGACATATCTCTGTTCACAGATAAAACTCGGGATACTGAATTCTGGATATTCTACTTCTAAATCACCACCCCCGTCACTGCAGAAGGGGAATCTTAATGAATTGCTCCTGCTGTTTTAAGGGAATGCTAAGTGTTAGATGCATAAGAAAAGATTTTCTGTTAGAGCTGAGCTAACTTTTTGGCCTCTTTTCAACATCAGATCCTTTCAGCCAGTTCTCCCAAGCCTGATCCCCGCTCTGTACTTTACAATGATCTGATAGCCTGAACCCTAAGCACAGGTTGTACAGGATAATCTTGGCCAACTACAAGCACCTGAGCTGACTTTCAGCCATGGTGTCTGGTGTCAGTGTTGGAATCACCACTCCATTGCCCACCATTGGGAAATCTTGGATGAATAGTCATCAATAGCCAGAGGTTTCAGTGGCAGGAATGCAGGCATGTAGTGGTTTGCTGGTTCATGCGTAGGAAAAAAGCTCAAATAGGATTTCAGCTCAAACCTGGTGTATTCCTTAGGGAAATGAAACTTTGCAGAAAGTTGTTGGGGGTTTTTTATGGTGTTTTGTGTTGGGGTTTGGTTTTGGGGTTTTTTCCCATCTCTGGCTAGAGCTCAGGGCTGAGATGTGTCAGACTGCTTGTGATTTCTCATGATTACTTTCACCCCAGTAACATCTGCTTGTGAGTATGTCAAAAGCACATTAAAAAAAAAATTAATGGAGAGGGGGGGGAAAGCCCTGCTGCTTTTAATTGCAGCTGTGACCCAAGGCAACCAGGGGCAGGTCACTCTGTGAGGTGCACGCTTGCCCCCCTTTGCTAGTGTTCCCAGGAGAGATTCCCCTCCTGCCCCGAGCAGGGCCTGGTTAGAGCCCAGCCTGGCAGAGATCGCCTCTCTCCCGGCGGCCCCGTGGCATGGAGCTAAATGGGACAGACACCAGCTGGGCCGTGCTGCGGTCTCACCACCAGCCAGGGACCTCGGTGGGGGTTGTGGCTGCACGTTCCTCTTTTGGCAGCGTGGTTACCCCAGCCTTCCTGCTCAACCCCTCCTCTCCTCCTGCTGCTCCCCCGCCCGCGTGTCCCGGCTCCCCAGCCCCAGCGGAGGGGATGCGAGGCCTGGCGTTTTTAATCCAGTAAAGCCCTTGCTGTTAATGGTGCCAGGCAGAGCGAGCAGCCTCCCTGCCGTGCCTGCTGCAGGCTGGATGCTGCTGCTATTTCTGTCTGACCTCCTCAGCGTTTCTTCCTCTGCCCGTGCTCAGCCACCCTCCTGGATGGTCAGGGAGCTTCTTGAACGAAAGGGGCTCCACTGGCTCACCCTAATGACATTCAAAGTCCTTTCCCCGCTGCTCCCCTCTAATTCAAAAGTGCCACCAGAGCCCCTGGTGTCTCCTTGCCCTTTTCACCACCTTGTTTTTTTCCCAGCACAAGAAGCCCAGCCCTGGCTGAGATTGCTGCTGTGATGCTAACACAACGTGAGGATGGAGGGGGGCTGTACACACTGCAGACAAAACTGATGATGAGGGACCAGGGAATTGCAGTTGGTTGCCTTTGTGTTTCCACACAGCTCAGGAGATAAGGCTCTGTCTTTTCTGAAATAAGTTAATCATCCTGTGTCCTTTTGTGGGTTTTATTACTCTTTCTTTCTGGCTATCTCTGTTAGCTGTGGGGTTTTTTTTTGGAAAGGAGAAATAAAGGCCACTGTATCCAGTCCAGGGCAGATTATGGTTACACAGTTTAGATGTACTCTTGGGGTTTTTTTAATTCCTAGGTTATATGAAACATGGTGAGAATAAACTGGTTATCTCTAAAGCTGTGAGATCTAGATCCTCCTTGTTACAGCATCTCTCCCTGTGGAGGCAGCACCAAGTAGCCATGCTCGTAGCTCCTAGTTTCTGGGAATTGCTTGGCCTAGCTTATGCTCCTGGGTGCCCAATAAAAGTAGCATCATAACTGTCTGTCTCAGCTTTCCTTGGCAGGCTCCCACATAAGCAGGCCCTTCTTGCTGGAGACCTGGCAAGTTCCCTCACAGAGGTGGTGGCACTGGGGCAGGACAGCAGGGACACTGCCAGGACATCTCCCCACCAGTGCCCCCAGAGCACATGTGACACAGGAAGAGGTGCAATGACAGCACATAGCTCCACTCCCTTGCTCCTCCCTCTGCCTTAAGCAAGCTGGAGGGGCATGATGTGTACAATGCTATTACAGATGTCATCACAGTGCATGGTTTGGGTTTTTAAAACCTGGCCTCCTGCTTCTCTCTCTAATTTGTAGTCACTAATTGCTGCAGGTGCATTGCTGCTTTCAACAGCCACAAGCTCTCAAGTGGGCCAGTTGTTTTTACTTGGTCAAAGTGCTTTGAGTTACAGCCACTGATCTGCACACCCTGAATTACAGGCTGGAAAAGAGGGAAAGGCAAAGATGGAAGAAGGTGATAAAATCAAAGCAGTTGTTTCAACACACCCTCCCTCACCAAAGACAATACCCAACTAGCAATAATAGATTTGTCCCTCTCCTTAAGAGCCTCCTGCTCAGCAGGATTTTCTTCTTTCCCTTGGGTAGAAGTACAAAGATGTGGAGCCAACTCTGAAAATCAAGGAGGTGGATGGCTTGGAGCTGGTGAAGAAGTTCTCAGATCAGATGGAGAGCATGCTCCGCAGGAAGGTCGAAGCTGTTGAGGTATGACCACTGGGGCTTGGGGCTTTGGGAGGGAATTCATGTCCTGTCAGCCCTGGAGCAGCAGGCACAGGCCTCCTGCCTGCACCAGGAGTGTGTGGGTGCAGGGGTTGTGTGAGGACTTCCCTGCCCAAGCAAGAGCCTGCTGGTGCAGCTGGCTGCTCGCTCTGAGCTTTAAGCAGACACTGGTGGGAGGGTGTGGGCGTTCAGACAAGGGGATGCTGGCTTCTCCCTGTGCTCAAATTAGAAAACAAGATAAAAACAAAGTCTAGGAATAAATATGAGGGAATGAACACTCTTTGAGGAGACAAGCTGTTTAAAGGAGGGGGAGAAGAAAAACCTCTCAGAAGTGAAAAACTGAGTTCATCCTTCTCTAATGTGCTCTGGCCGCTGAAGACTAGGCGCTTGTTTCAGCTGTGTGTGTGGCTCAAGGGGAATTTCTGCACCTCCTGAACACAAGCTGCAAGGAAGGTGCTTGGGTTTCCAGCTGTGTACACGGGGAAGTGTGGAGGAGGTGGCAAGAGGTCTGTAGCTGTTGCTGTGTGGGAGATCAGAGCAGGCAATCGTCCTGGCCCCTCTTACTTCCTGCATCTAAGGATTTATCATATTCCCATGTGTTTACCTACTATGAAAAGCATATTTCTGTAGTCACAGAGCCTCGACTGTTTAAGGTTTCTAATGTGGAAAAGTCATCCAGAAACACATCATTTGAGTCTCCAAGTGAAATGTGGGCATATTTAGTCCCAGAGCTTTGGCCCATTGCATGAAATTCTTAGCCAGGCTTTTCCAGGGTTTGGATTGCCTTATCCTTTGTGAAGGAGCAAAATGTAGTTTTGCTGAGACTGTTGCTGATTGTGCAACCCTGAAAACACGTACGTGTTCTGTTGGATCCCTTCCCAGTCTGTACCAATTGAGAATTAGTGCCCTGAAGCATCATACTGGAGAAAACTGGCTGATTTTATTGCCTTCCATAAATGGTAAGAGCTTATAAATGGCCACAGCATGGCTGAGCCCTTTACGAAATCCAGTCATGGTCTTTGTCTCAGTAACAATACCAGACTGAGACTCCCACAAGGCCTTTTCCTTTGATGAGATACTGACATCAAGCTGGGGCTGAAATGCCTTTCCCATGGCTTTTTGGAAGGGTTTGTGGAAAATGAAATTAAATCTGTCTGTTGTTCCTGTAAATGGACCTGTTTCTGTTTGTATATGTCCTGTGATACCTAAAATTGCTCAGGGGTTTAGTAGGGACTCCGGAGTAAGTAGGTGTGAATACACTTGGCAATAAATAGCTGCAAATAGTATACCTTCCAAGCTGTAAAAGTGCAGCACAGAACGACAGGTCAGCGGGAAAGGAGGGAAAGAGGGAAGCTTGTAACCCAAGACATGGTTGTGGGGAAGGAGGCAGTCGCTGATGCAGCTGGAAGAAATTCTGGAGGGCTCTGCCCCAGCACCCGCTCACCTTCCTTTCTGTGTGCTTGCTTTAGAGGTTGGTGGAAGCAGCAGAAGATGCAGATCTGAACCACGAGTACAACTCCTCGCTGGAGGTGAGTTTGTCCTGGTCAGTGACAAAACGTGGCACACAGAGAACGGGCAGAGCCAGGAGCCCACCCCCGCAGGCTCCTGGGCAGGTCAGGAATCACCTTCTCCTCAGGACACTCAGCTTGTCTAGAGACTACTGCGAGTAAGAGACATCCTTGGCAGATCCCAAACACAGAAACACCGAGAAGATTAGTTCCTTTGGCCCTGGGAGGGGAAGGATTTGGGAAGACATTGGGCTGCATGATATTATTGGCATTACTTTCACTGCACAGCCAACACTGTCGTTAGGCGACGTTTTAGAGCAAATTAGCTGGCACTTTGTGGGTTACTTGACTGGAAAATGAGCTAAAAATTGAGTGTGAATGAACAATGAGGAGGATGCTGTTACAAATACCCACAGCAATCCGTTAATCCAAATGAACTGAGTTTCTCACCATCTTTCTTAACAGCTCCCATCATCTTTTCTGTACCAGACAGACACCCACTCGTCAGGACTTCCCTTAAGGTGAAAGTTTGGTGCTGCCCAAGCAATTTGGATAATTGGCTTTCTGTTAATAACTGTTTGTTGTGGCCAAGCTATGGGATTATTGCTGGTGAAGGGAGCTGGAGTGAAAAGGCTGTGGAAGGAAGCCCTCTGTCCACAGCACAAGCACAGACAGCTTAGCAGATGGACAGGCTACCCATGCAAGTACATGTCTCAGTGCTGGGAAAGGCTGGGAATGAAAACACTCCTTGAAATCAAGCTAGTTACTAATTTCATCTTGCCTTTTTTTTTTTTCCTTTTTGTAAAAGAATCCCATTAGTCATGCTAGTTGGGTCAGCCGCATTCACAGTGAGGGTCATGGGTGAGTTGAGGTACATGACTCTGTATTTGCACACTACATTTGCACCCTCTGAGTGCTGTAAGTGCTTGAACATGAATCCTTACATAACCTCTGGCTCAGATAAAGTCAGCAAAACATCTTAAAAACGCAGGTTACCCAAGGACAAAGAATGCCCTGAATATACTAAAGTGGCTGTAGGTGGTAAATCTCCAGTGACCTTCACAGGGGGCACACTGCGTTGTCTTTGAGCACCTTCTGCTTGATCCTTTGCTCTTGATGAGTGCCTGCTCCTTGCAGTGACAGGATGAGGGGATAATCCTGGCTGGATGTACAGCAGGAGTTAACTCGGTAAGTGACAGCTGCAGGGACAGGGCAGGTGAGGTCGGCATTGCCGTGTCCTGTGCTAAACCTGGGAGCCAGACCCAGTGAGGCACTTCAGCTCTCCAGCTAATCCCTGAAATAGCTCTGAGGGGCCGCAGCAGTCTGCCACCCTGCCCCTCTGTGCCTAAGTGGCTCTTCTGCTCCTGGCATTGACAGTGCTTTTGGTCATACGGGCACACGACAACAAGAAACTGGCCAGAAACCATCGTTTGGGCAGCCTGACACTTCCAGTTGGTAACAGCTTGTTTGCTGCTCATTTTGATCCTCTTCGAAGCCCTGATTCTCCATATGTCCCCTCTTTGTTTTAAAGAGTGCTTTTCCCAGCAGTGCTGGTAATAGTCTGTCCTGTTCCCTCTTTGTCTTTCTCTCTTCCATTGCCTTCATCAACAGTTTGATTACTACAACTCTCTCCTGATTAACAATAAGGATGAAAATGACAATTACGTGGAGCTTGGGGATGAATTCATTCTGGAGCCAAATGAGCATTTCAATAACCTGCTGGTGAACACAACCTACAGCGATATCCAGCTCCCCACCAATGTCTACAACAAAGGTAATGGCCTCTACTTTCTCACTGCTGGGAGGTCGGTGTGCAAATTATCAGCATTAATACTGGAAGCAAGGATGGGGATAGAAAAACAGCACCTGACAGAGGGGGGGGGAAAAAAAAGGCAGGGTTGGAAAGGTGCTGACCAAGGGACAGTCAGTCTGTGCTGCACTGTCACTGTGGCAGGGCTTAGGTACTATCTGCTCTTGGAAAACCTCTTATGGTGGGTAGAGTATTCTCCTGCAGGCCCTCTACCCAACCAAAGATGCTGTGAGACAAACTGTGGTGAGACTTTATTGGCAATTGTCACACTGGATGAAGGGCTGGCTCTGTCAAGGCCTTTAGTTGTCAAGAATCTCATTGGTGACTGTGCTCACAACTGCTGTTATTTAGAGACACAATAGAGGGAGTTCTCTTTCCCCCATGATTTTAAATCAGTTCCACGTGGTCTGGCAGCCCCAGACCCTACAATCTTGCTCACAACAGAGCCACCAGCAGAGCTGGCTGTGGGTAGGAGCAGCAGAACTGTACCAAGCAGACTGCTGCCCTCAGCAGAGTATGGAGAGAGGTGGTCGAATGCCAGCCAGCAGAGAGGCACTGCCCAGCCAGCAGATTTCTTGCCTCTACACCTCGCCATGAACCAACCAGCTCCTCTGGCTGTGGCTGCAGGATGAGCAGGAGGTGTGAAGGAGGAGGGCCGCTTCCATGCCCACGGATCCTCCAGGGAGCAGTGTCCCCCAGCGCTCACTCCCCCTCTGGCAAACAGCAGCAACCCTGGCTCTCCCCAGCATTTCTAGCTCTTCCTTCCCGCAGGACTTACTTTGGCCTCATCCCTGGGGAGTCACAATCCAGTTTTTCCCTCCTTTTGACCAAAACTGCCTTTACTAAAGTGACTAAAGAGGAAGTGGTAGGTCAAAGCTCCACTCTTTTCAACACAAACACAGTTAATCTGACAATGACCAGTTTCTCATGACTCCCTGTTCCTACTGCTGCTGCTCTTTGGTCTCCTGAGGCAGTGAGTCAACACAGACACCAAATATAGGCTGCCTCCTCGGAGTTCTTGGAATCTGCAACTTCCTATTGATTCTGAGGAGATGGGGGCATGGTAGGACAGCCCAGGCTTTGTCAAAGAAATGGCAGGCAAAGAAGAAAAGACAGATTTGAGGAGGAAAAGAGGAGAGAGAGTGCAACTGTGTGAATCCTAGGGCTCCTGTGTCCTAGGTGATTACACCTAGCATAAATGTAGACAGTCTTTGTAGAAAGGCTGTCAGTGATGCATCAGGCAGCTGCTTCTCAAGAGCCACATGTCCCCTGTCTGGCAGCAGCTGAGCACTGCCTGTAGGGTGTGCCAGCTGTGCTCAGCACCGTGATGGCCTCCCTGAGTCTCTGAGAGCATTATTCCAACCAGATGCAGTGCTCAAGGGCAGCCAAGGCTGGAAGGAGAAATGGGGTTAATGGTGTCTGACCAAGCTGAGATCACCTGCAGTGGCCAGTGGTGGTCTGGCCTGGCCTCCAGGATTCCCTTGAATGGGCAGGGAACAGGATGTAGCAATGTAAAAGCTTTGGATAAGGTTGCATTCCTCCTGGAGCTGCCTTTGTTCCCATCCTTCTCCTCTGTCGGGGTGGCAGATGTCCTCCCTTCTTTTACACCCTTTCTTCCCCACAGACCCTGACATCCTTAATGGAGTTTACATGTCAGAAGCCCTGAATCCTATTTTTGTGGACAACTTTGAAAGGGATCCCACACTGACCTGGCAGTACTTTGGCAGCTCCACTGGATTCTTCAGGCTCTACCCAGGTAAAAGAGATTGGCTTTGCTCTTTCAGTGCAACACAGCAGCTTTGCAGGACAGGGTCTGTGCCACAGAAGAGTGCAATCTGGGAAGTCTGGGGCAGCACAGCCCCAAGAGGGGCAGGATGCAGTGAGCAAAATACTCCTGCATGGGCTGATAAGGCTGAAGGAGTAGGATCCAGCAGGCATAAACCACTTTCTCCCATTAGAACCAGCCCCTCAGGCACGTTGCCCATGCAACCCCAGAGGAGTCTGCTGGCAGGGGTCCCCCAAAAAGCTCCCAAAACACTACAGCAGGGCTATGCCTCAGGCTCCCCTGTGGGTTTGAGTGGTGGCCAAAGCCTCTCTGAGGATACAGGTGACAGATGCAGTGGCCAGCCTGCCTGGTTATCCACTCACCAGCTGTGAGTGGCACATTAGCTCATGGCACAGGAGGGAGGTCCAGTGCTTGGAGGAACCCACGAGATTCTGCAGCTGCAGCTTGGCCCGGTGGCCACTTGGTCAGGTGGCTGCATGCCTGTGTTCTGTGACCTGGCATGTGCGGGGGAAGGGGGAAGCAGAGAGGGCTGTGAACAGAGCCTGTAGCAGGGAATCTGGGATGCATCCCTGCCCCTGCTGCTTTTTTTATGCTCTCAACCACCCTCTGGGAGAAAAAACATCTGTTGTTGAGAACTACATCAAAGTGACAAAAAGTCCAAAGTGCACGCAATTGCTTCCCAAATTTCAACAGACTATGCCTAGGTACAGTTTTTTAAATGGAAACTTAATAAGCAGTTTACTCAAAACTGCCGGAGACCGAGCAGCTCTGCTTGTATTTCTGCAGAATGGCCACTGCTATGGCTGGCCAGACTCGTGTGCTCCCTGGGGTAGCCAGGGCTCAGCAGGGAACAGCAGCAGAGCAGGAGCAGAGGCCTGCCTGCCTGTGTGTGTTGACTGCTCCTCTTGCTGCTCTCTTCAGGAATAAAGTGGTTACCAGATGAGAACGGAGTCATCTCCTTTGACTGCAGGAACCGTGGCTGGTAAGTTTTGGAGAGCCTTGGCTGAAGCACCTGTCATCCTTCCTCTCTCCCCCTTCTCCAAGGTGATGCCTTGGTGAGTTGCTGATCAATAATTGGTGTCCTGTGACACTCCTGCTGGAGGTGGGGGGGTACATAAACAAAGGTAACAGCAGGTTAGGAAGCTTTGCCAGCTGCCAGCAACAGCTTCCCCTGTGGCATCTCGTGTGCCACATGGAAATTACCCTTCTGTGACTGGGAGAAGGGGATATTCAGCCTTCAGAAGTGTGGTGTGTTTACTCAGTCTGTGGGAAGCGAGGTGCTGGGGCAGCCTGATGCTGCTGGGTAGCTGTGGTCACGGTGCATGTGGTGCCGTGGCTGGCACAGTGTGACGGTGGCATGTCCAGCATTCCTCCTCCCTGGCTGCTCACCCTGCTTCCCTGTGTTCTTTTTTTGTGCAGGTACATCCAAGCAGCCACCTCTCCCAAGGACATCGTCATCATTGTGGATGTCAGTGGCAGCATGAAGGGCCTGAGGATGACCATTGCCAAGCACACCATCGTCACCATTTTGGATACTCTGGGAGAAAACGACTTTGTCAACATCATTGCAGTATGTCTGTCTCCACTGCAGTGCTGAGCTGTCTCCCTTGAGCCTCATCCCCTCAGCAAATCACAGTGACCTACCTACAGCAGCACCTGTGCTGGGTGGGGGATTAACCCAAATTACCCTTGGCAAGCCAGCTTTGTGTGGTCAGCAGGGTGGCTGCCAGGTCACTTCATCCCTCCTCCACAGAGGATGTTGGCTGCATCTTTTTGCTTGCTTAGGGATGTGACTGCAACAGATAACAAAAGGCTGTAGAGAGACACCTGAGCTAGCAAGGACCTGAGCTAATAAATTCACCCAGCTTGCCATAACACTATGTTTGGGTCCAGCAGCAGCAGTATGATCCTCGGGATAACACTTCCAGGCTAGAAAAGTACCACTCTATGCCTTCTTGTGCTCCAGCATCCTGCCAGGCTGCCCATATGGTTCTGAGTCCATCAGCTGGGCCTGCATTGAGCTTGGTCATGAAGGCTCAGGGTTACTCTCTTCCTTTTTAAGCCCTGGCAGGGTGAGGATGGGCTGGTTACCTGCAGAGAACCAGCTCCACTGACCACAGAAAGCAAAACTTCTTTCCATGATTCATGCCAAGACTGGTGCCATGTTAAAGGCTCCTCACCTTCTAATTTTCAAAGCTAATTGAAACACCATCTCTTTCCCCGGGCTTCTTTCTATGCTAGCGTGCCAGGGCACAGCCACTGAGATATAAATTCTACTTTCTGTTGATAGCTTCTTATGCTAGCTAATTAGAAACTCCAGTGGCAACAATTCTGTCTTTATATGACTGGACAGATGGAAGAGTGAACAGTGTTGGCAGAAAAATGGAGGGGGGAGTCATTAAGGAGTTTGAAATATCATCTGTTCTTCAAAAACAGCCCCAGAAATACCCTGGTTTTTATATATATATATATATATATATATATATTCCTTTACTGCACTCACACCAAGAACCCACTGGCTCAGAGACATTATAGCCTGACCTAAGCTCCCATTGATCAGCTGAGCATCAGTGGCCTCTTAGGAACTGCACTCTGCTGAACCTTGCAGGAAAAGGTTCACAGGGGCATTGCCAAGCTTCACCTCACATGTAACAGCCTAGAATCATCCACTCCCCTAAGTATCCCAGTTCAGTGGGTGTGTGCTAACCTGGTTTGTTATTGCTCAGCTGTGCACCAGAGGCTTCAGACTTCAGGTTGCAAGGTTCAGCTGGTGGCTGGGGACTCACAAAATCTCCAGAAGTCAAAACTAGGTGCAAAAAGTGCTAGAAGCAAGGCCAGGCATACAAGTCCATAGAGTGTGGATAAAAACTTTATGGTGTGAGGGGGGGGGGAAAAAAAAGGAACTTTGTATGTGTAGATATGCTAGAACTCAGCAAAACGCAAGAATTAATGCGTTATTTAAACAAACAGAAGATTCTTCAAAATCCTGATTTGCTGTGATCACTATAAACAATTTTAAGGGAAATAGGTATCAAATGGTATAATTCTCCATGCTGTTTTCTCAACATCCACCTAGGACACGAGCCCATTTTGTGAATTTTCTCCCATGACAACCCCTTTCTTTTTGCTTTCTCTTTGCAGTACAATGATTATGTTCATTTTATTGAACCCTGTTTTAAGGGTATCCTGGTCCAAGCAGACAGAGATAACAGAGAGGTGAGTGCTGGGCCCCTCTCGATGGAGCTCAGGTAGCTCTCTTCATGTAAGCAGAGCATGGGGTTAAGATGCTGTGAGATGGAGCTCCAGGGACAAGGAACAGCCCTCTCCCAGCAGGGTTTGCCCTTCAGAAGCCAGCACCAGTTCAGAGGTGTGTGCTGGCTCCGTGGCTCACCTTGGCTTACACCAAGCTGCTGCAACACGGGGTCAGCTGGTGGGGTGAGCAGTAGCAAAGGCTTCCCTGTGTCCCCACTGAGGAGGGCTTTTGGTGCTCTGATCCAGCAGGGTTCAGCAGCCCTGAGGTGGCCAGCCTGTGTCCAGGTGCTCCACCACCCTCTGGGCTGACTGGTAGTTTTAGCTTCTCTCTCTGGTTTTTTTTCCTTTCACTTTCAATTTTTTTAGTTTGTATTAATACATCCTTCCATGCCTTCAACAACCATATTTCTTTCCCAGCTTAGCCCTGGGTCTCAGAGTATGACTCTGGAGGATGAAGTCTTCTGCAGTGTTTCGCAAAGGATTCCCAAACCTCCTTGACACTATCTTGCAGAGAGGGTTTCCTTTAAGCAGATCAATGCCTCTTAAGTCATAGACAAGCATTCAGATTTTTTCTTTTTTCCTCTCCTGTTGCTTTTGGGTGCATAGGATGTTTTTTTTTTCCTGAAGAGGCAGATAAGGGAAGGTCAGATTTCCAGTAGTTCTGCCCTTTCCATGATCTTACATGGATTGTTGGTCCAGAGACTGAGAAATGCAGTCCTGCTGTAGCTGCATGGGCACAACCTTTTCCAGGCTACCCTTTCCTCCCCTGGTCACAGGGAACACCCTACCTGCAACTCATTCCTGGTTTTTCCCTCTCTTCTTGCCAGCACTTCAAGCAGCTGGTGGAGGAACTGCAGGCGAAAGGAGTGGGGACTGTGAGCAAGGCTTTGACAGAGTCCTTCAAAATCCTGAGAGAGGTAAGAGTTGGTGCTGATGCTTGTGTGGGGCACGAGTGTCCCTGCCCACCCCTGCAGCCAGTGCCAGCACATCCCTCAGGGCGCTGCAGCGGGGAGCGGGCATGAGCTAATCTCACGGATCCCAAATCTGTGACAAACAGTGTGCAGGGCTCACCCATCTTAGGGGAAATGGTGGTTTGTGCATGATGTCCACAGCCACCAGTCCCTGCCCAGGGAGGATCAGGAGCCAGCAAGGCTGGGGCCTCTTGAGTTTTTGTAATGAGCTCTACAACTGGGCATTGCCCAGGCACCTTTACAGATGGTGGCAATAAAATATAACTGATCAGCTGAGGGCCACAGTTCTGGCTGTAAGTAATATTATTAGTGAGCAGTAGAAGATGATGAAGACATGAAAGATTATTCTTCAGATTTATTTCAATGTCACTTTGCTGAGTACCAGTGCTTGGGGAAGAAATCACAGGTACAGGAGAATTAATCACTCTGATCATGCCCTCTGATAAGAACCATAAATGATTCATTGCCTCATGTGAATGGGAAATTCAGTAGCCTGGAGGTAAACATACAATTTAATTCTGTTTCTTAAGGAATGGTAACAAGAAAAAGGAGCAAGAACCAGCTGAACACCCCCGTCCCCTCATGGCACTGTCCATAGTGGGGCTGGCCTAAAGATGCCAGTGGATCATAGAATCATAGAAAGGCTTGGGTTGGAAGGGACCTTAAAAGCTGAGACAAAATGTCCTCTGAACCAAAAATACCTCCAGGGAGAGAGTGTTGCCCATGCACCCTAGTGGACTAAGGTGACTCCACTGCAGTAATAGAGAAGAAACTCCTTGGTGGGTAAAGAATTTATTTTCTCTCTATTTAGTGTTAAAAAATGCAGTCAACAGTTCTAGTAGTCATTGCTTATCTTGATTCTTGTTGATCCTCTCTTGCTTAATGAGCTCAAAACAGCTCTGAGATCGCTCTTGGACAGTGCAGCACCCAGTGGTGATAAAACCTTCTGCTGTTATTCACTCACAAGGTGAAGTACTGCTTCCCTCGTGCCTTTTGCTATCACCTTGGATCTGTCTGGCTCCGGCGTTTGAGCACCTGCAGATGAGGAAAGGTGTTATGCTTTCCTGTGCCTTGGAAATGGCTTACACCAAAGAGCAGTGGTTCACAAACAGTACCTTTATCAAAGAAATGTGTGAAGCAGGGCTCCATATCTCTTCCAGACAGCTTTCCTTCCCCAGGCTCCAGCTGTCCTGCTGTGTGCCGTTCGCTGCAGCACGGGCTGTGATTGTGTGCCCTTCAGTGCAACAGGACCTCAGTCCAAGGCCACCCTCAGCTGGGAGCTGTGCTGCCAGCCAGTTGTGGGACAGCTGCACGTGCAGCAGGAGACCTGCAGGACCTCTTGCAAGTCACTTTGCATTTTCATGCCAGGATTTCTGGTGGCATTCAGAAGAGACAGACATTGTCTCTGTGCACGCGTGGCAGCTCCAGAGGCTGCGCGTACGTAGGCATGGAAGTGTGGACTCATTCCTGTTGTCCTGTGGCAGCCTTCCTCAGACTGTGGATTCCCTGATAAGGCTTATCTACAGAGTGCCTTGATAGCAGGAGCTGGAGCACCTCAGGCTCTGCAAGTACCACAGCTGAAGGTGAAAGTGTGCCACCTGCCAAGTGCTCATGTGGTTTAAGGGCTCTCTGAAATCCTCTCCTCAAGGTTCTTAGACCACCTGTATCAGTAATAGCAAAGGAAAAGGGTTTTCCTCAGTGTGCCCTGAAACAAATCTGTGCTGCTGCAGTCATGCAGGCAGGAGAAAGGGGAACTTTGGTGGAATTGACCACCTCCTTCTCATCAGACAAAATTCCCATTCTCTGCTGTTCCTCGCTGGTTCTCCTGTTATTGTCCACGGGAGCACACGCAAGAGAATGAAAATTGTGACACCGCACTGATGAAACAGGCTTTGCTGATTACAACAGACAACCAGTCATAATATCTGTAATGAAAGTGGCTGCAAAATTTCCCTGGTAATTTTCCTCAGTCCAATTGCTCACAGAATTAATAGCCCAGCAGAGAACTACTCGAGCAAAGAGGGGTTGCAGAAGAGCACAAATCCCTCACTGTCTTTGTTTTCCTCCATTATCCTCTGGGGGAGACAGGGCATGTTTTAATCCACGACACAATTTGCAGACCAGTTTCAGGAGAACAGTTAGCCAGAGCCCCCTGTCCCTCTCTGCCATGCTCAATAAACCACTTGAACTCCATTTCGATTTAGCCACAAACAAAGTGGTTTCAATAAAATATGCATTCCAGGGAACCATGTTCTTAAGCACACCTTTACGAAGTGCTTCAACATTCTCAGGTGTCAAGTGCGATCTTTTGAGGTCTTTTCTTATTTATTAAGTTTTAGTCTCTCTGGCTGCTATCTTCTCTTCCTTGTTTCAACAAGCTTGGCCCGTCTTGTTCTCTCCCCTTTTTCCTGCAGGATTTATACCCCTTTGTTCTGGCCCTGCTCTGCTTCCAGGCTGCCTCCCCTGAAACACCATGCTCCCAACAGCTTGTGAGTGCTGCAGCTGAGAGCTATCAAGAGCTAAGCAGAGCAGAATAATTGCCTTCCCTGTTTTACACACCCTCGTCCTCTTAACACGACGTAAGACAACAGCTCTGTTTTTTTTCAGGCACTGTCACATTGTTAATTCCTATCCAGCTGATGCGTCTCTGCAGCATCCCTCCCCAGGCAGTATCCACCCTCCTCTTCTGCGTTTGAGCTGCTGCCTCTCCTTTCCCATGTGCACGTGTTCTCCTTTCTCAGGATACACTCAGAACAAGTATTTTGAAAGCTGTTGCTTTTCCCATGCTGTGGAGGAAAAGAAAAGCCAAGTTCTGCTTTCCAAGGCCACCTTGGAATGATGTTTCCTCTTATCACCAAGGTTTAATCATGCCTGGACTCTCTGCCAATCTCAGAAATCACGTAAGCATTGAGGTTAACTGAGTGGGTCATTTCAAAACAACTGTAGGTGAAAAAAGGATGATGAAACTGGTAACAGACTGGATTTCAGTGAGACATAAAATTCTGCCTAACTCGAGCAAACTGGGGCTGTAAAAAGGATGAAGCTGTGTGCTGATTTAAGTAAACAAAGGTTTGTGGCCTCTTATGTCCCACTTGTGTGGGGAAGCACTTCATTTACACACTCACAAGATGCATGTGTTACTAATTTTTCTAGTAGCATGCTAGATGGTTAAGGACAATTTATCCATCTATTTTCTGTGTTTTCTATTGATTCCCTCTTCATCCTTTGGGATCTTGTATAGTCCCAGTCAGGTCTCAGCCCATGAGGCAAGTAGTTCAGCTACACCTTCTGCAATTCTTTCCCTTCATGCTGAGCACAGATTATTCAAATGCTTTCAATTAGTTTTTTCTTTAACCCTACTACTTTGTGACCCTGCCTGTAATTCATTCATTCTTTTCTTTGTTTCTTATTACTTCAGTGGGTACTCAGGCACTACAATATTGTCCTTTTGATGATAAAGTATGGAGGCTCTAAAGCATCTCTGCCTGACCATTTCCCTCTGTTTTTTATCATCTGGCATCATATTATTTTTACTCCCTTTCTTGCTTCTTCTCTGAACACTTATAAATTGTTTCTTGATTCCAGTCACGTTTTTATGGACCTGGATTCTACAGCATATTTTTCAGGGTATGCAAAGCTCAGACTTTCCTGTTTACCAGTTCCTACTATTTTGCTTAATGCCCTTTCTTGTTTCTTCTTCACTGGCTTTGTTTTCTTGACTACTGCTGATTTTTCTCCCCATGAGACGCTTTGCACCAAGTTTGAATTTTCAGTAGTTCTGGAGGCCATTCCAGAGGCAGGTCTGCATAATAATGGGGCATGAGGAGATGGAGAGGGGCTGCTCAGTGCCCTGGTCAGATGTGCACATAATCAGCACGCGTGCCTGCGCATCTCTGAGCGATGCTGATGGTTCCTCTTGCTTCACTAGGAGCTCTGTGCCAGCCTGTAACTGCAGAGTAAGAGGCAATGAGCAAACAAGGGAGTACAAGAGACTGTGACCCTGAATTAATGAGATCATGCCTGTTAGTCCTGGCAACGTGACTGAAGTTATATAGGAGAACACACAGCCCTGTGCCTCCTTCACAGACCCAGCTCTAGCCTGCATTCCTTCAGACATCTCTTCTGTGGACATGCTATTCCTCACCTCCCCTTCGTTCACGCTCCTGAGACTGCAGTCAGAGCAGGGAATTATGCTCAGAGCTTGATGTGAGTGCTGTCAGATCGTTTGCTACAGCTGCAGCCAGTCACAAAGGACCTAAAAACCAGGGATTACCTCTTGTTCGTTTGTTTTCTAAATCTGTCTTTTTAATCTCCATTTCTATGACACTGATGATCTCATTTTCCCTGTTGAAAATATCATCTACTCCTGTAATTAGGAGATTGCTGGTTCTGATACAACGTCTAATTTCTCAGTATCTCAGTATTATGAGTTCTGAAGTAAGCTTCATGAAGAGATCTTAAGTAGTTTGATGAAATGGTGGGTGACCTTAATTAAGTGTTAATTTAATAATAATCTGAACAAACATGTTGTAGATTGCAACAGTTTGGAATAAGCTGCTTTCGTACCAAGGTTCATGTATCTGTGACCTGAGCCTCATTCTGACAGGATCTCCTGCACCCTGTGCCTCCCTGGTGGACGCTCACACTGTCTGTTCTCTCTGCTAATCTGCACCCACTTGATCTCTGTCCTAGAAGTAGCTCACTTGAGGCTCTGGTTTTTTCCTACCTGCTGGTCTTTAGCAGAATCCCATGTGGCTCTCACCTGCTTTTCTCCTTTGGCTTGCTCCTAAGAGCATCCTGTGCTTGTTCCTGTTGTACACCCTCAGCCTTTACTGTCTGTCTCCCCTCTGAATGTGGGGACAGAAGGGAGGAGGAGCACATCCAAATGCCTCACCCTGACTCGGTATTTCCCACGGATGTTTCACCTGAGAACAACCCGCTAGGAATGACCCTATTCCAGCACCCTTCTCACTTATGGTCATCTGTCCTGGTCCTGGACACTGCTACAAGCAGTGGCACAGCCAGAGAGGGGTTTATCCCTGTGGTCATTCAGAAGCTGTTGAATCCATGCTTCCTGCAGTGTAGTTATAGGTGCAGTGTAAAGCTGGAGGAGGCAGGACTGATAACACAGATGGTGGTGGAAGGTGACGTTATGGTGATATCAGCACTGAACCTGGTAATTTCATGATAAGGGACAATCACAAATGTAATTGTAGGAGTGGTGAAATTACTGGGGAGGTCTGGGCTTAGAGCTGGCTTTGAGGTATTAGTGGTTGTGATGTTAATCTGCAGTGCAACCACAGGACCAGCCACGTTGGTAAAGGCATTTGTCTGTCGTAACATAGCGTTAGCAAACCCGAAAGGAGTTGTAAATTGAGCCCTAAAGCATCTAAAAACTCCCGATTCATGGTGTGTGCTCTTGCTCCCCCATGCAGGGATTTCATTTTATGCAATTAATCTTGCCACTTGGATACCTTTTTTCTCATTTATAAGATACGACTATTCTCTCCAGTTTAAAATTGCTGCTGTTTGATGTAACCTTAGTCACCCTTCAGCTGGGCTCCTGTATACTCTCCATCCTGCGCTATTGCCTCTCGTTAATCTTCGTTATCAGGGGACCTGCCATGTCTCCTTCTTCCCATAATGTTTTAGCTCTGCATCAGTTTCTGTACCCTCCTCTGTTGATCAGGCTTTTCCTTGCTCAGGGCATAGAAGCAGTGAGAGACAGCACAAGGAGGAGCTCAGAGTGCCACCGAGCTGGGAGCTGCAGCGAAGTGGCTGCTCGGTTTTGTCCCTGGGATGTCCTCAGCTGCCCCTGCTGCTGGCTTTAACACTCTGTTGGTGCTGCATAAGGCCCTCAGTTCTCTAGAGTGGGTACCTGAGGGCATGGGAGGCACACGGCTCTGCAGGAGCAGGACACAGGCAGCATTCCAAGGCTGCTTCTGCCTGGCTGGACAGGCAGGGTCTGGCTTGCTTGTAGGAGCAAGTCTGCCCAACACCTCTGCAGGTGCCCTTGGAAGCACGTCAGCATTTGTACCAGAGTCCTGGTGCGCTTCTGCTCTGCCTTAAATATCACCTTTGCATAGGTAATAGGTCATCTGTCATGTCAGTGTAGGGCCTCTCTATCTGGCACATCCATAACCTTTCCCAGCTCCAGTGGCAGTAGCCTTCTTTTTTCATATGCTCCTGCCTTTCTTTGCTATTCTTTGGCAGATTGATGGATTCACCCTGAAATAATGAGTCTGATTTCCCACTCCTCTCACATTTTCGGCCATAAAGAGTGACAGTTATTGCTGTCAAATCAGAATTGCCATGTTTATGGTCGATCTATAGTTGTTTTGCATAAACTAATGCAACTGTGCAAGATGTGAAGCAGCAGGGAATCGCACCCTTCCTCCACAACGCTTATCTTCTCCTCATTATTTTACTTCTGCAAAGCCTCCTGTGTCTGCATGTGCCTGGCAGGGCTGTATAAATAAAAAATTTACATGCAGTGCGCAAACACAATCCTCTTTCTGAGCAGTGTGAGGGTTGTGAGTGGAAGTCAGGATCTGGCCCACCGTGAATAAATAGGGTGCAGTTACTCAGAAGCAGCCTGTGCTGGGATAAGCAGTGCTCTCCCTCTCTGTCTGCAGTTCAGAGATGCTGGCCAAGGAGGTCTGTGTAACCAAGCCATCATGCTGATCACCGACGGAGCCGTGGAGGATTATGAAGCTGTGTTTGAAAAATACAACTGGCCCGATCGGAAGGTTTGTCTGGGAAGTGATAAATAGAAAGGGAGGGGAAAGGGGCCAGGGTATCAGGCACAGCTGAGCATTCACATATTCCAGTACCTGCCTACCCATGTGCTCCTGACTGTAAATGCAAACCAAGCAGCCAGGCAGGAGCATACTGCAGTGATTCCCGAGGTGAGAGGATTACAAACACACATCTCTAGGTCAGGGAAGCTTTTCTTTTTCGTACACTTTCTTTTCTAAAGGTGTGGGCAATCAAAACGTTCTCCTGATGAGATTATAAAGACTGACTGGAGTATTTCAAAATTTAAAACCAACTTTTGCAGAGAGTTTTAATCCCATGCAGGACTGTTTATAATTGGTCCTGTTTGGGAAAGGTTTGGCTATTACCAGTTCTTATGGTGGCCAGGGGAATGATCCGAACACCCTCTCTAGGTGCCTTCCAGCCCTCTTTACTCTGATGTCTGTGATTACAGGCTTGCACTAGCAGAGCTGACTGTGCAAGTGGAATAGACCACTGTTCATCCTAAACCCTTCTGATTTATTTGTTTATCTCATCCCAGCAATGCACAAAGGCAGAGAAGCAGCCTACTGAGAGACCAAAGCAGGGGGCTGTTGAAACAGTTTATTTCAGGATTGGCTCTTTTCTTGGTGGTCAAACTCAAGAGAAATGGTAAACATCTCTCTAAATGATTCATGTGGGCAGTTGTTCCCCTGGGTAAAGGATTCCTGGGAGCTGTAAACCTCTCTGCATTTGGTTGCTGACTGCCTGGCAGAGCTGCTATCATAAAATCAAGCAGAATTTGCACTTTTGCTTTGTTATTCAGATGATCTCAGGTGCTACTTGGCTTTCTGGCCTTATTGTAATAGGAAATTAAGTTCCAGGCCACAAAAGAGGAAACAAATGGCACAAGAGGCTCCTGTCTCTGTGAAGGCAGAGCTACTGCTCTCGCCACATTCACACCAGTGGAAAAGGGGATGCCAAACTTCAGCCACTTGGATTTGGTAGCACGTTACAGCCTAATTCTCCTGTCCTTGCATCCTTGTTCCCAGGTCCGGGTGTTCACGTACCTCATCGGACGGGAGGTCACTTTTGCCCCGAATGTGAAATGGATCGCCTGCAACAACAAAGGTGCCGTGTGGCAGCGGTTCCCAGTCTCCATCTCGCACGTCACGCGTGGGCTGCAGCCAGTCCTGCACCCCTCTAAGGCTTACCCACTACTGCTGGGGCCCACGAGCCCTTGCTTGGAAGATACCTAAGGAAAAAGCAGACCCTGCTGGCCCACATGAAGGGTGCCTGTGTCCAACTAACACAAGTCCTCCATGCTGAGCCACCGCATTTTCCTGTCACCGTGCCAAGGGACACTATGACCGAGATTCATGCTGGCTGTAGTCCACCTAAGTCCCTGTGCTTATTGTGTCCCAGTTGCTGGCTTTTGACAATCCGTCTAAAGCTCTGTCAGAGAGCCTGACATCTTTTGGCTGAGATATAAAACAAACACTGCTGCTTTAAAGATTTTACAGCAATTTTCACAAGGTCTGCAGGTTAACCCCTGTATCCCGGCCAAATTCTTTGTGTGTAAGTGGTTTTCACTGAGGCACCAAAATAGCTTGTTAATCCCACCCCAAACCCACTGTTCTCTCTAACTAGCATGAAATTACGTGAATGAGAAAATCCATCCACAGTAGGTGAGTCACCTCTATGCATTGGGGCCAGTTAAAAAGGTCAAGTTAGCACTGTCAGAGTCTGCAAGAGTAAAGGAAGAAAGGGAGGGGGGAGAAAAGCCATCTATGTTTGGGAGTGACCTGGCCTCTGGAGACAGGGATGCTTGTTACATCAGTGTCCTGTTTAAACAGGGAAAGGAAGGGAAAACTGAAGCTGAGTGTGGGGTACAAACTGTTTTCCACCCTGAGCAGTGGTTCCAGCAGACCATGAAAGGCATGGGAGCATTTGCTGCTGAAAACTGTTGACAGGAGAGTTGCTGGCCTGCAGAATGTCTGTGAGCTGGGGATGCTCAAGGCTCAAGCATTCATCTAATTAGCACTATGAATTACACTTAATGTTTTCAGGTTTTGTTAAATGAAACAAACCCCTGGGTTTCAGATTGCGTATTCAGCCAGAAGATCAGTGACAGAGAAATCATGGTACTGTTGGTTCACTGTGAAACGTCAGAATGGGTTCTTCTGAATAACCAGAGAACAAAAATGTGCTCTTTGCACTTGGGTTCTCACTTACCAGATCTGAGCTGTGCAGAAGGCTCCCTGATTTTGGTTCTTCTGTTTCGGTGCATTGTATAACTCTTGTGGTCCTTGTTTTCGAGCACACTAGGTCTGTTTCCACATCACAAAGCTTGTCAGAACACAAGCCCTTTCACATGACAGTGTTTTCCTAGTGGTAGGAAGGTTTTCCATCTATCTGATGTGTTCTACACCAAGTACAACCAATGCCTGTGGTGAGAAGCAGGACACAAGAATCCTCATGCCATTACTCTGTGTTAGCACTTCTAACCAGCAGCTGGTTTTAAGGACCTTTTGGTAACTTGAAAACATTCTTCCCCTGTATTGTGTTGTAGTTTTAGACTGTTACAGGTGCAACTGCAGGGACAAAGCTTTGGAAATAGGTAACTTGCCCTTTTTATTCTGCTTCCAATGTGCAGATGGAAGTAGTTGCCATCCTTGGATGTAAAGCTAGGCAGACTGAAGAGTGCTGGAAAAAATCTGGAAGAGGAGGTGGGAATTTGGTCTTAATATAAAATAGGGCAGGGCAAGTGGGTAGCCTGGTGAAACACTTTGCTTGTGTATGTTTGGCCTTCCAGACTAAAGGCAGCCTGATCAGTGGAAGGTTTTCCTGAGACTCAAAGCAACATTTTTCATCTGCTTTGCACAAATCTGGTTATATCAAGACTCTCATCTTGCACATTGCTTCAGCATTTTTAGAAGAGCAGAGCCACTGCTGTGAAACTCTAGATTTCCACAGAAGCTTGTGGATGCAAGGCATGTCAAGGCCCATTTTACAAAGAGCAGATTATCCCCCTGGGTAGATACAGCCTTTGACATCCAGTTTTCTAGCTTTGCACTCATTTAGAAATAGGGGAGACGTGTCAGCAGAGTGACTCACACCTCTGTTTCTCCACAAAGGCTACTACACTCAGATCTCCACGCTGGCAGATGTCCAGGAGAACGTCATGGAGTACCTGCACGTGCTCAGCCGGCCCATGGTCATCAACCACGACCACGACATCATCTGGACCGAAGCCTACATGGACAGCGCGGTAAGGGCCTCGAGCACAAGTCAAAACCTAAATAAACTCCTGACATTTAGGTAAAACAAGGCAGGAGTTGGTTGATTGATAGAAATTAGTGGTCTCTGGCTTTACTGACATGGACAATATTTCTTTTCTGCTTGCTTCTGGAGCTAAGATGCGTATGCAGGCTCAGATCTGAATCTGCAGTGACTCACATGCCCAGGACTAATCACACAGGCACAACATCACTTAAGTAGTGCTTCTGTGCAAGCAGGTTACCTTCTAAAGGATTATTCACAGAATAGATTATTCGTGGCTCAGGGTAGGGTCACAGAGATTGATTTCCTCCAGCCTAGTCTCTGACTGCAAATTGTTTGCTACTCAAAGATACAGATTTCAGCTGGGGCAGCAGGCTCACTCTTTCCTTCCTTAAACTAGCATGACCCGACTCACCACAGTGGTCCTGAGCCCAGCCCTGTGGGCAAAGGACACATTGCAAAGGACCAGACAGTCAGCACTCCCAGTGCCCCCTGCTTTGAATCAGGCCTGCACTGTGGGAAGACATTTGGCTCTGTGAGGGTGACATGGGGTTATCTTCTGCTGCCTGAACTGTGCCAAGTGAGGTCTGGGACATGGTACTAATCAAAACCTCCAGAAATGGTACTAATTACCCAGGAAGTTTATTTTATCAGCAGACTTGCCACCCCTGGCACTGGTGTATAGGGTCGCACTTCCCAAGGCAGCCACAGCGATTTGTTTGCCGCACATTTTTTTTCTGCATCTCTTTTCGTGCCTCTTGTCTTGGCTTGCCATTCTCTTCCTCTGTCCCTTCCTCTCCTGTCTTTTGATTCATTCCTGCATTCATGTATTCATTTATGTGTTCGTCCATGTCTCTCACCAGCTGCCACAGTCTGAGGAGGTAACTGCACCCTGTGTTTTGTGAGCGTGCTGTTTCCCCAGTGCCCGTCAGTGTGTGAGTGCTGGCCTCCACAGCCACAGCTGGCCTGTACATCTGGAGGGGGTGGGGGCTGCAGCACGCAGAGTCCTCTCACGCTGGCAAGAAGAGGAGAGGAAGTGCTGGATGTACTGGAGAGCTGTGCTGTGCTGTTGGTTCAGAGTAGGTAGGGCTGTGTTGTGCAGTAGTTTAATTCACCTGATCTCGTGTCCCCTACGTCCAAGAAGTGCAGGAGAAGTTTGCTTGCTGTGTGTTAGTGTGAGTCTTGCTGTGAACGGGAAGTTTCCACAAAAAATCATCCAGCCTAGTAACTCAAGATACCAAGTTCAAATCTCTATCAAGTGACCCTATAGGTTATTGGCTGGCTCCTTTATGGCTCCCAGCATGTTCTGTAATAGGGACAGGAGGTCCTTCCTTGCCTTCCTTACTTGACCAAATGAGAGATGGAATGATGGATGCTACTGGCAGCAAAGGATTAGAGTCTTTTGATAGCTAGGCATGTTTGGGAGACTCCTTTGCATATGGCTTGCCTGTTTTACCTCCTCTCATGTGTGCTTTTGGAGCATCTGTCTTCTGTTGAATTGGGAGCATCTGTTATGCCATTATACATGCGTGTCCCGTGTCCCTCATAGAGATAGCTCACTGTGGTGTTATCTGTTGGATCATGATTTTGTCTCTTTTTCCTAAGCTTAGAGGGTTGAGTGACAAGTATATATAAGTAGGCTTTGTGTGTATTTGTGTCATTTAAATATTTGTCTGTGGTGTTTTTCGTTTGTGGTGTTCATATGTTTGTAGTGTAGATGATACCTTGTTTGTGGTTTTGCTCATATTTGCGTTGCTTTTCTCTGTGCTGTGCTCCTTGGTGGTGGTTTTTGCACTCATTGTGGAAGTGCTCATGTGTACACTCTTAAAGAGTGGTGGATACGAATTGTGCCACCGCTTCTACACGTTCCTGTCTCTTCATTAAAACAACTCTTCAACGCATTTCACTGGCTTTCATCCCATCCTCATCACCCCACACGAGCAAGCGTCCATCCCACAACCCAGTATTTAAAAGTGCTGCCATCTGTTCTTCAAGAAGTGTGGGAGGCAAGGAGGTGGCCAATTGCAGTCAACATCTGGGTCCTTGGGAATTGCAGCGCCTTTCCCTGGGGCTCTCTGGGGTCCTGCACTCGCTAACACCCATCCTGTTGTCCCGTGGCAGCTCTTTGCATCGCAGGCTCAGAGCCTGTTGCTCATGACGACAGTGGCCATGCCCGTCTTCAGCAAGAAGAATGAGACGGTGAGTGAGTGGGCGTGGGCTCGCTCTCCTCTGCCGGCAGAGGGCACGGGATGCAGCGGGACTTGTGGGGTTTTAAAGGGCCTCTGAATGAACATCCAGCCATTAGGGAAGGCAGCAGACCTCTGGCAGGGTGCATGGCTGATAATTTATCTGTCAGAATGATAGTCCATCATTTCCTCTGGATGCTATTTCTTCAAAATACCCCTTAAATACAACACTTCTCCTTGTTTTATCCGTTCCATTTTCAGAGCCTAGTTCACAGACCCTAAAATTTCAGGCTGGAAGAGGTGATTACCTCTTCTAGTGATTACCTCTTCTAGTGATTACCTTGTCTAGTCTGCATTTTATTGCAGATCTTTACATCTCACATAGATGAGCTAAATACCCTGGTTTGGGCAAAAGCATCACTGAAGAAAGGCATCCAGCCCCAAGCTCTCTCCACTGTGGTTTCTAACTCTTCATGAAAAACTGGTGTCTAAATTCCGCTTTTAATTTGTCTGACCTCACCTTCCTGTCATAATGGCTTCCTCTGTTAGATTAAAAAGCCTGTACCCTTTAGTAAGTTCTCGTGGGAAGTATCTTCTACACTGCCATAAAGTCAAACCTGTCCATGTTGATAAGATTAAAAGGTCGAATCATTTAGATTATTTGATAAGGGCATTTCCTCTGGGGTTTGAAACCCTTTAGACACTCTTTTCTGCACCATTTCTAACTTCTCAGCATCCTTTTAAATTGGAAAATGGTACCTTACCATTGCTGTATGAGGGACAAACTCTTCATCCAGGTCCTACAAACAACTGTCTGCCTTCTCCACCTGGGGCTGGCCTTAGCCTGCATTAGCACAGCACTGCAGTGGGAGCCTGTGTGTAATTCTCCATTGTGCTCTCCAGATGCTCATTAAACAACCAGATCCCCATGTCATGGAGGGGAGATATCCTTTTTTCTAGGTTAACAGTTTTGTATTTGGCATTTGATTTAGTTGGCCCAATTTATCAACCCATTCATGTTGGTTTGCATTATTGTCTTGACCTTATTGGTATTTACACATACTGAATGCAGGGGTTTGCCCTCAAACCTTGTTCCCAGTGATTTTATGTTGCTTCTGAATCGCAGTAACCAATACTGACTAGTGTTGTGTAGAAATACTCTTCTGCATAAACACTGGAATAACCTCTTTGGACTTTTTGAAGTATGCTAATTGGTTTTGAATAAACACATTCTCACAAGCCTAGAGGGGACAGGTGAGAGACTACTAGGGAGACAATAATGTGTTTTCAGGTAGAAAGCTACCCAGGTCTGCTTCTGAAAATGGATTCTCCTTTGTTTTAAAGCGATCCCATGGCATTCTTCTGGGTGTGGTGGGCTCCGATGTACCACTGAGAGAGCTGTTGAAACTTGCTCCACGGTATAAGGTAAGACTGAGCTAATGCAATTTGCTCCTTTGCACAGCAGAGTCACTACTCATACTTCCACGGGCACGACTGAAAAGCCATTTCTCTGCTCTGCAGAAAAAAACTACCAGCATAAAGGAAGAGTTGTTCAGTGGAGTGGTGTGTGGTTTCTGTACAGCACATATGAAATCATTCACTATTACAAGCTTTTAGGCTGCTTCAGGAAAACAAGGACTGGGTGATCCAGCAGGTTGGCAAAAGGTCACAGAACCTTCGCATGCTGATGGTCACCAACCTAGATCCCTCAGAGATGACAGCCTTAGAAGAATTAAAGTTTTATATCCAGTTCCCAGTGGGCAAGAGTTGCCATGCCAGCTGGCAAAAAATGTTCTCGTTTCACTGTCAATATTCTTAGCAGAAAAACTGAGGGCTGAATGGATTGTGGAGAGCCAGCTCTCCTGTCATGCCTAGAGGTTCCTTTCTCCAGATCAGCATGATGGTTTCTTGGCAGGACAGCATACAGAAAGTTGGCTCTCACTCAGTGCGGTACCTGGATAGAGTATTTGCTCTCCACAATTGTTAGTCAAAAAACTTTCCATTAGCTCTACGTTCAGTGTATCTTAAAAAAAATGTTCATCCCTAGGAAATTCCCCCAGAGGTGCACTGTTTGGTTTGGTTTCTGCTGTAAATTCCGTGCAGTGACCCTTTGCTCAGTCAGGCTGCACACCAGGAGACAACAAGCACATCCAAGGACCACCATGAAATCTGGCAATTTGAGCCAACATTTCAAGTTCTCGGTTTCTCTTAAATAACTATCAGACAACTACTACCAGTGAGGCAGTTGTCCAGAATCCGATTGCTGAAGACTCACAGGACTGAAAGTGCTGTCAGAAGCTGTGAATTTCTGTGGCACTTCCAGACATGGATGCAGGGCAGACCATGAACAGGCAGCTGCAGGAAATGATCCTTCGGACAACCCTGGGACTGTGCATGCCAGGGTGCCTGCCTTCAGCATGCAAAGCTGGCTGGTCTGGGCCAATTTTTGTATGATTATGGTCTCTATAAGAATAATGCCTTTTCATCTTCCTTTCTCCATGTCACTCAAAGGACAGATAGACAATAATTTTTCTTCTGGGCTAAGGAGGGTTACTGTCCTTTCCTCCAAGCAGTGCCAGGAAAGGAGGGGGAAAAAATTTGGATTTCCTCGTATCAGAGGCAGGACACATCTTCTCAGAAACTCTTCCAACTCCAGACCAGTTTGGAAATGTAGGATCCTCAACTCGAATTCCCTGGCATATGGGTTCCAAAAGGACCAGTTCCAGAGTCCCAGCCCTCTGGAGCTTGTACATTAATGATCGTGCTTTTACTAGGCTGGGAAATTTCAGCTTTTACAGGCCAAAAAAGAAATTTGCTGATCCAGTGTCTTGGTTTCATTCTTGCCACACTCAGTTAAGCCAAGTGTGCCTTTCAAAAAACTGCTTCACATAGAGACGGTCCAAAGTTTTGGTCTGGCATGTGTGAAATACAGAACTGATTCCCTGAATGCACAGACAGATTGTAAATGACTTACCTCCTCACTTCCCTACTGTAATCCCTCCAGGATTGGCTCTATAGGAAAATAAAGGTGCAACTTTTTTTTATTGAAGACAGAAACCTTATCCATTATTGTTTTCCTTGAGACACCTCTTGTTTTGGCAAGCACAGGCTCTCTGCAGTTTTTTAGCAACTCAGGGTATAGCTGGAACTTGCATTATATATGGGCTTGAGCTGAGTAATTGCTCTCTCGGAAATCGCTCGCAGATCGGGTCAGCCAGTGTCTGCTCTTGTTAGATTCTGCTATTCCTTAAACAGCATTTTAAGGCTACAGGCTTGTACAATTGGCCTGGGTTAGGTCTGGTCTTGCCAATACTGAAACATAGCACAGAGCTCCTCTGAAGGCTCACCGGGTTTCCAGGGAAGCCATCAGTGAGATTCATCCTCACTTGTGCATTCGGTGCTCTGCAGTGCAGTGATGGGCACACAGACCTGTCCCCACTGTTTCTGTGCTGTTTGCAACATTGCCCGTCATTGCCCATTCCCTGTGCAGCTCTGCTGTGCCTGCTCTGGAGAGCTCAGTCTGCCTCTGCATGGTAATTGTCCACGATGATAGTCAGGCTCTAGCAGGGCATATTTTTCTGAATGTGTACAGAAACCTACTACCTGCACATCCTTGTGTGCATCCAAGCGCAGACAGAGCAGACAGATACCTGCTTTGGGATGGATTCTATCTTCTGCTGATCAATACCTTTAAAAGGGAAATACTTCTCAATATTGGTGGTGCCAGGGTATCAGTAGCACCCATTCCACAGCAGTGTTTGTAGCTAAAGCTCTGATTATTCTGTTGCCTCTTTCTCCAGCTGGGTGTCCATGGATACGCCTTCCTGAACACCAACAACGGCTACATCCTTTCACACCCAGACCTCCGTCCCTTGGTACGTAGAGCTGTGGATCTGAGAACCTTTGCTGGCTTGAAAACAGTGACTTTCAGTGCTGCTTCTGATTTCTTTGGGCTTTTTGAGCTGTGAAGGCCACCAGCCTCTGACATACAGGCACCCAGGAGCCCGAGGACCAGCTGGCCTCGTTGCTGAGGTGCCCGGGCACGCGATGATTTTCCATTTCAGACACGTGCTGGTCAGCACAAAGCCACCTGCACACAGCTGTAAGCATTAGTGTGGTCACCACAAGAGAGAGGGCCACCACAGCAGCTGTCTTCAAAAAGGCAGCTTCGCACAGCGAGACCACAGGCACGGGGAGCTGCTTCAGGGTGCGAAGAGAAGGGACACGCCGTGTTTGCAGGGCGGGGCAAGGCAAAGCTAGGCGAGGGCGCTGCTTCATCCTTCCACCGTAAATTGGCCTCTCCTAGTCCCATTCACGCCTTTTCCCTCACCCCGGAGATTAGTGGGATCTTGCGTCAATTAGCTCCAGGTGAAAAGTCTCCCATCAGCGGAGTCAAAGCCTGACTCCCATCAGAAGAGATCTCCTGCTGGTATTATAATGTTAATGGGATTATACTCTTAGCTGCAGGGAAAAACCTGATTTCCTGCAGGCAAATGTGTTGTACTGATCTGTTTAGAAGAAGGCCACAGCCTTCACTTGCACGTTTAGCTGTGTTCCTGTCTGTCCCTTGCTCCTGGAGCAGCCTGTCCCACTCGAACTCCCCTAGCAGCCTGCATACAGAAATACGTGACATGAGACCAAGGAGATACTTGCACAAACGCTGCCTTCCTCGTCAGTGAATAAATGAGACACCCCTATTTTTCAAATTATACACCAGTTCTTAAAGGCTTAGCTTAGGAAGTTATCTAGCTGCTTACTTGAGTATTTTTCTTTCTTTTTTTCTTTTTTTTTCTTTTTAAATGCCAGTATAAAGAAGGAAAGAAACTGAAGCCTAAGCCGAACTACAACAGCGTAGATCTCTCAGAAGTGGAGTGGGAAGACCGGGATGAAATAGTGAGTATGAGAAAGTGAATTCAGCCTTTTTTGTAGCACCTTCTTTCTACTACTTTGTGTGCCCGTACAGAAGGTGTGGGGGAGCAGTGGGCACTCCTGGTGGTTTTCTGTGCCTGACTGGCTCTGGCTAAGAGACAGGTGGTCTACAAGAGGACAAAGCATGAAGCTCCCCTACCAAGTGCTTGTCTTCCTTCCCAGTATGAGTCTTCCTTCTCGTGGAACAAAGAAGGAGAAGTGCTGGGAGGAGGAAGGAAGCACTTTGGAGGATGCTCCAGGGAGCCAGTCTGTGTGTACAAGGCTCTGATGCTGCCTTAATACAGAGCCAGAGTAGTTGAGGAGTGTGGCAGTGTCCTGTGATGTCACCATCCATGCAGAATGTGAGATGCAGCTGAAGCCACTCAACTAACGAGATCTGCAACAAGGAAGAAAGTACATTCACCAAGAGACTAAAGCTTGCAGTCACTATTAATAGTGGACACAGAGGATAAAGGACTTAGACACTTGGGTGGAAAAAAAATCCAGAAACCACCTTATTGCACTGAAAACAATAACTGACCAGAGGAAAAAGATTAAAAAAGAACCTTCTCTACTGTCTTTGGAGCAAAATTATTAAAAAGTGATAAAGAAGAAACAGCATGCACCTTTAATAGCTGCACATTGCTGCTTTGCACATCTAGGAACCCAGACAAAATCAGAATAAAGAGAGGTTCTTCTGTGGCTGGTTTCATTTTACTCAGAACTAGGAGGAAATAGATACTTAAATTACTAAGATAAGAACTGAATTTGGAGTAAGATAGAATTAGCTGTGAGACACATGCTTCTGGATTACAGGGGAGACTGCTGAGATAAACGGATCTGATGCTATAGATATCCACTTAAACAGGTAGGACAAACAGAGCAGCAAGAGGATCAAAGTAGCTACTGCCACTAGTGCAGGCCAAGTACAAGGGCAACATCAAAGGAACTTGGGAAGTGGAAGAGTGGCAAATTGAGAAAGGGAACACAGCAGAACTGGCTGTGTAACATGGAAAGCAAGACAAAAATAAAGAGGTCCTACATACAGTGGAACCATCAAGATGCAAGTTGCCAGCAGCTTTGTATAGGTTCACTGATCTCTTATAGGACTTTGCTCCCACTGTAGTTTTCTCTCTCACTGGAGCCACTTTTAGATCTGTTCCTCTTTGCCTAGTTTGCTATTAAAAAAAAAAAAAAAAAAAGTCCAGGAAATGAAAGGAATTTGCTTTGCTCTGATATTTATTTGGCTAACGGGTTCCTATCTGACCAGCTAACACTGACACCTGAATGCAAATATGATACCAAGTGTAAGGTTCTATAGGCAACCAGAGTAAAACTATCCAGGGGAAAAAAAACGTCATGAAGCCAGCATGAAAAACAAAAGCCACTTTGTGTTCTTGTACTGCATCTTCCAGAAGAAAGAAAGGTTGCAGTCGCTGAGGGTGCAGAGACATTCAGTGACGTGAGTGATATCTGCAGTGTGACTTCAGCAAGTCTAGAGACTCTCAAGATACACCCACTGCAGTAGAAAGCTGCCAACATTTCAACACTCCAATTTGTAGCTATGGTATTAGATCAATGACAGACTCAACATCAGTTGCAGTATAATCTCAGCAACACTGATAAGCAGCACATTCAGACTGGAAAAAAATGCCCAAGTGCTAATGATGTGTAATACAGCCAGCTGCTAAAAAGAAATCCAGGGGAGGGAAGATGGCATTGCCTGGAAAATGCCAACTGATGCCACTTGCAGCCAGGCAGCAGCAAGGGCTTGGGCTTGCCTGTAAAGCAACACAGGGATATTCACAGTGTGAGAGGAAAAAGGGCCACAGTCTGATGGGGAAGCCATACAAGGAGTGGCTGAGGTCTCTTGGTCTGTTCAGCCTGGAGGAGGCTGAGGAGAGACCTCACTGCTGTTAGAGCTTCCCTGAGAGGGGAAGAGGAGGGGCAGGCACTGGTCTCCTCTCTGCAGTGACCAGGGACAGGACCCGAGGGAATGGCCCGAAGCTGTGCCAGGGGAGGTTTAGGTTGGGTCTCAGAGAAGGTTTTTCCCCCCGAGGGTGGCTGGGCACTGGACCAGGCTCCCCAGGGCACTGGGCACAGCACCAGCCTGACGGAGCTCGGGAAGCGTTTGGACAACGCTCCAGGCACATGGTGTGGCTCCTGGGGATGGTGCTGTGCAGGGCCAGGAGCTGGACTTGATGATCCTTGTTTCCAATTCAGGATATTCTATGATTCTAAACCCAGAACCCACGGCAAATCCTGCAGGCTGTCAGACCAGAACAGAGAGTATGCCGAGGCTCTGGAAGGAGGTCAAACACTCTTAGCCAAAAACGAGTAATAGTACCAGTCAGTGTTTTCATTTCCAAGATGTGGGCCTTGGGAAACGTGAGCTTCATATTCTAGGTCTGTAAATAACCCACATCAAACAGCCATAATAAACAAAACCGTGGCCTTGTAAAGCCAGTGCAGTTGAGACTGGCTAGCACCTGAATGGGGGCCTGTCTCTGGAAGTAAGGAAACAATTTGTGAATGAGTAAGTTACTTTCCACCTATTTTTTTCTATCCAGCCTGAAGCAATAGACTTGATATGCTCTGGCAGGCTGGACCTGAAGTCAAAGCCTCTGTATTTATGGAAAAATTTCCTGGATCTTTCTTGCAAGAGGCTGGGAGTCACTGTGAAGATTACATTTTACTTTTGGAACCTGGATTGAATAAAGTGGTCTCCTCACTGCCTACCCTGCTCTCACACAGTCTTGCTTTGCTGTGCTAAACAGCTGCTTTGCTGCACCTCAGAAGTGGTGCTGAATACAGCCTATAATTTATAAATCAGTTTTAAAAATGTCAAAGAGCTTTGGATTCAGTCTGAGGGAGTTAGTGGGTTTCTCAGTTTTCTCCTCTTCCAGGCTCTCAAAGCACTGTGCTAATGAATTTCTGGCTGCCAAACAGTGAAGTCTGTAACTGGGACTGGCAATTTCATAGATTCCAGATCCTTTCTTTTTGCTAAAAGGACATATCAACAAGCTTTCAGGATAAACTATTACTATTCTTTATCACTTATCAGCTTGACCGTACAAGGATTTTGATCACTGCAAACAGGTTTTCTGTTCAAAAGAAGCAAGACAGAGCTGGGGAGGAGAGGGAACCAACAGTGATTCTTTCTGCCAGCCCATGTGTGTTAATGACAAGTGGCTCTGTTCATTCCTGCTCTGCCCTGCCTGGAGTCACTAATACCAAGCTTGTTCACCTCTGCAGCTGAGAACTGCTATGATCAATGGGGAAACAGGCTACCTCTCTATGGATGTGAAGGTCCCCGTGGACAAAGGGGTAAGAAATTATCCTTCTGTTCAGGTCACACAGGGGAGTGGATGGGAAGTGGATGCTGAAAAACCACAAAGGATGTGGTTTTTAATGTTCAGCATTCCTGAGCGTGAGGATTTTATTGTTTCACCACGTATATAACGCATGTGCTAAAGACATACAAGAGAGCATCATTAGAAGTGCTCATTACACCTACCAATATTCTGCTCCTGGAAAGGCATTGGAAACGTCTCTCAGCTCCCTACTTTGTCCAGGCAAAGCCAAAAAGCATGTTGTTCATTGTTTATAGGGCTGTGAAATGAATCAGAGATCTTCAAGAGTTAGAATGCTGAACTGACTTATAACGAGATTTGGAGACTATTTTGCCACCCTCTTTCCCTACCTAAAACCACTCATGAAAACTTAGTCCCTCACTTCGTCAGACTGTGATTCCCTTTATCCAGGTCCAGGATTAAATTTCTATGCAAATATTTGCAGAGGTTTTATGAAAAACCTTAGTGAAATGGAGACTTTTGAACACTCCCTACCAGCTCTAGGGCAGGGTTATACATCTTCCTATGGAGTCAGTGTGAAATTATCTTGTACGTTTATGTTCACTGGTACTTTTTCATTCACGTTTATTTAACTCTCTCAAAGATTTTGGCTTTCATCGTTTCCTGTTAGGAAGTATTCCAGAGTCCTGCAAGTTACACTGCCCAGAAGTCTTCCATATTTCAGGAAAATTTTCCATCCTTTATAGAGGGCATTTTTTTCAGCAGCTGGCTGAACTGCTCCCATGCTAAGCCACAGTCAGCACCAATTCCAACAAACCAAATGCTCCCAGCCACTGCTGAAATGGTGCCATTTCCTAATGAAGACACCCCTCTGTTTCCTCTGAGTGCTTGTCCTGCTAGATCTTGTCACTAATTTTTTTCTCTCTTTTCTTGGTGTTTGCAACGCTCAGGTACCTGTCAATGGCTTTGCCTTTTGTCTCCTGGGCTTTGCCAACATCTGCATTTGAAATATTTGCACACTTCTCAGCTATTATGACTGTTCTGTTGATTCTTCTATTGTTTCTGGTGCACAAGTACCAGGGCTTCACTGAATTATGTGCCTGTTTCCCTGTTGCTGTGTACAAAGCAGCTATTCTCTGCAATAGGGTATTTCTGAACAGGGAGCCCCCAATCTCCTTTCTGCTGTCCCTTCAATTTTTGTTCCCTCCCACGGCTGCGCTGGAGCTGCCACCCTCACTTCTGTGTTTCTTAGCTATTTTTTCCAGTTGCCATTTTTCCACATGGAACCCACTTCTCCTTTTCATCCAGCCTTTCTAATTTTAAGGGCTGTTGAGACACTTTTTTCAGTATGCAGAGAAATGTTGTTCTATTTTGTCTTACAGATAGATCCCTGTGCAGAAGGGCTGCTAAGGCAGAGTCTGTTCCTCCCATTAGATTTTTTTCACCTGATGGCCTGTTGTTTACTGTTTCTTTTTGTTTACAGTGCTGCAGCTGGTTCTCCCTCCATATCTTATTTAAGCCCACTTTAACCGATTCTTTGGAATAAACGTTCATGAGAAGCTGTTTCAAGTACTTTATATAAACCCAGATATATTGCATATCCTTTATTTCCTTCATCCATTACCTTAGTTATTCTGTCAGAAAAGTAATCAAGGTTTTAAAGCAAGATCTGTTCTTTGTAGGTCTAGATGGCTTATTTTGCTAGTTTAACCTCTTTGTGCACCCTCAGTAACACTTCTTCTGAGTCATCCAATGATAATCTTTGTAGTTCAATATTTTAGAGACATCCTTCTGCTCCCCTAGCCAGGGGAAAAAGAAGATAATAAAAAGTAGCCTTGGTAAAGAGATATTATTTGTTTCATTCTGCAGCTCTGGAAGCCTTATGAAGCACAGTAGGGGACTGAGGCTGAGTATGTGACAGTTTTACTGTTATCAGAATACACATGGCGTGGAAACCAGAAATGAAGCTCAGTAATTCCCACTTGTACTCTGCTAGCTGATGAAGCAGAGCAGCATCGAAACAAAGAAAGTGCTGACAGAGCCTTGAAACAAAGAGAATGAGGCAGCCAGACTGTGCAGAGAAGACCTGAGTGAAGGGGATAGAAATTATTCTGTCAGCCATGTAAATGTCAATACCCCACATTGATTTCAGGAAGGTATCGAGAACAGAGTGAGGTAGAGAGGGAAAAATAAGGAACAAATACAAGAGGCAGTCGTTAGGGAGATCTAGTGGCAGAACTGCCTTTGCTTGCAGCTTGAGTACAAAAGGGCTGTGAATGTGAAAGCAAAAGAGAGAGGACACGGGTAGAAGCTGTGGCAAAGCTCTGGAAATGGCAATAGTCAGGCCTGGATGCCTAGCACAGCATCCAGTCTGGAAAGCCACGTGTTCCCAGACTGCAGGGGATGGCAGTCCGCCGTCCTGTCACTGTGCCAACGTGCCCAGGCTCTTCTCCCTTGATCCTCACTATGCAGCAAAGTCCTGCCTGATCATCCTCAGCCCCCCTTGGCTCAAGGGTGCCTCTGCTTCTCTTCCATCCCCTGGATAAGTGAGGGTACCTTCAGCTGTCTTGGGGATGGCTGGGCACACACCAGAAGAGGGGCAGGTTAGGGGGGAAAATGATGAGCAGAACAAGCCCTGCTAAAAGAAAGGGTCTCAGAGTAGTGGCCAGGTCTTTTCCATGCCTCCCTGCATCCGTCATCAGATCAGACAGGCAAGAAAAGGGAGGGTTTTGTACCACCCACAGCCACCAAAACACCACCAAGTGACATTCTTTGGGGGTATCACAGCCCTTTGGAAGATCTTGCACACTGAGAGAAATAACTTCATGGAAAAGGTTATTTAAAAATTGGAATGGACTGCCCAGGGAGGTGGTGGAGTCACCATCCCTGGAGATGTTCAAGAAACCACTGGACACGGCACTCAGTGCTATGGTCTACTTGACAAGGTGGTGATAAGTCAGAGGATGGGCTTAGCGATCTCAGAGGTCTTTTCCAACCTTGGTGACTCTGTGTGGTCTTGGCACAGCAGAAGATCCTGTTGTTCAGCAGTACAGTTGCCACACATGGAGGAGGAGAGAGAGGAGGAAAGGGGTTAAGCCACTTGCCACCTCCTCGCCTAACAATATCCTGAATCCCCGTCACACCTAACGATATCCCCCAGCCCCATCAGCCCAGCGAGCACAAACTTGGTGCACACTGTGCAGCTGGAGCCCTTTGTGCCCCGCTCCACTTCCAGGGCTGCACAGCTCGAGCAGGTCAGAGCAGGCACAACTTTCCCTGGGGAACACTGAGTTTTCTGTGTTCACTCCCCTGTCTCCCACACACATCCTCTCACCTCGTTCTCAGACTGGGTCTAGGATTTTAAACATATTAGGGTTCATATACTGGCATAAGGCTTGGATAGAAACTTTCCAGAAACTTTTCTCCTTTGGAAAAGAGTTCCACTGAAATCAACACTTTCCTACAGGAAAAGGCCAGTCTGGCAAACAGATGAAGTTCTGAAGCAGCTTTCAATAATCTGAAATGTCTTCAGTTGAAATGTCAGTCTGAAAAAAATATTTGCATGGGAATCAGAATGGCTTGGATTTGAAACAGCACTTTTTTTCCAAATTGAAAATGTGAATTTTTTTTGTACTGATTTTTTAAACAAAATTGGAATATGCTAATGTTTTGTTCCACTCTGGCATGAAAGCAAATGTCAGGAATATCAGTGTTTCCCACAGGAGTGGGGAGACTTGGCCCTGGCTGCCCACCCACACAGAGGGTAGATTTGCCATTCTGCCTCTCCTTCAACTCCACCCCTCCTTCCTATCTGCCCCTGAGCCCCGCTCCTGCTGGAGATGATGATGATGATGATGTGCAAGGCTGTCAAGGTTGCTGTGTCTAGCAGAAGAGCAGCAGGGCCCCAGCACTTGTGCATGGAGGAGGCAAGAGGGAGGGCAGCTTCCCCCCACCCCTTCCTGCAGCCAGTGCAGGAGCCCTGGAACAAAGAAGGGTTTATCTGAAGCCCTTATTGGAAAGATAGAGTGGCTGCCTGGATCCTGAAAGTCCCAAGGTGCTGGGTGTGCTGAATACTGCACATTCATCCCTGCCTCCAGCCAGCCCTAGCAGGGTGTGAGGTGTTGGTTTTGCCTAGCCTTGGGGACATGTATCCCAGGTCTCCATCACCACTACGCCCTTGGTGTGTCAGATGGTCTCTCTTATTCATCCTCTTATTTCAGAAACGAGTTCTCTTCCTCACCAATGATTATTTCTTCACGGACATCAGTGGCACACCCTTCAGGTGAGCAAGGACTCGTGTGGCACCAATACAGTGTATCAGAAGTCTGATCAGGGACAGCACATTGGTCCCTTCTCTTCATAAATCTTGCTACAAGTCATAGGTAGAGCAGTAGGCATAACTGACTTCTTTGTTCCTATAGCCATTAGAATATTATTTGGGGTCAATTCAAAAGGTATATTATGATTTACCTGAAATTCAGAGTCCAAAATCTATACCTTAGGTAAAGCATGTTGTTTCATTTCAGAGAAATGAGACAGCTTAAATTTTCATTTCCACTGAATATGGTGTATGGCTTTAAAAAACCTCAACATTGTTACACACTGAAAATTATAAAACAACAAATAACAAATGAATGAAATTGGGGGAGGGGAGGAAGGGGAGGGAGGGGGTGTTGGTTTTTTCCCCCCAGCTGAGATGGTTTGAAGCTGGCACAGATTTGAGAAATGTTATCGTTGACCTGGACCTACAATGTTGGCCAAAATAGTTGTCACCAGCAATGCCTCAGAGCTCTGCATACAGTTTCCTTAGCCCCCTGTGCTGAAATCGGATCTCACTTAATCCTCTTCCAGTGATGTTCTTGTGTGTAATAGCTGTGGAGGGAGTTAATGTCTTTAAGGGTTGTGACTGCAGGGAATGCAGTGTCGTGTTTGGGAATGCCACCTCTCCTTGCTGACAAGCCCTCTGTTTTCCTTCTTGCCCACAGCCTGGGTGTTGTGCTGTCCAGGGGGCACGGGGAGTACATTCTGCTGGGGAACACGTCAGTGGAAGAAGGTAGGTTAATCTGAAAGGGACAAGGGAGCTACTCTGAATGTCACCACTTCACTTCTCCTTCAGAGCCTGCATGTGTCTGTCTGCTTCCTCACTGAATACTCCATGTACTCTCTGGTTTCAGGTTTGCACGACCTGCTCCAGCCAGACTTGTCTTTAGCAAATGAATGGTAAGTGGAGGAAATCCTGTCAGTGACACAGGACTTTGTCATGATATTTGGGCAAAGTTCCCAGCAATCTGGCTCGAGTTCACCACCCTCTGTGGCCCAGACAAAAAGCAGTGCTGTTCAGGTGCTGTATCTGCAAAGACCTGGTTGTCTCCATGCAATTGAGTTTCACCTTTTCCTTTGGGACATCCCATCAAGACCTGGCACATTCCTCTCCTAAGAAACAGCTGAGATTTATCCTCAGTCTTCTGTGCTCAGACTTACTTTGTTCCCCCTCGTGTTGCTCAGAATTGTCTTACAAAACCTACAGTATGTCAGACCTGTTAGGGAATTTTGTTGCAAGCTTGGTGAGAGATTCAAATGCTTTTTAAAATTCTAGTTTTATTTTTGGTTGGCATCCTTCTGAACTGAGCCTAGACCTAACTTCTGGTGAACATGAAGGTGATTTATGACCCCTGTTTCAATAGCAAGCAGAACTTACGGTTTTGCTTGGTTTGGATATGAAACAGGGTGAAGCACGGCACTTTCCATTTATTGCTGTGAGGTTTGGGGTTTTCACGAACCCAACATTCAGTCCCACTCAGTCACATGAACCCAGGCTGTATCAAAGCCAAAATAACTATATCCAAGAATCCCTGCACCCCTTCTCACCTCTCATTACACTGTCAAGTTTCACAAGCAGCACATTTGAGACACAAACAGCGACTTCTCCTTTTACTCCTGACTTCAGGTGTCAGCTTACCACACTTTACATATTCATTTCGCTTAAGACTTTCTCATAAATCACTCCTTTCAGCCCCTTTATGAGTTTTGATTCTCTCTTATAACCCCTTCCTCTCCCTTGTCCTGACAACGGAGCGGTCAAAATTGGAAGCAGGATTAAAAGACTGGTTTCTTTTACAGCACAGAGCATTTCCAATACATTCTTCCACTTCTCCCTAAACTGTGTTCTGAGGCTCCTGCAGTTGTCCCTGTGGGACAGCTTTTGTTGTCACCCTATCACACTGCAGGATCATTCCTCATACCACATTTTGTTCCTCTCTTTATTTTTTCTGCTTCTGGTCTGCTCTCACATTGCACATGACCCTCTGCTTTTCAGGTCTCTCCATCAGTGTTATTGTCTATACAGGCACACGTACACATCTTACACAGCTTAGCGCAGGAGGCTGCTGGCAGGATTTGGAACAGCTCTGTTGCATGGTGAGCTTATGCTGGAGAACACAGCAGCCCCACTAAGCACAGCAGTTGGGTTAATTGGTGTTTGGTTTAGTGGTAGGGTTTGACTTACAGTCACATTGTTGGATTTAGAGTGGGCACAACATGCAGCAATGGTAAAGACTTTGTAGACCAAGGTTTCTTGCTGACTTTCTTTTTGCAGTTATTATCTTTCAGGAGCATTTGTTTGACTGTTGTTTCTCTTTGCCCTTTTGGGCTTCTTCTCCACTTCCCACCAGGATTTACTGCATCACCGACATTGATCCCGACCACCGAAAGCTCAGCCAGCTGGAGGCTGTGATCCGTTTCCTCACTGGAGAGGAGCCTGACCTGGAATGTGAGTCCCAGGCACTGAAAGGGCCCTGCTGGGGTCTTCCTGTACCCATCACAAGGGAGAGGGGACTGTGACAAACTGATTGGTGTCAGACTGAACTCCTGTGCCGTTTGCTCACACAGGCAGGACTGAACTCAAGCCAGATTAATTCACAAGTGGAAATGAGCTGAGGATCCACTTCCTTGTCTCTGTCAGGGGATTTTTTCCATTTCAAAGCTGACACAAAACTCAACCTTATTGGAGGTCTCAACACAGGAAATACTGGAAAATGGAAGGCTTGAATGGAGCTTGGCAGGGGCTGCACACCAGGTTTAAGACTGACTGACTGGGCTAGAGGGGGGCAATAGCAGAAGCCAGGAAAAGTGCTGAGATGATTCAGTTTCCCAGGGACCCCAGGCATCATCCTCCAAGGACTCACGGTGCCCTCTAGAGAGAGATGGATTCTTTCAGAACAAGGATTATTAATTTTGTTTTCCAAACACAGCAGGTAACTGATCCAGGAGAAAAAAGTGGTCACAGGATTATCATCTTTCCTGCTCCCCCTGCTGCTCATCCCTTGCACCAGGTCCCATTTTCCTACAGTTGATACAGCACCACTAAAGAATGGGATCTCTATCAGGGGGCAGAGATGGGCAGCTGTACACAGGAATTCCTTACAGCAATTGGGTTTTAGGACGTCCTTCAGCCCCCTTAGCTGTGCCAAGTACAAGCTTTTGCCTGTAATGCTGCACCTGAGAGGCAGGCACAAAGCTTTGGCACAAGGATGGGAATCTCTTAAAAGTAAAATCAACTGTAATCTGGTAATTCTTCCTCTCTTGCACAATGTGAGCAGTCCCCTCCTGGCTGTCCTTGGGGTAGGCTGGAAAGAGGAGATGTATGAGTTGAAGAGGCCAGGGAAGAGGAAAGTTTCAGGAGAGCTGATGGTGAGAAATACGCAGACTTGGAAGTGCTGTGGAGGAAAAATATGATTTGAACACATCCTAGACATGGGGGACCTGAAGAGGGAAAGATCTCATGATGGGCTCTGATTTTGAGGCTTGAATAACAACAACTATGGAGAGGAGGATCCCGAGATCTGTGACAAAGAAATTTGGGAGAACTTGAGATAAAACATTAAGGGACACCTGGAACATCAACCCAGAAAGTTCAGTGCCAGAAACACTGAAGTGATGGGTGTTCTAGGTGGCTCCACCTAGAACAGCACTGAAAGGGGCATTTCTGCACAATGGTCACCATGTTCTCACCAATTAGTGCAAGCAGGGCAATAGAGAAACGAAGCAGGTCAAAGAAATGGGATTCTGGGGCACGTCATTTAGAACATGATGATACCTGGAAGATTCCTAATCGCTTCTTAGCTCCAGTGCAAAGGGGATTAGAGTCAGAGCCTGGACTGGCTTGAGCATCTGGTGAAAACCAGGACAGGACAATGTTTTGTGACTCACAGTAAGGAAGGAGGGCTAACAGAGAAGCCAGTGAGCAAAGGGACAGAGTAGAAGCCACAAAAAAGTCATTAGTGGTTTTGAAGGAAGCTACTTGAGTGGAAGATGGTGGCTGGTATCCTCTCTACAGGATACCCAGAAGAAAGTTCAAGGCAGGGATTTGAGGCAATGGCTATGGACAGCCTGTTCAATGGAAGAGTCAAGTGAAGGTCTAATGAATAACTTCAGTTGAAAGCCTCTCACTTGCCCACACTTGTTTGGGCACCCACCCTTCCACAGAGTTTGGAGGGGAACGGGTCTGATGATTTTGAATATTAGGAAGAAATTCTTCGCAGAAAGGGTGATTAGTTATTAGCTGCCCAGGGAGATGGTGGGGTCACTGTCCCTGGAGGCGTTTAAGGAAAGACTGGACATGGCACTCAGTGTGGTCTGGTTGGTCTGGTGGTATTGGGTCATAGGTTGGACTCGATGCTCTCAGAGGTCTTTCCCAACCTCATTGATTCTGTAATTCTGTGATCTTGGCTGTGACATCAGCTCCTGTGCTTCCCACCACCCAGGGTGCTAGGACCACTTCTCTGCCCTGTAATGGGAGGCCTCTTTTTTGTGCCACACTGATCCACTGTCCTGGACAGGCAGATGTTCCTCACCAAGGGACTCTCTAAAACATCTAGGGAGAAAGATGTCTTTCTCTCCTGATTTTTGTTCTTCCTTTCTCTCCTTAGGTGATGAAGAGTTGGTCCAGGAAGTGCTGTTTGATGCAGTGGTCACTGCCCCCATGGAGGCCTACTGGACAACACTAGCCCTCAATATGTCCTTGTAAGTCTAGGAGAAATAAATATGGGTAGAACACCACTGAAGATGCATCTCCAGATGCTGTGTATTTATGCAGTGCCTGAAACAGTCACGAACTTTTGCACAGCATACAAGACCCTGTAGAAATAGCTCAAAAGCTGATAGAAATAGCACAATAGCTTTAGAAATAACTTGAAAAGCGTCTCTTGGGAGTGAACTCCAGTAGGCTGGGCCTCCTTGGGAGAGCCTTTAGTTTGGTAAGGGTTTTTCCAGCGGAGAAAGGGAGTTTAGTCTTGTCTCTGTTGGTGATGCCTTCAGATTGAACCGCAGGCAGGTACTGCACAGGCTGGCTTCAGCAAACAACTTTCTGTTTTATTACTTCCAGTGAGGCACCTGTTGCTTGTGGTATCTTGTATCATGTCACACAGATCTTCTTCCAGCAGACAACGTGTTACTTACAGATACACATGGCCACTGGCCTCCTGTCTCCATTTCAGTTCCTTGTATCCCTGAACCGACAGAAGCTGAGCCAGTGACAATCCTGCTAGGATACCCAATTATCAGCACAGCTTTAAACAGCTACACCAACACACCCTCTTCAATCACATTCTGCTACCCTGGCCATTCTCTGCATCCCTGATCCAGCCATTCTCCTTCTGCTGTTCCTCTCCTGCACTTCAGCCTCATGAGAGCAGCCTGGAGCAAAGCTAGCAGGGACAGAGGAGCTTATGGTCTACTTAAAAAAGAATGAAATAAGCAGACTTCAAAGGTTTAAATCTGAGGACAAGTCTTAAACCTGCCAGTTGTCAGCCAGTAACAACCTGTTGCCATTAGCAGGGAGGAGCCAGTATCACTCCTGGTGTAGGTGGGTTATATTGCAAATGAACTTGGGACCAGGTGTCCAGATGTAGCTTCGAGCTTGAAAGGCCCTCACCCTGGGGCAGGGATCACAGCTGTTCTTCTGAGAACTGTTTGCTTCTGCCTGTGTGTTTCTGTTCCACAGGGACACTGAGGCAGGTGTTGAGATGGCGTTTCTGGGCACTCGGGCTGGACTCATGAGGAGTGCCCTGTATGTGGGCTCGGAGAAAATTTCCAACAAGTAAGTCCCTAAACTGCATTAAGGGGTCTCTGTCAGTGTCTCTGAAGGGGCAGCATGAAATCACCACCAGCCTTAGAAATGTTTTTGGGGAGACAGAAATAGAATGGAAAGAAGCAACACCTTAATGGCATTCAGGCTGATTCACAGAGTCAGAGTAGGGGGCCTTTGTCTTCCTCTCTTTTTGAGTTCTGCTTAAAATACTATCCCCAAGTGCACTCATTTGAATGAAAACCTTCAACCATTCCCTGACTTCAGTCATCTGACCCAGACAATGCCCACAGTTACTACATACCCCCAGGACCATTTTGCAGTGCAAAGGCTCTGCACTCCAGTGCCCCAGCGACATTGCAGCTTGGCTATGTTTGATCTTTCTGTCTCAATTCCTCTTCCAGATTTATTCTGTTCTGCCTCTTACATTGCCCACATCGCAGCAGCATCCCAGTGCCTTGCAGTGAGGCATTAAGTGACGTGACTGACATCTGTCACATCCCATTCATTCTCTTGTCCTCTCCCTCAAGGCAGGAGTGTGTGTGCAGTGAAGGGTTTTGACGTGGAAAGGGTAGTTTGCATTCTGCTGCATTTTGAACACGAAGGCTGGTGCATGCTGCTGTAAGAAAGGACAGGTCACAGAGGCACACCAGCAGATGGAACAGAAAGGGACCATGCAGGTGGTGGTTATTAGCTTCTTGGCAGCTGTTTCACTGTCCCCAAGTTCCCCTAACATGAGTCCTACATTTAAGCTCTGCTGTGCCTGAAAGGTGACATTCTTCATGTGTTCGAAGCAGTCTGAACAATTCAGAGTAGCAGCCTCTGGCAACAAGGGAGAAATGCCGTGTGCTGCAGGAGGCTAACAGGACTCCTGATTCCCCACTGCTCATCAGGAACAGCGGTCAATGCTTTAAAGAGGCACAGTCACCACGCTGCAGAGACAGACCCCCACACATCCCACAGGAGCAGCTTCTGGAATCCCCTGAAAGGAAGGAATCATAAATGAGGAATTATCATTACGTCAAAATATACAGCAAAACAAGAGCCTGAAAACAAAGGGATTTGCCAGGCAAGCTGTATGAACCTCCAGGGAAGGAAATGACCTGATTTTCATGTGGTCTCTCCTGAGCACCCACTGCCTGTCTTGCCATGCCCCCACGATACATCCTCTTACCTTTGGAAGGACCCCTTTTCTCTAACACTTCAATCCCTGCATCTCTAGGAATCACAGAATCATAGAATTTATTAAGGGGTTGGAATGGACTTGAAAGATCATCTGTTCCCGACCCACTCTGCCATGGGGAGGGACACCTCCCACTAGCCTGGGTTATTCAAGGACTTATCCAGTCTTGAACACTGTCAGGGTTGGGGCATCCACAACTCCTTCAGCAACCTGTTGCAGCTTCCTCACCACCCTCACAGTAAAAAAATTCTTCCCAGTATCTTACCTAAATTTCCCCTCTTTCAATCTGTACCCATTCCTCCTTGTCCTGTCACTACAGTTCCTAGCAGAGTCCCTCTCCACCTTCCCAATAGGCCCCCTTCAGATACTAGAAGGCTGCTAGGAGGTCTCTGCTCAAAGAGAGAGTCTCCCGAGGAGATGAGGATTTACCCACAGTTGCATAACCTTATGTTTGGGGTGGGTTGTTTGTTTTTGTAGGAGACTGCCTAATCCCCTTGCCTCCCCCGCTCCCCAGCCCCTGCAGTGAGCAATGGCCACAAGCCAGCCGCACCTGCTCCTCCCTCGCCCACCTGCTCACACCTGCCGCGCCTCATCCACGCTCCGGCGCTGCCCCTGCTCCTCGCGGGGTGTGCTGCCCGGTAACCCTCCCATCCTGCCCGGTAACCCTTCCATCCTGCCCGGTTCCCCTCCCGCCCGGCCCGGCCCTCAGAGCCCGCGGGCGGCCCGGCCCCACCGCCCGCCCCGGGGCCGCCGCCGCGGGCCTCGGCCGGGCCAACAGCGGCACCTGGCGGCGGCGGCGGGAGGCGCGGCGGGAGCGGCCGCCCCTCAGGAGCCGGGGAGGGCCCGGTGCTGCCCCGGGGGGACACCGGGGGACACCGGGAGACACCGGGAGACACCGTGTGCCCTCGCCCACGGGAAAGCCCCGGGCGATGAGATGCCGGCCGTGCACCCTGCCTCAGGTGTCCCACTGCGTTGTCCCGAGGAGGGCTGCCGCTCCTCCGCACCGTGAGCAACGTGTTTTCTCCCGGCAGGAAATTCCTGACACAGAAGGACAAGGAAAGTATCTTCACCATGGACCACTTCCCTCTGTGGTACCGCAGGGCGGCCGAGCATCCCCCCGGGAGCTTCATCTACAGCATTGTCTCAGAAGATGATTCAGGTAACGCCAGCCTGAACACAGAGCAGAGGGAAAGAGAAAAAAGCTTTTCACACCTTGCATCCCACAGCACGCCCATCCCGATCCCTTTATCGCTGCCTCCCGCCTGCTGGGAAGGGCTGAGACCTGCCCTCTTGGCGTTACCTTCGCACCAGCGTAGGGACAGAGAGGTCATGGCCACGATACCAATCACAGCGGAAAGATGAAGCTACAAGGTGTGGGGAAGGCAGTCAGGAATGAGAAATGCAGGGCTACAGGGGAGGGGAAGGATGGAAATGGAAATGGAAATGGAAATGCAGGGCTCGGGTAGATGGAAAGGTTTAGGTAGGCAGGAGCTGGGGGAACACAAGGTTTTTGTGGGGCTGGAAAACACACGAAACGTGACAAGGGAACAGGAAAGGTGTTGCAGAAGGGATGAGACACATAGGTGTGGCCAGGCTTGGGAGGGAACAACATCAGCCCTGCTGGATGACAGTAACAGCTGGCACTGGTGAGGGACCAGCAAACAGTCAGGAAGTCTAAGTTTAGAGGGTATCATTTTTTCCATCACCGCTTTCCATGACAGGAAAGGATGGGTTTGTTATGGAAGATGATGGAGGAAAAGGGTGGAGGGGGAAGGCTTTTCCATAGCATTGGTGCCCTGCATCCTTCCAATCCTAGTACTAGAATATGGCATCTCTTGCTTGGCAAAGAAGTTCAAACGCTAGAAGAAAGCAAGGAGTGGCTTTTCAGTATCTCTTGCTTAGGGTGTTGGTTCCTGTGAGTATGCAGGGCCAGCCAGGACCTTCTCAAAGGCTGGAAGAGAGCAGAAGAGCCTAAATAGAAACAAGCAAAACAAAATACTCATGTGAGACTCCTCCACAGAAGGCAGAAATCCCCTCTGTGCTCCTCCCTGGCCCCTAGCTCTCCTCCTCTGTCACAGAGCTCGGCACTGTAGCTGTTAAAGCTTTTTGTGGCACAGTGGTGGGAGTCTGGTGGGTGGGAAAGCAAGTAGCAAAGAGAAGAAAACCAGCCTGGGAGGCAAGAGATGAACCAGGATGGAAAGGGAAAGGAATGGAAAGAGAAAATACTCGAAACCTACAAAAGCCTCTCTCTGCCCAGCACTCTTACATCTCACTTAAAAGGCAGGTGTGGAGAGATGGCAGGAGGGACCTTTTACTCCCCTGCAAGCCATGGCATCTGCTCTTTGGAATAGAGCACTGGTTGGAAAACCAGGCAGTGACACCCTGTGGGACTTCCCAGGGCAGCCATTACCCAGGCCACAGTAGTCATTGCTGGCTAAACATTGAGGTTGTGGCTTGCTGTGGCCTTCTTAGAAGTCATAGCTAGTTTGGGATGAAGCCAGAAGACAAGTAGCTGGCACTGTTCTTGGTTTCACATGGCCATGGGTCAGAAGCTTCAATCAAGTTCAGAACCCCATTCACCTGGAAACCCTGCAGGCACATTGTAAGAAGTAGCACTTGGCCCTGAAGACCTCATGCCCTAAACTGTAAGGGAGATTATTAGCCTGTTTAGGGATGAGCAGTTGGGCTTAGAGAGACTGTGATCCATGGGATCACACAATATGCCTGGAAAGCATCAGGAAATACTACCCAGTGCTTCTGAGACAGTGGTTCACTGTAAAGCACAGTCCAGGGCCTTCCTCGACATCTGATGAAGCAGGGCTGCCCCACATTTTAGCCAAAATAGGCCACCCAGTTTCTTATTAAATTCTATCAGATGCTGAAGTCCCCTTTTCATGTTTTCCACAAATCCCCTGCTGTTTCAGGAGGTTTTCATGGCAGATGGACTTCTAATCATCTAAAAAGGAAAACCCCCAAGAGCTCTCTGTTGAGGAGGAGACCAGCAGGAAATGACTGCAGGTCATCAGGATCATTTAGGCACAGCACCTACTTCCAGTGTCCAGAAGTCTCAGAGATAAAAGGACAGCAGGGAAGCCTCTGCATGTCAAGTAGTACTGTTCTTACAACCCAGATTTTTCATGTGTTGGGCAGATTTTTTTTTTCTAGAAAGCCTGTGTGTATTTTGCTTCTTTGTCCCATCCTAGAACAAGACATTTGGGGTTCACCATAAAGGCAGGATCATGCCCAAGGGATGTGAGCTGAGTATTTGTTTTGCAAGAGTTTTACCACTTTTGAGACACTTGAGCAGGTTAATCTGGCTTTGATCAAAAAACAAAGCCAGAATAGTCAGAGCTTGCAGGCTGAACTGTGGTAGGTGCTGAATTGTGCTCTGGACACACCTAGAATGATAAAGGCAGACGTGGAAAGCAGAAACAAATGCTGGAGATGTGGGGAAGGGAAGAGTCCCTGACCCATCTGTCTAAGCAAGAGATTTCCACAGAGCACGTGAGGAGGGAAGCAGGTGCGGACTACATCCATCAGACTGGCCTCCAGACTGTCCCCTGGCAGCTCCCAAAGAGGTGCCCCAGCTGAAGCTATCTAATCACTTTAAAAAAATACACAAAGGGAATCTGCCACATGGACAATTGCAGGCTGAAACAACTGCACCGACAAAGGGAGGTGGGGTTCAGTTGCTTGAGCCTATCCAGCCATGTGGTTTTAAATGCCCTGTGGGAGCTCAGAGGTCTGCACAGGGCTGGCAGATGTGTCACAGGACCTACAGAATGCTTACAGAAGTAGCTCAAGGAGAACTGGGAGACCCTGGAGCATAAGAGAGTTTAGGCAACAAAGTCCCAGAAGACTTTGTTCCTAAAATGGAGTGCACTCTGGAAGCACCTGGAAGTGCTGTGTCTGCAGTTTGAAGTGCTGGCCTGGCTTGGGTAAGAGTTAGACATAAGCCTGGCCTTCACTGTGCAAGTGGTGTTGGAATTACCTGTCCTGCTTCTCCTCTGTCTCCAGAGTTCAGATGGCACATTGAGCAGAACAGCTAAGAGAAGGCCGAAGAGAAGCTCCACATGCCCAAAATCGAGGAGGCCAATCCTTTACATTTTATCCCAGAATCATGGAACGTTTGGGACTGAAAGGGACCTTAAAGGTCACTTAGTTCCATACCTCTTGCCATGGGCAGGCATGTCTTCCATGAGACCAGGTTGCTCGAAGCCCCATCCAGCCTTGGGTGCTTCCTTTATGCTGAGGATGCCACTTGTATCATGAGCCAGAGAGAAGAGAAAAAGAAAATCCACTCATAGTCCATTAGGCTGCTTATGTGTCTTGAAAGATGCAGCCGTCCAAATTCTGGGGTGTTTCAGAGTTGAGGCATATGTACACACTGTCCTGGATGGGAAAATGTGTCGGCAAGCTTCTCCTGCTGTATTTTACTCCTTTTTGGGGGTAAGTTAACCAAGCCTGCTGTATTTGTGTCTTGACAGAGGGAGGTGGCCTGCCAAAAGTGGTGACAGTGAGCACGTCTGTGTCTGTGTCTGTGGATGGGAAGATGGGAATTGCTGCAGGTAGGACACTGGTTTCTCTTTTTATCTTGAATGAAATGGCTGCATCTTGCATTCAGAGTGGGAGCTGAGAGCTGTTAGCTTGTCATTCAGAGGAAGTGACAGGAGCCACAATAGCTTGTGGTATTGAAAACTAGGCTAAACAGAGAATAATGGAACAGGTACTGAGTGGCTGACAGGCTTCCAAAAGGGAAACAGGCTGTTTGAATGGAAGCTTCCCATCTCCAGTGCTGGTGAATTGGGGATTGAGACTCTTTCTCTGGAGCATGAGTAGGTTGGGAAGTCCATGCAGGTTTAAAACTTTGCAAGAAAAGCTTTTGGCTTTGGAACAGCATCATGTTTATGTGTCTCCATTATTATCTCAAATGAAAAATAACTTCTGCTGGTGGAATGGGCATGTTGCTAGATCTCCAACTCAGATCTACAGATTGCCAAACTTATTGTTGTATCTGAGCTTTAAACTCCTTTTGGCAGACCTTCACTAGATTGCACCTTCTTTTGGAAAATTCATACAGCACATTGTTTCCAAGAGAACCCCAAAGCTTTTGAAGAGTTGCCATTTTCTGTATTAATTGCTTCAGCCTTTACAGAAGTACACTGAACTCAGAAGCAAAACAGAGCAGCCATTCAACAAAACAAATCAACACTATCAGTAACCCTGGCACCATGCCCAATTTAACCACTCAGCATGGGAGTATTGGGGTAAGAGAAGATGCAGCTCCATGGAAATTTTTTTATTCCTGGAAGCAGTGACTAAAGGAAGAGGTTGATGGAACAGGTAATGGAGTAATTATCACCAGAAATGTGCTGTGATGCAAAGCTTCTTGTGAAAGAATGGTCAGTGTTAATGGAACTTTGTATGGTGGAAGGAATGACTGATAAGAGACACCAAAGAACAATTTTGTTATAGGAGTATCCTATAGATAGGATAGGGAAGAGAGAAGGCCATACAGCAGATAACCTTCAGATCACAGAGTCTGCCACTGCATTTGCCTAGGTTGGGTAGGATACATTGAATGCTCTTCAATGCTACTAGCCAGTAAAACTATAGCAATTTAACTTCACCTGATGAAGCATTCCTTAATTTCCAGGATTTCACTAAGTTCTAGCTGACAATGATAGTCTTTAATTATCACATGGGCATTGAGAAAGTACTTATAAGCTGAAGGATAGGTGTTATGAAGTAGAACATTTCACTATGTTATACCCAAAGGGAGAAAATTATTATGAGGTCTGTCCAGAGACACCTGTGAACAGAGATAGTTTCAGCAAAGTTCACATCAATAGGTGCTTGGATGATAGAAACTGCTCCCAAAATTGGTACCACCTGACACTGTTATACCCAGCAGAAAATGAAAGAGCACTGAAACTGCACCAAGGGTCTCAGTACAGCACTGAAGCATTTTTCTAAGCATTAATTTGAGAGGAGAAAAGAACATTTTTTTTTTTAAAGGAGTTTGTTTTTCATGATCTTTTTCCTTCGCCGTCCTGACCTGTGGATTAGAGCAGAGGCACAAGCAGTTCATCTGTGTTGTGGTTTAAGCCCAGCTGGAAATTAAGCACCACACAGCCGCTCACCCAACCTCCCTCTCACCCCTCCACCGTGGTGGAACAGGGAGGAGAATCAAAGTAAAACTCGCAGTTTGAGATAAGAAGAGTTGAATAATTGAAAATAAAGTAAAATACAACAACAACAATGGTACATGATAAAGAATGATAATAATGAAAAGGGAAAAACAAGCAATGCACCATACAATTGCTCACCACCCACTGCCCCATGCCAGACCCCTCTTCCCAAGCCCAGACTGGTCCCCCTTCTGGGTAACTCCCCCCAGTTTATATACTGGGCATGATGTTCTGTGGTGTAGAATGTCCCTTTGGTCAGTTCAGGTCACCTGTCCCAGCTATGCTCCCTCCCAGTTTCCTTTGTTCTCCTCCTCACTGGCGGAGCACGAGACAAGGAAAAAAGCCCTCGACTTAGGATAAACACAACTTAGCAAAAACCCGAAACATCAGTGTGTTATCAACACCATTCTCATTATGAATTCAAAACGCAGCACTCTAACAGCTACTGAGAAGAAATTAACTCTAGCCTAGCTGAAACCAGGACAATCTGGCACTCAGCATAAATACAAGGAAGGAAACTTCTCAGTGGAAGCACTGGAGCAAGAACAAGTGCCAGGAGGATCTGCCCCTGACAGAGCCATTTCTCTTCTGCCAGCAGTGCTTTTCACAACCCCTGTGGAGATTTCCACCCACTCAGTTATGCTGAATACTGTCTGTGGACATGCTGTGAAGGGACAGGATCCTCTGCAGAGGGTGGAGGAAACAGCAGAGGATAGGGAAACAAATCGTGTTAAAACAGTAACAATAAGGAAAAAAATCTGTCATTTGAGGAAATGATGCAGAACCAGTTTTCTCACTGGCAACCACGAAGTTGAGACAGAGAAATGAATTTTAAATTGCTTTTGTTCCTTAAAGGTACCATGGTCCCTGTCACTAGCAGGTACTTCAGGTGGCCTGACCATAAGCATCTTCTGCTGCTCCCACACATGGTGGATGTTCTTCATTCTTGGTTTCCTTTGCTCTGATGAAAACAACCCATCTTTGATCCATGGTATGGGTGGGCTAAATAACAGCATCAGGACAAATAGCATCTCCCAAAGTGTCCAAAGTTCCTCATGTCCCCAGCTGTAGCTTCCAAGGACTTCAGCAGGAGTGCAAGGGTTTGCTGAGATATGTCCCATGTGCTGGCTTGGGTGTCAGTTCACACCATGCTTGGGGGGGTTCAGGGAGCAAAAAGGTACTGTATTACCATTTGCTCTGTTTCCAGTAGTGAAAGGTTCATCATCTGAATCTTTCATACCAGCAGTCATTTAAAAAAAGGGCAATAACTAGTGGTCACACTGCCAATTGAAATACTGGTTTGTTTCTTGAGGATGTCAGCTTTGAGAGTAAGGATATAGATCTCACTTCATCTCTCCTCACAGTAATATCATCCTCCTGAGTGGCTAGATCCTGATTCTAGGGAACTTCATTCCACAGCAGAGGCTGCAGCAGAAATTACACTGGACAGTGCTGCAACACCATCCTGGGTATGGGAGAGAGGTGAAGGAAGGGGAGGGAGCGTGGAGGCACAGAAGAGGCAATCAGAGCAGAATGGGATGCAGATTGGTGTTATTGTTATTCTGATGGCATCAGCTCTCAGTGGGATGATACCATGGTAATTTAGAGTTATGATACTACCAGAAGTTTGGTACCCAGCATTGGTTCCCAGAAAGCCAAATATCTGTGTAGACTTGTAGTTTCTGAACAAATGCAGCCACAGTTCTGTAAAAGGGGAACAACAGAGACTTTTTAAGTGCCCCTCTAAAAGAACAAGTGGTATGAACTGGCCTGTCATTCTGTCACTGATCATTACAAACACTGTCACTTGTCTGACTTGGTGCTTGAGGGGATTTGTAAGCACTTTGAAATGTTCACTATGCATGCAGTGAAAAATTAAGCTGCAGGATTTACAGCCGTGCTCATGGGGAGGGAGCACCCCCAGTGCCCCCTTGGGGAGAATGTCAGTGACAGGGAGTGTTGGGCCCCTTTTCTTCTGGCAGATGAATGGCAGTGCCCAGCCAGGGCAGAGTAAGGCAAACTGGTGAAATCAAATGTCCAGGAAGATGACAAAGGCCTGGCTGCTGTCAGGGAGTGAGGGAGCAGTCAGATGGTATTAGAGAGTTACAGTCTGGAGGGCTGAGAGAAGGGATGGCGGGGGAAGCCCAAGGGCCTCCTTCCTCCTGGTTCAGTCTGTCTTAGCTCAGTGGGAAATCCCAGAATGGGTTTGAGGGGAAGTCCAAGCTGCACCTCTTGCCATTAGAGATGCTCCTCCATGCTCCAGATGGAGAGGTGGCCAAATTCAGGAGGAAAAAGCATTGTCCTTTGCCCTGCCCTCGCCTCCCCCCTTTCATCCATCCCTCTCCTTTCCCCATGGGCCTGGAAGGGGTGCACAAGGGGTTCAGTGTGCACACAGATTTCTTGGAGGACATGGTGGAGCCAAGGCAGGGTCCACTTGTATGAGCTGAGTTGGTGTGGTCTCTTTGGTGGGAAGCCACACAGGCAGCTCTGGTTTGACGATACCCATTTCTTGGAATGAATATTATCTACCTGCTTTATTGTGCTTTGGCACTTCAAAGCACTGTGCAAACATTAAGTAATGCCTGGATGATTAATTATAGTTAATTAGAAGGCAGCTATTCTCCTGGGACGTCAGTCCAGTACCTTTCACGCACACTAACTGCGTTGGAAATGAGAAATAAGGAATGTTGATGGCATTCTCCCCAAGCCATGTCCTGCCCCAGATAGCACTGTCATCTGCTCCCTCCCGTGAGTCAGTAGCCTGGGGCTTTCTGATCCCCAGGCTGCAAGGCAGAAATCACATGGAGTTGCTGACAGAAGCTTTAGTGATTTAAAGCCCCAGTGAAACCGCTGGAATCTGTGCAGGAGTTGAGCTGTCACTTTGGGCTGTGGATGACGTCTCTTTCATTGCCTGACCTTCTTGCTGTTCAACTTCCGTGGCTGTCAGCTGGCTGCCAGTCCCCACAGGGACAGGTAGGGTGAGGTTCCCTGCCATGGTTGTCATGTGTCAGGGGTGGGAAACAGACAATGGGGGGTGCACATGGTGCCCAATAAAAATAATCCAAATGGGAGGTGTGGGTTTATTTTATACAACACTTCTCTCCTCTGTTTGTATTGGAAGTTGCTGTTCTTACCAGCAGTTATTGGACCACAGTGAAATCGTTATCCCATGACACCAGCAATTCATGCAGATGGATTTGGGGAGAGCCCTAGGCAAACTCAAACCAGGGGCAGAGAAGAGAAATGTTGTCTCTGTTTTGAAGACAGAGTTTTGGGGCACTGAGCTATCAAGACCAGTATTTTTACAAGAGCTCTGTACTCACAGCAGGAGCAGATTTTAAAAATGTATTTTGATTTTTTTTTTCAAAAGAATTTGAAATCAATCAGTCTGAAAAGCAGGTAATGAGGAGTAATTTTGCCATTTTACCTCTGGTTAGAATCCAGCCTCTATCAGTCTGATGGAAGCTCTTCATTTGAAAAGCAATTCCTGGCCAGCTTGATGTCTCTCCTCTTCCTTGGTCTCCAATTTTGGCTACCTGCTGTCTGCTACCAGCAAGCAGGAACAGGAGGTACACGTGGCTTTTTCAGCAGGACTGTTGCCGTGGCATTTTTCAAGCTAATCTGCACACAATTCTGTATTCCTACAGTTTTGTTGCTTGGATGGATAAAACATTTCAACCTTCTCTCTGGAAAGTGCCAGTAGCATCAGCAGAAGCTGTTAAAATGCACGGAAATAAGCTCTAATAGCATAAGCCCCTTTTCCACAGAAATAGCTGCATATAAACTGGAGAATTAAAATTATTTCACTAGGCCGGTTCGGAAAGCAGCATTGAGATACCCATACAAAATATGAGGGTAGCTGATCTCTTGAATGTGTGCTGCAGTATTCACAAGGAATGCTGTCCCTCTTTTCATGCCGAAGGTTGTGCCAAAGTTGTCTCAGTGCAGAGACTTCCGTGAGCTCCTGAGGCAACACCAGGTGCCTTTATGGAAATCCTGGTCCCCCCAGCGTGCAGTGGTAGGATGGATAAAAAGAAGGAAGACAACTCATTTTCAGCCCATCACCTGCTATGTCTGGTCTCTTCCTGGTGCCAGCCCCTCCTGGCAATCCCGCTAGCCCGAGCAGTTTCTCACGTATCCATTTGATCCAGCAAAATCAGAGACATCTGAACAGGCTGTGCCCTGGAACTGAGTCACAGAAAGTGTTAGGGGCACTCGTAAGACAGAAATGCTGCTGGTTTTAGTGCTGAGAGCAGCTGTGCTGTCTCCACCTCCCAGCACATCTGTCTGGGGGCTGTTAGCAGTGGGTAGACATTTGACTGCCCTGAGGGTTGAGCCAGTATCCCCATGGCATGGGGCCATTGGTGTGCCAAAAGCAGTGTCTCTTGCACCCTTCATCCACCCGTCTGCCTGCCTGCCTCCCATTGCATTCTACTTACACACTGAGCCCTGGGGGACACCTGCAAGCACACAGGCTGCTTTTTGGGGTGTTTCTGGGGCCCACACAAGCTGTTCTATGAGCCAGACAAAAGGGAGGTGGTTGCATCATTTTGCACTGGCTCTGGTCTTACAAACTTTGCCTTTCGTCAAGGTTTGGCATCAGTGCTGGGGCCACATGGTTCCCTTTTCAGAGCTGATTGTCCTCCAGCTGGGTCAGTGAACAGGCAGAGAGAGCAACATCTGCCTGCAGAACTCCATATAGATGTCTCCATGCACAGACAGTAACTGGGGACAAGAGGGACAAATAAGTCTATTTTGACCTCAAAAGAATGCTAAAAATAGTCACATGGGGCATCTTTCATAGCATTCTGCTCACCCTGGCTGGACCTTAGCAAATTCCTTTTCTTCCATGGTGTGTGTGCTGCCTGCTTAGGCTGTAAGATCTTCAGCACAGGGACCATGCCTCCTCCCTGTGTGTGCAGACATTGTCTATTGCCTTGGGATGCGTCCTTGTCTGGGGAAAAAATCGAAGACAATAGCCAATTTTGTAGAGTAAATATTCCTTTGTAGGCTCTGCTGAGTGCCTGACTATGTACACTGCACCACTTACCAGGGAAAAAGCATAAAGGGGTGAGCCCTGCCGTCCTCAGCCCATGCAGGCAGTGCTTCACCCAGCACAGACCCTGTGGGTAGGTTCCTGTGCCCAGGCCCTGCCCTCACCAGCCCTCTCAGGGAATTTTCTCAATGGGACCCAAACAAAAAATTGTGAGCAAAGAGTTTTCCCATTTGGGGTCTGGTGAGGCATCTCTCCAGGACATCCTCAGCCCCGGAGCCTGTTCCAGGCTGGAGCCAGCCCAGGACCCCATTCTTGCCTGTGCCTAGCAGAAATCTGCTCACCCAAGGTTATCCATCACCGCCGCCTCTACAGCTCCTCTGATTGCCATGGTTGTCACTCTTGAAGCAAAAGGGGCCCTTGACACTGACTCAGGGGAGACTTGCATATAGCTGGATTTTTTAGATTGGCACCCAGCGCCTTTGCCATGTTCCCTTTGCTTGCAAATTATTTGATACCATTTTAATTCTGAGCCGAATTAGAGCAGTGCACGGGTTGCCATAGCAACCATTTCCTTGTGCCTTTTGGTCTGACTCATTGCAGACAATTACTCTTGCGCTCCAGGATTCACAGATGTGATAGGAGAAGAATCATGTGCTGGGCTTTCAACTTCTTTTTGCTTTTAATTTCCTTCCCAGCCTCTCTTCCATTAACTCCTGCCTACCCAGCATCAGCAGGGCCCTGTATCCCTGCACAGAGGTGCTCGTGGGAGTGCGTAGGATGTGTAGATAAGCGATGTGTGAGGGGATTTGTGCATATGTGTGTGCATCTGCATACGTAAACAGCTCCTGTGCGGTGTGCTGTGACATCCTGGGATCCCTGTCTGCACATCTCGCTGGGGACATGCACAGACACTCAGAACCACTGAGCAATTTGCACCTATTCCTGTCTGTGGTGTTTTCCAGGTAGGTCCAGGATTGATCCCTGTGGCCATGCAGTTTTACCCAGTGTGCAGGGGCTGTCAATAAGCACTGGGTATTCAGGGGGACTGACAAAGTGCAAGGGTCACGAATGGTGCAGGACCTTCCACTTGAAGCTGTGTGAAGATCCTCAGGCTGCCAGGCAAGCGGCACTGACACCCCTGACACCACCCAAATCTCTGTGTGAATGCAAGGCCAGTTCATTACCCTGCTCACACCTATCCCCACAGTGCCCCATGTCTTTTACCCAAAATGCATGGAGTAAAGTGCTTTGTCTGTAGTCTTAGCCCAGGTATAGCTGATGTCCTGAGCTGTATCAGCACCTACAGCTCAGCAGAGGAGCAAAGCCACATGAGAAGATGCTGAAAAGGATCACATGAACTGTCTGTAGATGTAAGGATGAAGGAGCTAAATGTCACAGCAGAGGAGGTTATAGGAAATGTCTTGTATGGTGGTGTCGCTTAAATTCAGCCAAGGCAGAAGCAGACAAGTTTTGCAGGGTGAGAACCACAGAAACTTAGCAGATCTGAGTACAGCTCCAGCCTCCTCCTAAGATACATTCTTTTAACCACCAAAATCAGCCCAAATTCTTTTTCTCCTGCCCGACCTGTTACCTAAGGCACAAATCTCCCCCATCATAAGGCTTTGTAATGGGACTCTGACTGCCATCCCTTTTGCTTCACAAGACCTTTTACTTCTCTTCCTTTCTCTCACTGGGTTACAGAAACCCCACTGATAGGATCACAGATAATTCTGGTTAGATGGCCCTGAGTGTGTGGAGGGTGTTCTGCTGCTGGCTCCTGGCACTGCTTTCACAGGCAGCTGTGCAAAGTCTGGAGTGTGGGGAGGGAGCAGTTGAGCTTTTGGGGACAGTGTAGAGCCCCCATTTCTGTGAGGATCCTGATTCTCTTGCCCTCCATCTGTCTGCCATGACAAGCAACTGCTTAAGCTGGCTCTGCAGAGAGAGGCTATGTGGAATGGAAAAAAGACAGCAAAGAAGGCTGCCTAGCCCTGCCCTGCCCTGCCCTCCCTTAGAGGTCAGAATTGTAAGGATAAAGTGAGGATTGCTTACATATCAAGCTGAGTTAGACCTTGCAAAGGAGGTTAAAACAAACAGCATAATATTCTTCAGCTATTTGGAAAGAAAAAATAAGAAAGAAAGAAGAAGAAGAATTAGGGCCACTTGTGGTCAATAAGAGTGAAGTTGGGATCAAGGAGTCTATAGTCTGAGCCAAAACCAAAGAAGACTCTGTGCCCAAGTTATTGATAAGGACAGAAATATCAGCCTTGGGGAAAGAAACAAGCTGACTACTGTGATTAAGCAGCTCAAGCTGATTAGTGCACTCCCAGTGCTGGGCCTGGGTGCTCTCTGGCCCTGGGAGAGCTGGCACATGGAAACACACACTTACAGCAAAGGGCTTTTTTCAGCTCTGCACACAGTGGTGACTCCGTGCAGTCTGGAAAAGTGAAAATTCAGCAGTTAGGACTAAAGAAGGATGAGAAATAAGTTTGTCAGTCTCAGACTTTTAAGTGTGACCTCTGCAATGTTTGTAGAACTTTAGAGGAGATCTTCAAGGAAAGTATAATTACTACCAAGCAATTAGGGGAAAAGAAAGTCAGGCTATATGAGTTTATCAGGGCTGGATAACACCAGGCCAAGCCAACAGCTTTCAGATGATTGTTTTCCTGGAAGGCAAAAGAAATTTCAAAGGTCTCATCTCTGTATTTCAGTAAAGCATTGATACATGCCACATAAGAAACAATTAGTTAGACTGGAGAAGATCAAGGGAGGCAGAGGAGTTGTAAAAGGGAGGGAGGGAGAAGGCAATCTGGGAAGAGAGCAGCAGCAAGATCACCTGTTAAAGTCTAGCAAAAGGTTACTTGTTACACTCCCCGTGGTCACCCATGGGATTAGCTAATATTAACCTGAGACCCTGACTCGGATAGCTGTGGAGAGTGAGGGAGTATCCTAATAATTCAACACTAGAAGGCATTGCTACTACAGGGAAGGACCAGGATATTGTAGAGAAAGCCTTATTTGACCTTGGCAGGAGTACCAGAAACAGAATGAATTTCAGTAGTACGACAGACAAGGTCATATGCTTGACAACTAATAATAGAAATCTTCTGTAAGCTGGGAACTCTGAGAGATCTGGCAGAGAGCACAGCAAGCAGGACTAGAGGCAGTCTTTGTCTTCTGGGAACTGTTGAGCCAATTTTGCCAAGTCTCAGTGAGGATCTTCAGTGTGGATCATCAGCATAAGCTGTTTTGCTCCCTGATGCCCACATAAAATTCAGGGAACCATTGTCATCTGCCAAGATCTGTCCTGAGAACCTTGCGGAAAGGCAGATGGATGGACTTAATGGTAGACATACCCTGAGAAAGCTCAGGAAAAAAATGCTGGGATCTTCTGTATTAGGTGGTGGTGGGATGATGGTGAGTCACAGTGTGATGCAGTTATGGGCAAAGCAAATGCCGTGCTAGTACTCAGGGAGGTGTTCCCAGTGGGAAAATACATTGATGCTCCTACCCAAAGCCCTGTGAGACCTCTCTCTAGTCTGTGTTACAGTTTTGGTCAAAGGAATACAGGCTGAGACAGGAGCAGACTGGACAGACAGATGATGAGAGGAAAAGGAAGTCTGACTCTGTGAGAGGAACCTGGGAGCACCCAGCTTCTTTAACCACATGCAGCCGAGGCCAGAGCAGATAGGATTGCTGCAATAAATGCATCTTGGGGGACACGGTTAAACTGAAGCACACAGCTGTATGGAGATAGTGTAGTATAGGCCGGCCAGCAAAACACTTAGGGTGCAAAACTAGAAGTGGGATTCTGTCTGTTAGAGTACTGCAGCTTTACCCAGAATCTGAGCATGAAGACAACGGCTTTAAGCTGGAGCTTGAAAAGTGTGTAAGAAAGTGGTGGTGCCTTGAATAGAAAGAGCTGAGACTCTGTTAGCCTGTCATCCCTTCACCAGGGAACAGCTGAAGTCCCGGGTGTCACCATGTCACAGTACAAAAACCAGCAGCAAGCAAGGTGAACACTCAGGGAACTTCCCACTCACTGCAGCGTTCCCCTTGGGTACAAGGCTGGGCATTCTTACCCTGTAGTTCACACACTCCAGGATTTTAGTCATGACTGAATAAAAAGGTGTTTGTTAATGCAGGTGAGAGTCCCAGCACAGCACCTGGGAGGCAGGAAGAAGCTAAGGCTGACCTAAACCCCCCTCTCAGCCTTTGATGTTGTGGTGGTTTCTCTTGAGTGCATTGGGTTTTGCAAAGTAAAGAATAGTGAGTAGAAAAACCCCTGCTTATGGTAACAAGCCCTTGAAAAGCAGATGGGGATGTGGGGGCTGATGTGTTTTGTGGCAGCTGAGCAGTTGAGCAGACCAGAGAAGGGAGAATCTGAGAAGCAGCTGGTCAGAGGCACTCTCTGAAAAGGGGATGATCAGTCACAAGAAGATGAAAATAAGGGGAAAGAGAAGGAATAACTGGGGAATCCAAGACATTTATGTCCAGTGAAAAATATGTGAAAAATAACCATATGAGGCCATGAGTGGATGAAAAATTGGAAAATGCTGGAAGGGGATCATCCTTTTAAATAAAGGGCTAGATTTTCTCTTGCCAAGAATTGCATAAATCTGGAGGTTCATGTTTAAAATGCACTGATTTTGTACTACTGTAAAGGTGGTTATGAGTAGGATCAGAACCACTTACCCATAATCTGCCTCCCTCAAAATTACTTGTTAGGGTTTTGTCCTAGCATTTCCATTTGCCTCCATCTTTAAAGCAGGAACAATATTCACACAGCCTAGTGAGTGTGCTGTGAGACATTCTTTGGTGAGAAGGAGTAGAGAAAAGTGGCAAAAGTCATGTAGTGTCTACAATATAGAGCACAGACAGTAGTGAATGTGGAAAATACTTCTAAAAGGAGGAGAAAAAACTGGAAGCAGTGTGACAATAGGCTACAGTGTTGTTCAGAGGTGAGGGAATGCTTTCAGTGAAAGGCTTAATGAACTCAATCTGCCTATTGTACCTAAAAGAAGACAGAGATTATTTGATTTAGAGTATAAAGTGCCTCCACAGAGAGAGCTGCTGGTTACTGAAGGTTCATTTTTTTAATCTAGGGGAGAAAATAACAGAAACTGTGACAGAAAAACCAAACAGATTGAAATGAGTTAGTAAACGTGAATGCTAACAATGACCATGAATAGGTATTGTCATAAGATACCGAGGGAAACAGTATTTTTCCCTTTCTTGAGTGTTTTTCTAATCAAAGGTAGATGCCTTTCTGGAAGATTCGACTTCGCTGCATGTAAATACTGTTGGTATTTCTACAGCATAGCTTCTCTAATTTCTGTTTCATAAGCTAAACAGATTGAGCTCTTTAAGCCTTTCACAGGAAGGCATTTTCTGCCACCCTCAAATAATGTTTGTGGTTCTTTTCCACACAATTTCCAAGTAGCGTGCAATACACAGAAGGTCAGACTGGATGATCTAAAGTCCCTTCTGGCCTTTATATTCTCTGAATCTCTGCCTCTGTGAATTCATTAATGTTTGCAAGCTCCCAGAGAGCTGCCAAAGGCAAGCACTATAGAAATGCAAAGCACTGTTGTTACTCTGCATATTTCCCTTTGAGCTTTACGCGGGGCTGGTTGAATATCGCGCGGTATCGTCTGTGTGTATTCCCTCAAATGAAATACCTGCATTCCTCACTCCTGCAGTTGATTTCCTGCGGCTGTGCTAACAAACAAGTTTATTCCCAAGTTAGGACTCAGCAAAAGCAAATGTGAAGGGGCAAATCTCTGCCTGGAGCCCCAAGCAGAGAGCGGCACGTTGTTGTCCTGGCCCAGAAGCTCCACGCGAGGCAGAGTTATTATTAGCATCACGCTTTGCTTTCTCCTTGGATCCAGGTGCCCTGCACATGGCCTCTGCCTGGCTGCAGCACAGCATCACTGTGGGAAAGACAGATCTGGCCCTTGTTGGGTGCTTTTCCCCCATTCCCTAAAGGGAGCAAAGCTGTGAGGATGCTGCCTTGTCCCCATGTTTCCAGGGCTGCGACAGACGTGGAGAGCACCCCAAAATGACGCAGGAAATCTTTATTTACTCACATGTCATTCTGTAACTGTATTCATTGGTGAATGCTTGTTGTATTTCCCATTATTCTTGGAGGGAAGTCTTTTTGGTCCTCAGAAATCCCATGCTAGGACTTGCATTTATCTGGTCAGAGGATAGAAGCTGACCCTCTGACCTGTGCTTCCAATCAGTGCTAGCAAACACTCTTCAAGCCAGCATGGTGGGCTTCTGATGGATGAGATACTGAGGAGGAATCCTATTTTATGTATTTTGCATGTTATATATACAGAATTACATGGTTATGTAGGGTGTTATATGTGTGCATGAGTAGGTATGTCAGCAGGACAAACATGTTTATCAATATCAAATAGTAATAAAAATAATAAATCAAATTGCAGAAAATGGCAGCCTGCTCCCAGATGGTTCATGAACTGAAAAAGCCTAGAGTCATCAGATGAGTGTGTTGGCTTTGCTTTTTTTCTGCTCTGTGTTTCTGGTATTATATGAACAGCTGAGTAGTATCTGTGTGCACTCCTCTACCTACCTGGCAAAATTAGATTAAACTATGTGTCATAGACACCATGCTATTAAGCAATAATGGTGATTCTCCTGCAGCACATACTTTTTGAGCAGAACAGATGTCTCAGCTGTGAGCGGATTAAGAGTAGCTGGGTTCTGCTCCCGGTTTCTCTCTGAAGATCAGACTGAGCATAGCAGGGTGGCCGAGTATAACAGTGTGAGTAGGGTGGCACAAGGGTTTGCTTGTGGTGGGGTTTAACATCTTTTGCGTTTCCACATGCGTCAGGATGAGCTTATTCTTACAGCAAGGGAATGTGATGAGTTGTGTATGCTTAGCACTGAAAGTGGCAAAGTGGGGAATTTAAACTTCTTAGCTGTGTGTGATAGACCTAGCCAGGGAACAGCTGGTGGACAGACTCTTTTAGCTCTAGGGGTGACAGCTTGTGTACTTGGGGGTGCAATAGGATTAGACAGCATTTTCCATCCATTTCAAAATAACCTTGCTCAAGAGGGTCAGGAATCTGGAGATGTAGGAACCCATAGCTCCCTATTTGTTACATTATGTTCTAATTTAAAAAAAAAAAAAAAGCTTTTGGAATCAAATTTGACCTGAATATAACTCCATTGGCTCCTGTGTTCTTACACTAGGGATTAATTTGGCCCTTTCTACTTTTATGTAATGAGCTGATTGCCACAGTATCTTATCCTTGTTACACAATCACCCTTGGCTGGCTGTGTCCCTGGAGCATTCTGTGTGTGTGTTTCTAGATCTAGGATCTCACCTTGACTGACTGTGTGTTGAGTCCTGACTTACACTGATACTGTGTGTGTGTGTGTGTGCATGGTCACTCCAACTTCAGACTGTGTACAGACAAGGATCCATCTGTGGGAATTGAGGGGCTTTCTCCTTTGGCTGGCTGTATCCCTGTGGTATTTGCTTTTGCAGTGGGTAGGGAAAGAGTGAATGTTACCATCAGAGATCTCATTTAAACAAGAAGGAGCATAGGAAAATACATTCTTTATTATTATTCTGTAACAACAAGCCAGAAATATAATATACCTTTAAAAATTGTCTGTCTCATGCCAAAGAAACCTCCATTCAATCATTTTAGAAAATCTTGTCGCTCTCCCTCAAACGGTAACAAAAAAGAAAAAGGAATTACAAGTGCTATCTGTTCCCTGCAAGGAATGTGCCTGCCTGTCCCACAGGTGGATGTGTGGGGAAGAGGAGCGGGGGGAGCAGGAGGGGCGTTCCTGGTGGCCCTGCCAGCCCTCCATCGCCCTGGCATGCGTTGGACCTGCCGGCCCCAGAAGACCCTTTCCTGAGGGCAGGCTCCTGCATGTGGCATTGGAGCACCTGCCTCAGCAAAGGGTGCATCCAGGGGGATTTCCCTCATGCCCAGCTGTGCCTGCAGGGACAACAGGAGCTGCTGTCCCCACACAGCAGAGGAACCTGTCAGCTGGGCACACAAGGAGCACCGGGTCTCATTCTGTAGCGAGCATCCTGTAGGAGAGACTCGTTTCTGCCCGCTCGGGATGCCCAGTTCCCTACAGGGCCCGTGGGCAGCGCAGTCACACCAGGGCAGCCTGATTTCCAGGGGCACTGGGGAATGGAGAAAGAGCCTGTTTGCAAACAGTGCCATGAAGAGGGCCCTTCCCAGTGAACTCTATTGCTCTGCTCTGCGTGTGAAAGGACAGGTCCTCATCCTGCTGAACAGAGTATTTGCTTTCCAGTGGACTCCTCATAGCCTGCCTTCGTGTTTCCCAGCAACACTCAGTTCTCCCCTTTCCTGTCTTCTCCTTTCCTGGGTGGGTTTCTAAACATAGCAGTCCCTTGTCTAGGGTTGAGATAAATCCAGACTTTCTGCCGTATAAATTAAAACAAAAAAAGGAAAGGATGGGCAAGGTCATCACCAGCCCCACAACACAGGATATAGAAAATATTATTAGCAACAAAGAAAAATTGGTCAGGGCAGGAGGAAGTCACAGGGAAGGTGCAGGAAAAGGAGGATTTCACACCCTCAACCCCTGCATTGTCCCTTACCCCTCTTCCCATTCATTTCACCTCCAGTCTATTCCCTTAAAAACAGTCTCTCTCTTATCTCACACACACACACACACACACACACATACACACACACACACATATATAGATCCCATTTGTTTTGTGCAACATGTCACCATTATTTGATGCAAGTAAAATATAGATCTATAAATATACCGCTCTGACTTAAGTCCCATTTCAAGTATGATTGCGGAGTCCAGTATGGTAAAGGGAGAAGTTCCCCTGAGAGGGAGGTTGGGGAGAGGTTTGGATCCAGCAGGCAGAGTCTAGTCCTGGCTTGCTGGGAATGTGGAGCAGCAGTAACACGCATACGGAGTCTGCAGTGCACCAGTTCTGCCCTTCAGAGCGGGCTACACTTGGAGCAGATGGGATGGTTGGAGTGGCTGTACAGTGCATGGGGGAAGAGTCCTTCCTCCTCATGTCTCACCAGCCCCCCTCCTTCTCTTCCTCTTCCCCACAAACAGTGTGCTGGAAGCGGGGGGAAAGTGTGTGCGCACACTGGTGGGTGGACTGACTGCTTCTCCCAGTTCTTCCTCCATGGCAGCCTGGTCTTCTGCTTCCCTGAAGAACATCCTCCCCTGTCCCATGCATCCCTGTGTTGAAGGGAAGTCATGCTAAAACAGTCCAGAGCGTCCTGTCTCCTTTACTCTGGTGACCCTGGGTAGACCAGGAGGGATTTTGCCACTCCAGGTTTGATTAATGATGTCGTGTGCCCATGAGACGGTACAAACACCTGCCTGGGACCAGAAGGAGTGAGGAGCCAGCGTGCATTGCTTCCACAGGGGTCCAGTCACAGCGAGCAGGCGGGCTGTGAGATGTCAGACGGCACTGGGATTCAGATGGAGCAGGTGGAAGAGGTGATGTGCCCTGGCAGGGTCCACCCGCAGAGCATGCAGGGCTCTGAACACAGGTTGCTAGCGAAACACCCTGCAAAGCTGGGCTGGCTGCCAGCTTGTTTCCTGATGGCAGGGATCACACCATCCACAGGCACTGTGGATGCACGACCTCCGGTGTCATCTTCTGCGCCCAGGAATACCCACTGTGACGGGTTAGAGCAGGTTACCATGGCAATGTGCGCTCTCCCCTGGAGACAGCATTTTATCCCACTTCCAGTGATACAAAATGAGTCCTTATGTTGAGTTCCTTTCTTTTTTTTTTTCCCCTCTCACTTTTTTTTTTCCCTGTCAGGTCAGAATGAGCTAAGACTAATAGGAGGCACTGCAGTCTGAGGGCTTTAAAATCTGGTTGGGGGAGGTCACCCTACATGACAGTGGCAGTGTGCACGGCTCTGTGTGTGGGCACACTCGGGTGCAGCTGTGGGTGGCACTGAACACCCCAGTGATGGTGAAGGGAGTGCCTGTGGGCTCTGCTGCCTTCCGTGCCAGACCCTTCCTGGGCTCTCCCACAAGTGCCACGCTGTGTTCCAGGTTCCAGCCTTCACCTCAACACCCTCCAGAATTCTGGCACTCTTTTTTGGTCACCCCGGCTGCATCACCTTGTTCCACACACCGTGCTGGCCCCTGTGCCAGCCATGGCAGCTCCTGGGTTGTGCGACTTCTTCCCCTGACACCTTCCCCTCGGCTCACACTACTCAGCACGGCTTGCACGATGGGTAAGCCACCTCCTCCTCTAGTCTTTCCTGATGACCCACTTCTGATCTGCCAGTCAAACATTTCTAAATGGAGGCTTCATATCCTTACCCTCTCCATTTATCAGAGGAGACATAAAATAGATAGGAACACACTTCCTTTTTTTTTTTCATGCTGTGTACTTATTTCCACAGACTGGTGCTGTAATCTCAATAAATTTGCCTCTCCCCACCCTCTCCTGCCAGTTTCCACTGGCTCTGCACTATGGCTGAGATGTTTTTGTTACTCCTCAGTGGTGTGTATGTTTTTTGTCTGAAGCAGAAGGCGATACGCACTACTATGATCAGGGTAAGGTAAAGTGGCTGAGTGTATCCATGGCTGCATGCAGAGGGCAGGTCAGCATGGGCATGTGTGATAGCTCTGCATGGGCAGGTGGGGTGCCTGGATGCCTGGAACCGGGACTGGCCATGTGTGCGTGTTGGGATCAGAATGAGTCAGTGTGTGTGTGTACAGGAGGATGACTCTGGGCCTGTGCACCTACAGCAGGTGACGTGCGTGTCAGCTCAAAGGTTTGGACTTGGCCAGGAGCAAAGAGAGGGACACTGTGCTCCCTGGCAGTGTGTTGGAGTGATACAGGTACCTTTCCTCCTCTAAAAGTGAGAAGGGAAATCTCCCACTGACTGTTGCCCTACCCTAGGGACCTTGCCTCCCTTCTGATGTAATCTTGCCAGCACTGGTTTGTAGGGTAGGCAGCAACTTAGTGTCACACAACAGCAGTGACCTGACAGTGAGGCACGGACACTTCTGGTGCCCTGCTCCCCACATAAGGTTTCACACAGCTGCTCTCTGTTTGCAGAGAACTCTTGACAGGGTACAGGACGACTCAGGACCGAAGCTGAGAGGATGACACAGGTTCCCAGAAGGTGCCAGCTGCCTTTGCAGCAGGCATGTGAGGGAAGCTCTGTGCAAGGGCATGAGGCACAGCAAGCACTCGAGGTCTGACTCTACTTTATTTGTCTGGGAGGGCCCAAGGGTGAAAGGGCACAAAATGGGCCTGGGGCAGAGGAAAAGAAATTGAGCCAGGTGCCCTGACCCCCCAGAAGCATGTTGTACTACTTGGGTGAGTGGAGCAATAGCACAGTCTGTCTGGGAAGATGTATTTTGGGAGGACCCCATGCTTGACTGCTCTCAGGTACCTTTTTTCATCGCTGTCCCTTCCTTCCTAGAACAGTTTCACGCCACAGAAGAGATTTGTTTTTGTTCTTCATGTTCACCCTCTGTGTCACCCATGAGTGGCTGCCTCTTCTTCAGCTCCTGGTGGTACTTGGCCATGAGGGAGGCATAGATGCAACCGTAGGCAGCTGCCACCACCATCATGATGCAAACGATGCCACAAACCACCCCTGCAATGATCACAGTTCCAATAGCCCGGCGCACGCTCACAGGCCTGTACCGCTGTTTCTGAGGGCATCCCACACTGGGCTCCACTTCTGTTTCTGGGCCTGATTTAGATTTGGAAGGAGTTGGGCTTCCTTTAGTGCAAGGTGGGCCAGTATTGTCCAGCACTGTAGAGCTGTTCTCGTCATCCAGCTGGGAGCAGTAGTTAAACATCTCCATGGGCACCATCCGCATGTCCTTTCCTTTCAGCTCCTTGGGCAAGGTGCAGGCCAGCTGGTCGATTTTCCCACCTGTTCCAATAGAGATAACAGGGGTGAATCACAGCTTCATCCCCATACAAAGGCAGCAGGGTGAGATCCTCAGGCAGGGTGAGTTCACGGGCCTCCATTCACACCTGCTAAAGTATTTTCCCTGCAGAAGCTTCAACCATGTCAGCTGGCCAGTGTGCCTCTGCCTAGGTTGGGTTTGACACTAGAGCTCCTGGCACATGCTATCTGCATAGGCATCTTTCAGGCCAAGATATGAAAGCCCTCTGAAACCATTTAAGTCAGCCTCATACTGTTTAGTGAGTTATGTAAGTGTCAGTAGAACCACTTTTAAAAAGAAGAAATTAAAGCAAAAAGATAGGACCAGGCTGTATCTTCTCAAAAAAACAACAGATACACATCTCATCTTCTGACAACTAATCCATCTCTGTGAAAATAATGACAGATGTTGAAACAAATGCTTGAATGAGTTTGGGCAATTTCTTTGGAAGGGGAGAAAAAGAGCAAAGTTATGTCTGTGTGCTTTGCACTGACTGTGATATGGCAGTTAAGAAAAAAAAATTTTTAAAAAGTGAAAAGTGGTACTCATATGCTTGTTTGATTCTGCTCACACAAATGCATATTTCAGACTGCAGTGTAGCCATAGGCAGAGATAATCTCCTTGCAGCATGGCTGTGAGCAGCAGGGATGTGACAGCTGACTGTTGCTATCCGTGTGATTTGAGACCCTTTCCTACTCATTGGTTCCAGAAACAGAAGGTCAAGCCCTCAATCGTCATTCCTGTAAAATGTGCCATCTTTCTTTGAGTTGCAGCTCCTGAAAGCATGTCATCCCATCAGCATTCCTGATAAGTGACATGTACCTTTCTAGTCTTCTGTGTTTCAAGGAAAATCTGGAAATACAAACTTGTCAAAGACTGCTGAGTTTGAAATGATGATTTTATAGCCAGCCTGACTTGGGGCCTGGCTTGCTAATTTGAGCTGTAGGTTGGGTTCTCCAATATTAGTTGCAGTGTTTTTCCTAAGTGTCACTGTTCCCTAGGGTTCTTTTGTTGGCAGCAAACCTGATGCTTTACAGCCAAATCTGACTTCTAATTCTCTCAGCTTAAGAAAGAGAATGGGATGGTTATTTCCGAGTGTGAAAAGCATTTCTTCTCTTTAGGCAGAAAGAGTGAGGTGAATTCATAATCCTAAAATTTTAATGTTACTTGAGGAAAGTTCTTTCTTCTCTCAAGATTAAAAAAAACAGGTAACAGTTCAGATTAGAAACAAAACAAGGAAATAGGAGATCTAGGGCTGCTGAGGACTTCATAGACTGGCAGTGTTGCTATATGAAGGTGCAGTGGCACTAAACTGTAGCAGGGTCCTCATGCTCTTTGGCTGAGACCTGTCACTCAGGTCAGCCTGACCTGCCAGTTGTATCTGCTCCTGTTTCTCCCCTGCCTGCCTTTGTTTGCCTTTCCATGGCACAGCAGCACTCCTCCACCTGCCTCCCGCAGCGCGAGCACCTACCTCGGTAGGAGAACCACTCCATCCAGTGCTTGAAGTCTCGGAGGTTGCAGTCGCATTCCCAGGGGTTATCCCCAACCTGGAGCTGCTGCAGGCTGGTTAGAGGCTCGAAGGTCACCCTGTCTAGGCTCTGCAGGCGATTGGACCTGAGAGAGAGGGAGCGGAGAGCAGGCAGGTCGTCAAAGATGCCCGAAGGAATCTGGGCCAGGCCGTTGATGGAGAGGTCCAGCTGGCGCAGCAGGGCCGTGTGTTGTAGCAGGTCCTTGTCCAAGGCCCGGATGCTGTTGTTCCTCAGCTGGAGCTCTGTGAGGTTCCCCAGGTCACTGAAGATGTTCTGAGGGAGCTGGTCCAAGAAGTTGTTGGATAGATCCAGCCTCTGTAGAGCAGAGAGGTTGGAAAACACTGCTCCTGGCAGGATGCTGAGTTTGTTGTTGAGAAAGAGGAAGGTCCTGGTGTTTGTGGGGATGTCTGAGGGAATGGAAGAGAGGCCCAAGCCACTACAGTCCACTTCCAGGTTGCCACTGTTACACTTGCAGGAGGAAGGACAAGCAAAGAAGGACTCAGCAGCACATAGTGAGAGCCAGCAGCCAAGCACTGGTAGGTGAAAAGCAGGGAAGAAAGAGGGCATGGATTAGACGAGTGCTTTCCCATCCTCACCCACCACCGACTACAGCACAGCCCTCACAGCAGGGCTCTTCACTGCAGTGCCCTGCAGTGTAATGACTTTCCTCACAGCTACATCCCTTTACTGCTGGCCTGCATCCTGACAGCATGACTTTCCTCTTAGCCTTTTTTTTTAATGAACAAGCAAGTAAATATCCTTCCAGTTTCACAATGGAGTCAGAACAGTGCATCCCAGAGGGCTCTGCCGAGAGACACTGGAGCACTGGTACCTGTCAGAGGAGAATGGAGCAGAGAGTGGTGGGAGGTGTCACCTCTGATAAAGGACAACTCTTTCTAAACAGTCAAGGTAGAGAGACGAGGGACCAGGTATATTTAAGAAGTTCCAATTTTTCAGGAATAGATATGTTATTAAAAAGCTTTTAAGAAAAATGAAAATAAAGCAACCTACATTTCAGATGTGCTCCTGCAGTTTGAATCTTAATATTTGTGATAGATAAGACTCAGATCTAAGACTCTAAATCACGGTATCATTTGCTTAGCATATTCACAGTGTGTCGTATGGGCCTTGTGTCCACTTTTTAATGAATTACATTACATTACAAAGGGATGACCAAGAAAACCGCTAAAAAGTAACAAGGAGTCCCTAAATCACTGGACACCTGGTTCTTGCCATTGCTCTCAAAACAGTTCCTGAATCCCACAGCAATAGCCCCAAAATAGCTCCTCTGACCAAAATTGCCCACAGCAATGGAACGAGGAAAAGAAGTGTAAGTTGGTAATTGGCAAAAGGAGTGTCAGGGAAAGGGTTAACACACACACCTCCTTTCTCCTGCACTATCTCAAAGTTAAGGTCGGACAATCCACAAATCAGCATTTCTTTAGAGCTGCTCTGGATTCCAGACATGGGGCCAGATCCTGCCAGTGGCACTGGTTACCAACCTTCCCTGGGAGCCAGTGGCTTTTCAAACTCTCATTTTTGTGACAAAGAAGCATTATCAACAAGAAAGCAAGCTTTGTGCCTCCTGTCATTAGAGGAGTGGGAGTTATGTTTAAGCAGACAATGTAAAACATTTGCATCCTTCATCTTAATGCCTTTTGTGGAATTGAGATTGCACAATGAATTCCATTATTCTTCAGTGTGGGAAGCAAATTCAGCTCCCTCGCGGTTTTTAAGGTGACAAGTTTGAGCATTTGACTAAAACTGAAGCAGGTTTGTCTGTACATCATGCCTGTCCTCTCCCTTTCTCACTTTTCTTCAGAGAAGGCAGTCACTTGGGTTGGTAGAGTCTTTTTAGAGGTGAACAGTAGCTAAAGTGGATGCATTTATTGTCTCACCATTCCCTCCTGAACTGGAAATCAGGTTCTTCTGTCCTGCTTTTCTTCAAAGAACCAACAAGCAGGTGTTTGGCTTCTTAATCCTAAAGGCATTGAGAAAGGACTGCCACAAGAGAGGGAGCCAAAGGAGACCCATGCTCTGGAGAAGGTCTGCCTGGAGCAGCTTTGCAGTCAGCTGTGCTCTTCCTCTCCTCCCTTGTGCCACTCTCTAGAGTTTAATCTGACCCACAGCACATTTTTGTATAGCGACTTTGCTTCTGTCAGTGTTGTGCCTTCATACTCCAACCCCGTCATCCTGCATAGGGCAGGTTTTGTGTTCCCAGCAATCCTTGTGCAAATTGGCAGATTCATGGACTGGTGGTCTAAAGAGAGCTATCCAGTTTGAATCCTAAGCTATATGACTTTATCAAAGACCAAGGGATGAATGTTCAGAGATAATATGTCAGTCCTCTGTTATTTCATCCGTCTTTTGCAATTCTTCAATAATTTTTTACTGTCCTACAGTTGAGATCTCAGGTGTACATCAGCCCAGGCCATGCCAATAAATGTGCTCTTTTAAGGAGAATTATGGATCCTTGTGGTGAAATGCAAGACAAAGCTTTACCCTGAGCACCTCTGTACTTTCTTGTCATGCAAAGGCTGGGGCCCACAGCAGAAAGTGCCATGAAAGTAGATCATGGCCTATGGACTACTGCAGTACAGGTACTGACTGGCTGGCTGATATTTAATTCTGTTCCGACTACGTCACACTCTTGTTGTAGGGAGAGAATTAAAAGAATGGGAGCTGGAGTGGGGAAGGGAAAGAGCCATGAGTCACTCAAGTGACCCCGTCTTTTCCTGGATGCTTAACAAAAGCCCAGTATTAATAATAGATTGGCAGCTGTGATGATGAGATAACACTTAGCTGCTTTGTACACCAAGAAAGGCAAGAGCAGCCCGTGTGTAATGCTATACAGGTGGCATTCTGTTCAGGGCTTATCTCTCAGAATGCCTGGCCGCCTCCGGCGCCGACTGGGTGGCTGTGGGGTTCCACCAGTGTGTATGCTGGCAGTGGCTGGCAGGAACAAAGTCTCAGGCAGCTGGCTGTGGTTATGTTCAGGAAATGGATTTATGCCAAGCTTCTGCAGCCATGTAGGATATGCCAAAAATGTCTTGTTGTTACCCATATATTGCTGTATGCTTTTGGAAATATTTTACTAAAATCACACAGAGAAGAGAAAGTCTGATTTTGTTTTCATTTCCCTGCAAGAAGTGCATCCACGAGGATGTGAGCTGAGGCCAGGGAATTCATTGCGTTGGTTAGGATGCAGCTCTACAGGAAAGGGAGCCAGGGAAGCAATAGACAGAACTTGAAGCCAACTTCCAGCCCTACAGAAGGATGAGTAATAAGTGGTTTTGTGTTTGGGGAAGATGAAGTTACTTTGTGGGGTGTTTGGTGACTCTAGTAGGTGGCAGAAAGCTGATCCAGGTATATCAGATTAAGTCAAGACTCAGTAGCTTTCATTACAAATTATTTATACAGTCTAGTCTGTGAGGATGGATTACAAAGATGCCTGCTTTCTGGGGAAGGAAATAATTCCCCCAGCTTCTTACAGCTGCAGCTCCAAATGGGATCAGGAGGACTGGAACAAGGGAAACCACAGACCTACTTGGTGCCTGGGCATGCAGTAGTGAGAGACACGCTCCAAGTGTCCCCTTTACTCTGCTGTGGTCCCCAGATGCTTCTCTGAGATGCAGATACACTCCCAGAAGCCGCACATCACCCCAGCAGTGCCTGCTCTGCACTCAGGGGTACTGTAGCAGCTGCCCCAGCCCACTGGGAATATGCACAGGCTGAACATTTACAATTTAATTTGAAAGAGAGCTTCTTTATTTACTCTTTGATTTTCACTACATGTGGCAGTGCCCAGTAGGAGAATTCTGCCTTCACATCCTGCATGTCCTTCTAAGATCTGTCATGACTTTTGCTGTGAAGAGCTGGGAGCCTTGCTCAGCAGCCTGTGTATAAACCCCAGCCACAGAGAGGAGTCTGCAGCTTACAAGATACTGATTTGAGAACTGTTTGGGGTGGATGTTTGTGCAATGGTGTCTGTCATGCTGTTTCTCACCTGCCAGGCCCACTGGAATTCAGAAGCAATCATCACTCACTGTCCCACTTTAAGCCCATCTTCAGCTTTAGAATATCACTCTCCCTCCCAGCTAGCCTGGCCTCTAAAGGAATCAGGAATTAGTTCAAACATCTCCATTCTTAGCTGTCCCTCTCCCCTGTTCTTAACCCTGATGTGACCTATTTTCTTCCCACTCCCTTGACAAACAGGAATACTGTACTTGGTACCTGAGCAGGCATTACTTACGACAAGCCTCCTGCCAGCTCATGAGGAACCTGCTCCTCCACCGGTGGCCAGCACTTGTAGGCAGCATCGTTGTCTTCTCCAGTGTGCCTTCACATCCAACAGCCAGCCTGGCACACGGCCCCAAAGGGAGAAGGAATGACCTTGTAGCCTGCCTGCCAGATCCTGGAGTGGGAAAGCAGAGCAGAGCGGATGAGATTCACTTCCCTGGGTGCAGCACACGGGGCTGAGCTCAGTGCTGTCCTTTGCCCTCCGCAATGAGTGTTTTGCCTTTGAGGCATCAGTTCTGTTTTGGAGGAGAAACGGGGGATATTCCAGGAGGCGCAGCACGTTGAAGGCGCAACATTAATTCATTTTGAACCTCACGGTGCAGAAATAAAACCTGATTCACCTAAGTGCCAGAGAGAAGTTTGTGCTTGAATAGCCTGCCATGGTAGCTACATTAGCCTCATGCTCAAGGTTAACCTGATGAATTGCTAAGGTGACCCTGCCAGGGCAGCAGACTCTGGCTCATTCCTGTCGCCTCCATGCAGGCTGGTGCCACCTGTGCATCCTCTGCCTGACGCACGGCTCAGGCTCACTGAGAGCTGGGCACCAGCGGCTGCCAAGCTGCTTCTCTCCCCCCTCCTCCTCCCCCCACTCCACCACACCCCCCCATGCCGTATTCCCTACCAGCACTTCCTGTCTGTTTTAAGGTAAAATGGATGTGGTGGCTAGAGCAGCACAGCTTCAGCTTGGGGATTTCCCACTGCAGCAACTGCAGGAGCTGAAGAGCGAGCGAGCCTCGGAGGAGAAGGAGAAGGAAGGACCTGAGGCGGGGGAGACTGAGTGGGAGTGTTGAAAAGAGAGGAATTGCATCTTAATTAGTAGAAGGAAAAATCCTCAGTTTAATTAGTAAACCCAAAGACCATAAACTCTCCCCTGACAATAAGTGACTGACAACAGGTTTCAACTTCCCTCCTGCTTCCCTTTTGGATACAAGGAGGCAGGAAAAATGAAAACACCACGAACCCTTCTGTCCCCCTGCGTACTCTCTGACGTGCCACCCACAGTCGCAGCAGCAGTTAGATGGACACATTTCAACCAGAGTACAGAAATAAGCCATTCTCCATCCCCTCTGAGGGGCTCTGACAACATCCATAGCGGCTGTTTTAGCTGGGTGCTGCACTGCCACCAGGACTCTCTCCCCACACACGTGCCAGGTGCCTACCCTCCCCCAGGCTCCCAGGACTGATTTATTTTATATGAGAATGTAAACCACCAGGAGATATTAAAATTAGCATCTTGATGAAAATTATGAGCAGGTTCAGTACCTAGACTAGCACATTTGCAAGGCTGTTTAGATCATTTACCTAAATGCCAATGCACCAAATACCTCTCATGGTACAGAAACCAATTCAGCCTTCATCCGCTGCAGCCCCCCACTCCCCAAACTGAGCTGGAGCCCTTTCCCTGCAGTCCCCCCTGAAGGAGAAGCTGCAACAAATAGCTGTCCCCATTTGGTGTTTGCGCTCAACCTCACTGAGGAGACTTTCAGCCTCCCCCATAGAAACGTCTCCATCCTAAATGCCACCCCTGAAGTCTCCTGTCCCCACCTGTCCATATCGAAAAGGAGGATGAAAAGCCACAAGCACTTACCTGGAGGGGTTCTGCCTGCAGCCACTTCCACCCGACTCCCCGGACACTGCCCAATTACAGCCTCTTCCTTCCCTCTCCCTCCTTGACTTTCACTCCCCAGCAGCAAGCTTTCCGTGTGCTCTATTTAACTCCCTACAGCACTGGAATAAACGGCAGAGTTAAGCTGACAGCCACAGAGCCTTATCTGCCTGCTGGATAGCGCCAGTCGATCAGCTCCAAATCCTGTTGCCAAATGATCACGTCCTTGCTCTCAGCATCAGGGGCAGCCGCCTGCCATGCTCTGCCTTTCCCTCTTTCCCCACCTTCACTCCGTCTAACTTTGTCAGGGTTATAGATAGCTCTGTTCCTTGTGCTCTTGCCTTTTGGCTCTGTTTTGTAACACCCCATCTGTATCAGCTGGCTTGGTTCCAATTAGGGGGGCTAAGCAATTAAAAAAAAAACCCCAAAAAACAAAAAACAAACCAAAACCAAAACCAGCTTCTTCGGGTGCTTTGTGACACGGTTTCCCTCTGCAGTGTCCCCTCAGCCCGGGCCCCCGCTCAGGCCATGCACTGGTGTCTCTCCCACCGTGCCCTGTGCAATCCATCCACGCCATCCCCAGGCGACGGTGGGGGGCCGAGGGCAAGGCTGGAACACCCAGGCACGAGGATGGGGACAGGGTCAGGGTTTCTACCCCCAGCTCCTTCTGCTCTGGCAGGTCCAGCTCTTGCACTCATTTCTGGTACCTCATGGGCGCCTCTTTCCCTCAAGCAGCACCAAGGCTCAAGCAGAGAGTGCAGGGTGGGAGGAGCAGCCATGTATAAATAAGCCTTTTCCCTATGTTTAGAATTTATTACAGTGCATAGTGATTAACACCTGTTCAGGCTTTAATGCTGTCTCCTGCGCTGCAACATGCACAAAGATGGAGGGGCCTTGATAAACCCGAGATTATTTTAAAGCATGTCACATATATGCCATACTCCATAGATAGCAGCCACCCTGTGTGCACTCATACACGTGTTTCCAAGACTTAAAAGCAGCCACCTTCATGTACAAATGCACAGAGTCACCAATCTAGCTTACATTTACAAGTGTGTGCACAGAGTTGGGCTTGCACATGTGCCGGAGACTCTTCTGTAACCCATATTTATTAACCTCCGTGTCTTCACAAAGCTGCCTGCTTCTCCAAGCATAACATATGCCCAGGTGGCAGAGCAGTAGATTTGGAATACATAGAGGTTCTTGGCTGCTGAAGGGTGAGGGTCAATGGGCTTCTGCATTTATACCTTGAAGAAGTACGTTCATGGAGAAATTTAAATTCCAAGGATCCAGAAGAAAACCAGTTTCTCCTATGCATCTACTGCCCATAAGAACATTATACTCTTAGTGATTAATATTCCACAGTCAGGAGAGAGCAAGGAGGCAGAGAGGATTTTTAAGAGTTTCTTTTTTAAAGATTTCCTCTGGCTTGTCTTGAATTCTGACTTAATTAGCAGTTTTCTTGTGGCCCAAGAGATGCCTTCTGCTCTGCGGAGCACCAGGCCAACTGCGCTCACTGCCAGTGCCGCACTGGGAACGTGTCATCTTGGGGCAAGTAGCACCTGCCCACACCTCAAGCCTCTGCAGAGCAGCACCAGATCTGTCTGGCTGCTTTCAGCCTGACAGTCAGGGATTTTTCCAGCAGCAAGCACTCTGCCAGACCTAGGAGTGCTCCCTGTGTGCCCCCAGCTCAACAAGAGAGGCACCATGCCATCTCTTCTGAACTTGCCTGGCATTGCTTGGGTTTGGGGGCTCAAGGCTGGTCAGTGCTGCTGAAGCTCTGAATGCTCTGAAGTCACCCAAGGGCTCCACAAACCAGGCATTAGTCTTTCTCATGGGCTTTCTAGATGGTTCCTTCTCCCTAGAGCAACATGTCAACTGAACGCCCTATGATCCATGGGGCACGGTGTCCAGAGCTTTCTTCCATGTGCTTGGAGTTGAATGTCTTTCCAGATTCTGGAGAAAACAGGGTAGCCTGTGGGGCTGGTGATGGCCTTTTCTTATTACTGTTTCAAATAGGACAGTAAAAGACAACTTTTTTAGTTTCAGCTCAAAGCAACAAAAATGAAATCATCCGTTTCTGGCCCATGGGCTCCAGTGGCCAAAAATACACCGAGCTGAAGTGCCACTTGGACATTTGGCCTGCTGTCAGACTCTAGAGGACTCTCTAATGAGGATTCCCCTAATTAGATTGAACAGCAAACCTTACTGCTGGGGGCAGGAGGAGGGAAAAGAGGGGATTGTAATGACTCTGCAGCCCTTGCCAGGGCCTAAAATCTACAGCAGGCACTATTCCTGCCTCGTGCTTGCTTCTCTGTGCCCAGACACTGGTAATGTTTGCAGTATCACTCCAAAGCCGTAGCTTTTGTGGGGAAGGTCCCAAGGATCATGCTAGAACGGCGGGGAGGGTTTCAGTTTACTGCATCCATGCACTGGCTTAGTAACTCTTCCCAATTCCGTGTCACCTTCTATCCAAAGCTTGCCATGTGCTCTGTGAATGGCTCTTACCGTAGCTGTAGGTGGTGTTATTTTGTGTTTAATGGCCCCCAGAAGTAAGGCTGAGGTAAGAGCTGGTAGTGCCTCTGCTCTAGGTAGGTGGATAAATCTATCCCATTCTCCAGACACCACCACTGAAGCTGGAGACACAGGTGACTGTGTCACTAGGATGAGACACTGTCACAAACAGAGTCCAGCAACCTCTGTCTGTGATTATCTCTCCAAGTCCCTTGCACTAACCCTTGGATCATGGCTGAGGGATCAGACTCCGTTAACAGCCTGGCTTATGAGCATTGGCAGGGCATGTGGGTGACCTATATTACAGAAGGGTGGGTAGCAGAGACTGCAACAGATGCCAGCAATAAATTATCAGAAAGTGTGCACAGACTTTTCATCCCTCCCCCACACTCTCCTTGATGGCAAAGTCCCTTTCCCCTTTCTGGTGCTGAATTGCTTTAGCCTTTATCAGAAAAGCAGCAGCATGAGGGAGGGCATGGAGGACACTTTAAGGCGATTATCTTCTTTCCTTCCCCTTTCCTTGTTGGTTTTAGGATTCATGTTTTATTGCTATCACCCCATAATGGAGGGGGACAGTGGTACCCCAGCATTTAGTGACCAAAGCATGTTGTTCTATGCATGCTCCTTCATCTGCCCTTGGAGGGACAATTGACAGCAGAGACTCATAATCTGTGTGGCCTGACTACTACATCACGAATGGCTTCAGATGGCATGGAGACCTCACCCATTCTTGGTCCCCCAACAGACCTGTTAGTTGTGCAAATTATCGATCGAAAGAGGTCACTTTGTTTCAGTGGCAGCCCCTCATTTGTCCTCTCTGGAATGCAAAAGCACTCAGAGGTGGCAGAGAAGCTCAGCAGGACTGGAAAGGTAAGTGGAAAGATCCAGTGCGTGTCACTGCCCCAGTGAGCTTCCAAGCTAAAGAGCTGGGGGCTTCATTTGCAGCACTTGCTGATTTATTAACACATGTGTTCAAGATTCATTAGTGTTGTGCTGTCACAATCAATGGAAAGCACATTTTAAATTCATACGAGAAACACAGCTGCAGAAGAAATAGTGCCCTCTGACTTGCAGTGATCAATCACAGCTAAGCAAAACACCTCATACAGAAAGCTGTAAAGTGAGTAGAAAAAGTGTAAAACCCACTTGGTCTTGTAAGGGACTATGCCACATTCCTGGCCTGGTATGAATAAAAACCTCACCCTTTTCTCTGTGATGTGAAAAGGTCAAAAAGCTTCTGATTTTTGGATTGGCAATGTGGGCACCTCTGAAGTGCAAATATGTTGATGGTAAAAAATGTTTCTTCCTCAGGACCCTCCAAGAAAGATCAACTTTATCCCCATTTTATGGAGGAGTAAAGTATGATGCAGGTAAAACTGGCTGCTGATTTTGGCTGGCTGAAATTTCAGCTGCCTTGCTTTTGATAGTTCATCATTAGTCCACAACACTTCCTCACTCACTCAGGATTTTCAAAGCTATCAAGTGCAGCGTTTGCACTTGGGCTTGTAAATGCTCTCCTGTCCTGCAAAGAGTATTTGTAGGCCTTTTCAAAGTTACACAGAATAAAGGATTTTTAGCCAGGTTTTCCTGAAGGCTTGTGGCAAAAACAGGAGAGAGGCCACTTTTCTTGATACCTCATTCCATACCTTAAGCAGAAAACACTATTTGCTTCCCAAGCCTCCCTGACCAATGCACAATAATGAGACTGGGAAATTCTGGAGGAGCTGGAAACACCAAGGGCATGAAGCCTCAGCAAATCCTCTGAGAAATACAGAGCATCGGAAGGGGAGACAGGGAAGGTAGCACTGCTGGGAAAGACCCAGATTGCTGTGGAGATGTGGAATTCCTTGGGAAGCTGTGGAAGCAGGTGGAGAGACCGGGATATCCAACCAGGAGTGACAGGAAAGTCCCAGCACAGTGAGAGTGCGGCATATGGAGGAGGCCCAGAGCAGCAGCAGGAGGAGAGCTGAGGGGGCAGCTGACAGGAAGAAATCCAGCCATGTGTGTGCCAGCATCTTCTCCAAGTCTTGCTGAACGCGACAGACCACGTGCATGTTTCCTCCCTGCAAAACGGAGGCAGCTGAGAAGGGAAGCGGGTGAGGGAGTGGGAGAGGGGCTCAGAGGAGGGACACGTGAGCCGACTACCCAGTTTCCTCCTCTTTTTCTTGCCACAGGGTGATGTTTTTGTTGTTCTCACACCGTTGGCAAAAATTGGTAACCAAGTGAGATGTGGAGGGGGGTTCTACATGGAGGTTGAGATAACATTTTCTGATCCAGCCGGGAACAGTTGGCTGTGGGTGGTGGCTTGTCACCAGCCCTGCCAGTTCTATTCCAGATCCCAGTTTTTCTCTTTCTCTCAGCTGTGGAGTGAAGAGCCTCCTCTACAACTTTAATTTCCTGCAGGGGTTAATCCCATGGTCAGTGGTAGCTCAGGCCCTTAATCCTTTCGCTCGGTCCCTTGACAGAAGGACTGCAGCTGCTCCTGACCTGGCAGGTCTGAGGGAGGCACCTTCTGCTCCCAGTTCCTCCTCTACACCCCACGAGCATCCTCCAGCTCACTGGCATTTAAAATGCTCTCTCCCCTTCCTGGCAAGCCTACCCCGGGGGTGTGGGTGGGTGGTACAACCAGGAAAAGGTTGCAGGGAGAGAAGACAGCTTGGTGGGAGAATCCTGGTTCTCTGGTCCTCATTCCCATCACTGTTGTGCACACAGGTATTTCCTGCACTTCTTGGTTGGACAGTGCTCTGAATCCCAAAGGATTCTCTTTCTTGTTTTTGTTCAGGTGGTGTTCAAGAAGGAAGGTATGTATGGGCCCACATTTGTGAAGGATTCTCTGAGGGCTCAGGAATTTGGACATGGCCCAATACCTTCCCTGGGTCTCTTATTTAGAGTCAAAGGATGCAGCAGATCTTTAAGAGGGAAGGTGCCAGCCTGTCTTGAGATAAGAGATACATTTACATGCACAGAATAGTAGATGGAGGTGCATCAATTTAGCTGCAAGATAGGAAAATGTAGGTTTGTAATCAATATAAGCTCTGTCCCTGAAGCACTAGGCCAGATGTGTGCTGAACAGCATGACCAGACTGCCAAATCAAGGGGCTTCCAGATCAATACCAAGAGGCCCCTTTCACATCTTACGGAGGTCAAGGCACTTCAGCCATAAGCCTTTCTCCTTGTGATTTCTCATTCCAAAAATGAGGCAAGCTTCTGCAAGCCTGAGTGATCCCTTGCACACAAAATGCCCCACAGCTGCTTGTTTCCCATCATTCATGTCTGCATCAGCCCAAAAACTGGCTTTGCTTTTTTCAAAGCCTGCACTTTGAAATACACTGGGCCCTTGAGCTCACTGGTCTTCCTTGTGCTCGACTCTTGTTGCTCTTTCTTTCTTACGGTGAAGACGAGAGCATGGTGATGAACTGCTGCCGCCCAGGCTGCTGAGCAAGAGAATCCCTCGGATCCCTCCTCCTTTTGCTCACTCCCCACGTTGGCTGTGCTTCCCTGGGTGCCAGACTCCCAAAATGAAACCACTGGCTGCCAGGGTAGTGGCTTGTCACTCTGGCAGCTGGAGCAGGAGGAGAGAGAGACACTGGAACAAGGGAAGAACTTCGCTAAGGTCTCACGAGGTTGTGCCCTGGGCATGTCCAGAGGGGCAGGGACCATCCATGCCTGCACAGTGGTGGGGCAGAGCACAAGATGCTGGCAGTAAAAATCCTCTCAGCTCTTATCATAAGGGGATTGGTGTCCCAGCATGCACACAGCTCCTGGCAAACCTCCCGAGGAAAGGCTGGCTCTCATCATTCCCACACCATGCATTTGTACTGGACTCTGAAGGAGGCCTTTTTCTGCCTTAGTGAGTTGCAGGGATCTGTCTCACTTGGTTCCCACTGTGGCACAAGGGTGTTGGTGCTGTCTGCAAGAGCCTGGAGCTGTTCTGCTGCCCCATTGGCCCCCATCACCTTCCCAGAGCAACCCTGCAAAGTCCACTCAGACTGGATCTGGGCTGCTGCCTTCAGCTCCAAGGGTGCCTGCGGGTCTCTGAGACACAGTTACGCTTTTTACAAGCTGGGAACATTGCCCATAGCTCAACAAGATGTGGTGACAGCTCTCACAACCCAGAGCTCCAGCCAGGATCTTGGGATGCATGTGGGTTAGCACACAGCCCACAGCCTCATGCTGCAGGGCTTGCCGAGGCTGAGGAAGGTCTGCAAATTTGATGTGACTTCAGTTCTCTACCGGGTTTGCAGGCACAGAAGAGACGCCTTTGTGGCAAAGTTCACATCCCATCAAAATCACTAGATGGGAGTGGTGTGGAGAGCAGGGCACACCTTCACCCCTCTGCCCCTGCACAGGTCTCTCACAGCACAGTCACAGCAGCACCACACCCTGCTTTGGGCAGCACTGGCTCTAGAGAGTCTCAGCAGGAGTGGGAAGGGAGCCCAAGAGATGAGTGCCAGGGCAAGTTGCCTCTAACAGCTCATCTCCAGACTCAGGGTGAGGTCTTCCTTTTCTATCCCTTGTGTGAGAGCATGGTTCATGGGGAAGAAATCTTCCCAGCCTCCCTGAAGGGAGGAGGAGCGTGGTAGCAGAGCATGTCTTCCAAGTAACAGCTTTTGCTTGCAGTCAGTCGAGAAGTTCTGACTTGTGCGGCTTTGCTGTAAATTTAAGTCTCAGTTCTTCCTGTGATGGGCATGGGGCATTGCAGGGCATAAATAACAGACAGGCTCTTGTTTTCCCATTCATAAAAAAATAACCAATTAAGTGTCATTCTCATGAAAAGAAGAAAAAATTTGCCATATGATAAAATAGGCTTGCAAAGCCAAGGACTTTAACGTGAGCTTATACTTGCCCAGCCTTCATTCAGCCACTTGTGTGGATGCAGCGCAGCACTGCTTACCCGACCAAGTACTGCTTCTTTTTTCACAGGACCCCGTCCCATACTCAGTGCAAAGGACACACGATACTCGAGCTAACAATGAGGATGCTGTAATAAATAAGGCTATTTTTGTATGGTCAGAATTAAATATTAAACCACAGTTTTGGCAGGAGGCCACAGTCTGTACATTCCTAATTTTGCGGGTGCCCAACACAAGACCCTAGGGGCCATTTTGCAGAACTGCTGAACACTCGCAGCTGTTTTCCAAAATGCTGGCAGCTTAGCCAGCAAACTGGTACAGCCTTGAGGACTCAATAGCACTGAGAGCCAAGAGGTCCCAGGCTCTGGCCCTGCACCTGCTGCTCCTTCCCCGTGTGGCTAAAAGGGGAAGTCTCTTTTCCCTTCAAAAGCCAGGAAAACAACCACTCTGTCTCTTGCCTCATCAGGAGCATAAATCCTCTATCATCAGCTACAAGGCAACTGTAGCAGCTAACATCTTCAGAACACCACAAGACAATGAATAGTGATGTATTGCCTGCAGGGCTTGCTTGGCAGGCAGTAAACAAATAAAACAGGCACGCATTTTGCAGTACCCAAAAAAAAATAACAGCCCCCTGCTTCACTCCTTGAGCACCATGTAGCCAGTACCCTGGATGAAGCAGCTCATGGAAATACAGCACGTGATCCCACCAGTCAGGACTGCAACCCCATGCAAGTGGCACGCTGCCTCCAGTAGCGACATTTCCTAACTTTCAACTGCTTGTTTTTGCAATGCGAATAATATATTTCACATAATCCAACCCCTCACAGGTGAAGCAACTTTTCCTTCCATCTCTCGAGTCTGGAATTGAACTGGTTTCTAGAAAAAAATGTACATCTTCTTGCTGTTATCATACCCTCAGTCACAGAAAGCTTTTTTGTGAACCAGCATTTTAGTAAAGCCACAGCAGGAATAAGGTCTGTGTGACAAGGTATTTCCCTGCAGCAGGAGGAACATCCCAGAACTCCCACTCCTGCTTCTTTCCACTGAGAGCTGAGCGTGTGTCGTGGTGTAGCACGCTGAAGCATTAGCCAGCTGGCAGCAGCATCCCAGTATGGTCGTTTGAGTTATGGTTTGAGCCACCCAGGACTGGGACAGTTGTCAAGCAGTGTAAGCAGCTGCTTGTAACCAAACATGGCAAGTGAAGGAAACTGCCTGCTCTGTCTTTTGAGTCAGCAGCAGGCAAGTGCTGAAGAGTCACCAAAGAACTAGCCAGAAATGCCCTCCCACAGGCTTGAGCCTCTCCCCATCCTGTTCCAGCCTCTGTTGCTCCCTGAATGCTCCTGCTGAGGTATCCTTATGGCCCCATGCTGCTGCTGACCCTCCCAGCCCTACTGAGACACAGGTCTGCCTTCATCAGGCTTCTGTGGTGCAGAAGAGCCTAGAAAATCATTTCTGCATCAGGCTTTAAAAAAAGCCAGAGGAAGGGCAGGAAGCTGGAGTAACTCTTAAAGATACCTGAGCTGAGAGTGCACCTTGCTAGCATGTGACATTCAGTTGGCTGGAGGAAAGGGTAAAGCTATGATCTGGTATAAAAATTACGTAAGAAGGCTTCCCCCCTTTCTCTTTGCAAGCAGCTCCTTTGCTCAGGATTTACCATAGTTCCTCCAAGTGGACAGGATGCACTAACAGAGGCAGCACTGATGTCTGACAGGGAGACAACTCCCGCAAGCCTTTCGCTCATGTGGAATAATTCCCTTGCAAATGTTGTTTGCCCACAGCAGTTAGAGGAAGATCCAACCCCCCTGCTCCCCCAACAGACCTGAGTGACAAAGCTCGGAAGAAAAATTGTTTGCAGTTCTGGAAAGGCTCTCTTCTCCTCACTGCTAGAAAGATCCCTTGCTTTGGGACAAGTCGCTGAGTGCCTTTAAGGGTTCCCCTGTCTTTTAAGGGTTTCCTTCTCTAAACCCTGCAATAGGAGCTACTCCAATCCTTCCCCAAATGAGATCTTAATTTCTCTCTCCATCCTTGAGTGGCAGGTCAGACACCAGCAGCAGAGCAGTGCTGTATCCTGCTCGCTGCCATTCCCATCAGGGCTGTGCTGGATGTGGCACATTCAGGTTACCTGACAGTCCACGTGGTGGGCCTGGGGCCCAGCTTGGTCATGACCTGGTTGGAGCAACAGCTTCAAATATCCTCTCTCCCCAGATCGGGAGAGCTCCAGTTTAACGAGTCTTTCATAATTAGCAGGAGATGCAGGGACGGTAATAAACTGGTCAGGCAGAGGGAGGAGGAGGGGGCAGAATGCCCTGTGTGGGATGTATGTGTGCACATGTCTGTGCATGCGTATGTATGTGCACACACACACACAGAGGCTAACGCTTACAGATACACCCCTATCCATAGTGCACTTCACCTCGGCTCATTTGGGGCTCATTCTCACCCCTTCCTCCCAGTCAGGGCTGGAAAAGGGTGTGAAGCTTCTCTGTGCTGTGTTTCACCCACCCCCCTCGGTGCTGTGCCTTCCACCCAAAAGTTCAGAAATCACAGGCTCAGCCTGCAGAGATGCTGAAAGCAACTTGGGACTTATTTTTGGCTCTGCTTGTGATTTGGCATCCTTCACTTGGTGTCCTGTGGTCATGTCTGTGAGCACACACACCCACACACTTACACACATACACCCCCCCCCCCCCCCCCCGCCCCGATCCTAAAGCTGTGTACTGAGTGCTGAACCTGTTCAATTTTGGTCCGTACTTCTCCATTTTAGGTTGTTGTTACTAAGACAGCCGAGTCCAAAATGATAGCCAGCAAAGCCATCACAGGTCAGGCGAGTGGCACCTCTCATGCTGACCCCTCTGAGAGCCCCGAGGAGGGGACAAAAGGCAGGGCTCAGCAGGAGCTGCCCGGTACGGGGTGACCCCAGCACCGAGCTCTCAGCCTCAAAGCCGCACCTGGAGCCGCCCGTGGCGCAAGGAAAGGTGCCGGTGCCATTCTCAGCTGGGAGAAGTTGCTCCTGTCTGCCTGCACTGAAACTGGACTGGAACCAGCAACCTCTGCAGCAGGTCTGCCGTTCTGCTTTACGGGGGAAGTCGCTGCCCGACAGTCTCGCACAAGGGAGCCTCCTGCACTGAGCTGTCTGGCAGACAGCGCTGCCCCTGCCTGACACTCTCCTCCCCGGGGAAGCCGCTTCCTGGGGGCAGCTCCGCTCACCTCGCTTAGCTGGGGATGGGGAAAAACGCCAAAGGGAGACGTCTTTACTTACCTCTGTCAGGCTGGAAGGGACCCTCCTGTGAGAACGGCAGCTCTTCCAGCTCTCTTGACCCGGTACAATCCCAAAGCAAATCCAGCAGAAAGTGCCTCTGTTCGCAGCTGGACCCTAGCTGGCAGGAGCCCTCCCTAGCCAGCCGCTTGCCTCGCGTGGAGGGCAGAGGAGCCGCACAGCGAGATGACAGCGTGGGAAAGGGACTGTAATCCTCCGTAAATAATAAATAGGGGGAGAGAGAAAGAGAGAGAGAGGCGGGAGAGGGAGCGACTGTGCGCGGTGAAGTGACAGCTGGGGGTACATCTGCGATGGCAGCAGCACACGCACAGGAACGCGCACAGACAGTGCAGAGGAGTCACCCCGCCAGGCAGGCAGGATCTGCTCCCAGACACCCGGAGGAAGGAGCTCGGGAGGTTTTCATTCCGTTCAACGCATCCTGGAGAAAGGGCAGTTGCTGTCAGTCCGTCTCTCTCCCTCATCCCGCCCTCGCTGCCATCCCTCTCCGCGTGCCAGGAGCCGAGGGGCTCGAGGAGGGGTGAGGAGATGCCAGGCGGGAGGAGCTCCCCACAGCCCCTCAGGAGGTAGATTGGTCAGGCACAGGTTACAAGAGAAGGCACCGAGCTAAACAGTTCCTCCCCTCCCTTCATCTCTCGCCTGCTACGGCTGATGACAATAAACTCAGGGAGAAAGGCGTCGGGATGAGAAGGGACGAGCCCTGGCTTTTGTATGGGAGCGAGGCGAGCGGCTGCAGCGATGGGGAGACAGCGGGGGAGAATCCGGGGGGCTTGGGAGAAAGGCAGCCCCTTCCCGCTGGTGCTCCAGAGACGGCAGTGGGGAGGCAGCACATCCAACAGGGAGACTTAACTGAGAGGTGCCCACGGCAGCCAGCACAATCCTGTGTCTGTTTCCTTAGGGATTCAGGGAAAACTTGAGGGGTGCTGTTAGGAGGGGGCTGGGACGAGGGGAATGGGTGAAAGATCCACAGTTTATTCCCCTGAACTTTGTGTGCAGCAGAGACTGTGCTCAGCCATAGGTCCGGCGCACGTGTCAGGTGTGGTAACATCCATCAGTGACAGGCATTCCCTGCCCTCCCTGACATAGCCTGCTAGTACAGGGGTGCTGTAAGCAGCCAAATCCAGCCCACTGCCTCTGTTAGGATTCCCTCTGTGCTCTCCCGTGGGCTCCTGTAGCCTTCCCTCCCAAAATCAGACCCCTATCTTGCCTTTCTCCATCTTGATGAGGACCTCAGTAGCTCACATTTGCAAGAATTACTCTTTTGCTGATCTACTTAAACTGCCCCTTCTGTCAGGTCCAGTGTAATAAACAGGCCAATTTGGGCTTTTTGTTCATTTTGATTTGTCTGGAAGTTATCTTTTTAAGTAAAATTTTTAGAGGACTCAAAGTAAAATTTCAGGTTACTGACTCAAGAGGGAAAATACAAATATTTCAGAAATAGGGAATGGAGAATGCAAATGGGTAGTATGGGCATGGCTGCTCTGCTGTTCTGGTACCTTCCATTTGAATCACAGGTTTTATTTAACTGCTGGACCAGCTGCCACAAAAACAGGTTGTGAATGGCAAGGTAAATCTTGATAAGCACTCTGCAGGATGCAATCTTGAGACTCGTTGTTATGCCTTTTTGTTGTGCAGCAGGCCCAAGAATTAAATCTTGGGGAAAGCTCCTTATGAGAACAACATATGGATAATCAAAGAGAGAAGCCAGAGACTGCAGGCAGAAAGAGAGGCAAGCAGAGGATGAGCTAATGAAGCAGGCGTGCTCAACAGAGGGATGAACAGGTGGAGGGGACGGCTCTGATCTCCATGATGAATGGCAGTGCACAGCTCCAGAGAGGGCCCACTGCAGCCATGGCTTTGCAGGCAGGGTGGGAAGTCGTGCACAGCTTGGGGCACCATATCAACACAGGGAAGCAACGCCTACCTGTGCAAGGTGTTCAGGACCGCCTGTCCTCCTGTTCTACTGCACTGCCGGGGTGCTGCAGTGGCACAGGTCTCTTGCATGTGAGCAGGAATAGAACTATTAGCCATGGTCTCTCTGGGGACTCTGCAGCGGCCACTCATCATTTCATGGACCTCAGATCTTCCCACTGATGCAGCCTACCCTTTGCCACCAGAGCAAAAAGGCTCATTAACAATCTGTTATTCTTTGGAACAAGCACAGAGGAGTTTATTCCAGTTTTTCCCCTCTCACTTGAGCTATAGCATCATCCTTATGTCAGACTGAATCACTGCTTTCCTCCTTTCTCCTTGACCTCACCAGCAGTGTGAAGACGCCCAGATGACTGTTACTAGCACTGGGGGGGTTGATTGTGGCCTGCTTCTCCTCACCTCCCATGTCTTACTCAGGTCACCTGAATGTCTGAAAGTTTCTTACAGTTCTTACCAGTAGCTTCCACCTTTTGTCCCTGCCACTGGCCACCAGTGCAGCCCTCCAGGTTTTCTTCCTCGTCACGTTGCAGGCAGCTCTGTCCAGGCTGGGTATGTGCTACTTATGCCTCCTGGGCAGAAGCAAGGATTTACAACCAGGGGCTAAGATCTCTCTGAAGAACAATTTGAGGCCAAGTGTTCCCACTGGCAAAAACATGAGCCACTGAGTAAGTGCATTGCAAGGTTAGTTATGTAGGTATTGACTCCTCTTCAAGTCTCATGAAAACTATATGTCCTGGGTAATGCTCAGTCCCATTGATGTGATCTGCTGTGATAAAGGGAATGACTCTTTCTTGAGATGGTTTGGAAGGATGAATTTATTTAAAGCGCCGTACCAAATCGGGTGCGTGGGCCTCATGGGACTCAGCAGCAACAGCACCGCTTGCCTTCTGTCACGGAGTGCCGGTTTGTCAGCAGGGGCACCAAGCCAAACCATGCCTGCCATAGCCCTGCTGAAGTACAGGAATCTCGCCCAGGCCAGACTCAGCCCTGTCCTTCCTCCTTTGTTTGCATTCTTTGTCTTGTCTGGTTTGTGCTCTGCGAGGCTTAGGGCAATGTAGCTCCACAGGATCATTCCTTTCCCCCTCAGACAGGCAAATTCAGTTTACAGCAGGAGAGCTGGAAAAGAAATGTGCCTCTGATACATGGGATTTGTAAGATGTACCTGCAGCAGGAATGTGGCAAGGACACTGGTGTAAAAGGCAGAGCCGATGCCAGGTGCCAGGGTCTCTGTACATGCAGCAAGAAAATACACCATTGCATACTCCAGTTTTAATTCATACCCATCTGAATTAGAGCATCATATCATACCGTTAGCTTAAAAGCACCCACACGGCATGATTCACATTTAAAGGATCTGTTCCCCCCTTTGACGCTCCTTCTAATTCAGAGGAAATCTGTAGAAACAGCAACATTTCATCCGCCTGATATTGGTGGTTGTGAAAAAAGGCTACAGATCTCCCTCCCTGTATTTCTTTTTCACCCTCCCCTTGCACTTTATATTCTATTTCAAGGTCCTGCTTGAGGGTGTAATTCCTCCAGAGCTCTTGGATTCAACTAGTTGACACACAGCCCAGTTGTTCCCCATCACCGTGCCAGGCTATGCACGACTGCACTGGTTATTGTGCATGCTCATAGGCAGCCTACCCAGGGACAGCCAGGTTGTCCTGTCAGGGAGACCCTGCACTGTTCCTTCTCCTCTGGAGCTATGCCTTAATTCAGGAGCATGATGCTGGGAATAGAAGAGAAATTAAGCCACGAAATTAGGACACACTTCATTAGGAAACACACACACACAGAGTGCTGCTTAGCTCACCGTGCACTAGGCTGGGACCAGGTAACAAATCACTATTCATAATCGACACTTTCTGTCAAGTGGCATTCATAATTCTGTGCTTTTGTAGTGGCTTAGGAAAAATCTAAATCTCTGTGGTTCCCCCTTGAGACAGGTGGGTTTTCAAATTAATCCCTTCCTCACTGGCCTACTTTATTTCTGACTGATGCTGCGTGGTATAGGAGTTGAGGCTGGGGCGATCACAAACATCCATTCTGGCCAGGCAAAATCTGAAAAAGACAAAGGCAAAAGCCCATGCCACATTGGAGGGCTTTTGGGGGATTTGTTTGTTTGTTTGTTTGTTAATTTGTTTGTAGCTTCATAGTGTTTAGTGTGAGGGAAAATCTCAGTACCTCAGTACAGTCAGTGTCCCCTTTCCCTCTCCCTTGCTAACCCTCTGACTCTCACTTGGCAGTCTGACTCAGCGCTTATCATTCACATTTGGAAGCAGGTTGCAATTGTGATTTCCATCCCATCACCTTGGGCAAATACTTACTCCTATTTTCCTGATTTGTATTTGTCTTTCATGCTCCTCTTTTGATCCTCCCCTCTTTTTGTTTTCTGCAGCGGTGGGTGTGCAAATCAAGCTGGATTTGCTCCAACGCAAGTTTTGGATGGCCATGCAACAGGTAGGAGCATCAGCAAGCATGTAGAGAGACAATTTAATGCTCTTCATCAGCAAGGTCGATACTATGTTACATCACATATGAAGGCATTTTAATGAGGGCTCTTGTGAAATTCATATTAAAAGATTTATGAAGTAGATTAGTTTGAAGTCACACATTTCTGTAATCCTTTGACGGCACTAATGCCGTGTGAGCCGTGAGTCTGTTCTGCAAATGCCGTGGTGACAGTGTCAGCATCCTGGCCTGGCATTAGCTCTGCTGCATATGACACATTTAATTGTGGAAATATGCTTGTGCTCATTCAGCCTTTCAGAAACCTCATGGAAATCTGTGATTTTGGGCACACAGCAAAAAATATCAACTGCCTTCTCTTATCATCTTGATAATGATAACAAAACACTACCAGCTTGCCAAAATAAAAATTATTTGCCCCAGGGATAAGCATTTGGTGTTGTCCTAATATTAGATACTCTTCTGGACTGAGAGAAGTGGAATAATTAAAACAACTCCCCCAGTCTGAGGAGCAAGAAAAATGAAACACTTTTCCCTTACCACCCAGGGGCTTTCTCCCCAGGCTTTGCATTCAGGGAGGTCTTGTGGAAGGGTGAGAGTGACAGGACTGTAGCAGCCCACAGCAGAAGTGGCTCTCTGCTGTCAGGAGAGGGAACTCATCAGACGGGGGTGACAGAGAAGATGGGAGGGCAGGAAGCTGCTCTGTGGAGGCAGGAGCATCCTCACAGGTGGGAGATCACATAAACATAACCTGAGCTAAAAGGATTTCTGCAAAGCACATGAGCTCATCCTGAAACAGCAGCAGAGAGATTGGTTTTAAAAACCTGCTGAGGGCCATACGCAGAAAGTTCTCACACAAGCAAGCCCTCATGGGTGTTAGGTGAAGCTGGGAAGCCTTATTAAAGCAGGTGAAGGAGGCCTGTGTGCCAAGTGGCTGCGAGCCATGGCCCTGGTAGGTGCTGGTGTGGTGTCCCAGGATGTGACCGCCGTTTGACAGAGGAATGACTAACAGATTTTGTTTTCTCTCTCTCTCCTGCTTCACTGATGCTGTGCTGCTCTGGATGTCCACGCTGTGCCTCTCAGCCCAATGACAGTGATGTAAGTAGACAAAAGCTGGGGACAGGGAGGCATCCTGGCATGCCTCGCTGCAGCTTGGCTTCCTAATTGTGTCATTTGTGTGCCAGCATATTATAGGCACTGTCCCTTGTCTGTAGTCACTGGAGAGGGTCCAAACCTGTCATAGGCTGTGTTTGTCTTCACAGTAATTAAGTGTCTTTGGCAAAGCTCAAAGTGCTCTGGGTCACAGAGACCTGACCAACAGCAGGAGGATGCTGTGAGGTAGGCTGGTCTCTGAGGAGGGAGCTGTGCCCATGAAGCAGCAGATGTGGTCTCAGAGCAACCAGGGAGCACAGGCTCAGTTCTGCCCCCATCTCAGGGGCTCCCTGCAGGCTGCCCGTGCTCTCAAACCAGGGTCCTTGCTGTGGTGCTGCTGCTGTATGGCCAGTCCAGCCCCAGGCACTGTTGGAACTTCTCCAGGTCTGGAAGTGCAGTGGCAGTGAGACTCAGCCCTCAGACTGCTGAGGAGGATGTGTGAGACACCAGCCCTTCTTGTGGAGAACCACTGTGGTTCACCTGGGTTTCTGTTCTGGTATCTGAACCCTGGGCTCTGTATTTGTTATTCCCCAAGGCCATAACTGTGGTTTGTTGTGATCATGTTCCTCTGCTGACCAAAGGAAGGAACCTGCCAGGGTGAAGTGCAAGGCCACCTCTAGGAATATATCCGGGGAAACAAAACAACCATGTGCTGTTTTGTGGTGAGGCAGGGGTGAGATGATGCTTGCAACTGTGGATAAAGGAATGTTTTTAAGCTATCATCCCTAGAGTCTCAAAAAGCCAGCTGGATTCAGAGTGTGAACATGTGATATTGCAAAGCCATGGGACTTGAAACAAACTCAGGCATCTCTAAACCTCCTCTGAAGTTAAACAGAGGGACAGAAAACTGGTTTTGTTCTGCAAAACTCAAGAGCAGAAACAAATTCTAACTGAAAGTTGCGATCTTGTTGTGGTCTGGAATGGCCAATTTACCTCTTGTTACTGAGAATCACCCAGAAAGGGGGTTGGGTTTTATGTCTAAGGGTTTTGAGAAAATAGTGGGTAGCTGGCTGAGAGCAGACAGGCTGTGTGCTCTGCCAGTGTCCTTCCTGACCCCAGAAAACCTCTGGCAGGAGGGGGACTCCATGCACAGAAATGGCCACACCGTGTCAGCTTTCTTCCCTCTGCTGCTGGAGAAAATAGAATTAAAAAATAACACAAAGAGACAGACACATGCAGCAAACTCTGAACAATTATGAAATCAATAAGCACCTGAAGGGCTTTGTTACTCACCACTTAACCCCTCGTGTCCCCACCCCGTTCAGGGTTGTGAAACACATGTCAAGTCCAGTACGCAGAAATTCTAAATGAAGCAAATGGATGGTGCCTTGGGCTACATGTGCACCATTCACATCCTATTTTATCATTAGCTGTCTGGAGAATAAAGAAACCAACAGCAACAACAACAAAAAAATCCCTGCCTGAGAAGAACCCTGATCTAAAATACCATGCTATGTTCTGAGTCTGGATACTGACAGATGCTGAAATGCATGCTGGTTTCTCCCTGGTGCACAGTAACCTTTGCTTTCGCCCTTTCTTTACAAGTGCCACCTCTGCTTGGAGTGCACAGGTCCTGCTGGGAGCATGTCGGGGAGGCAGGTGCAGGATCTGAGCCCTCAGGAAAGGGGATGTTGCTCGTAGAGGCAGGAGTTCGAGTGGCTGGCTTGGGTACCTGTGCATGCTGTCGAGCTTGTCCTGGTGGAAATGCCAGCTGAATTGCAGAGCTGTCTGGGATACTGGTATGGAATCCTTTAGCCCAGCAGTCCCAAGGGCGAGACAGTAAGATGAGCTCATGCCATGTGTTGAGGGATACACCCCGTGCAGGTAGCTCAGGGTGCAGCTGCAGGTTGAGCTCTGGGAGCCCCAGGCAAGAAGCCCTGAACTGGCACTGACCCTTTGCACAACAAAGGGCACCACAGGGACATGTGGGACAGCCAGGTGTCCAGCCACCTGGAGGCACAGCAGGAGCAGATGTCTCACCAGGACGACCCCGGACAATCACACGCATAGACTGTGAGGGTATAAAAGCCCAGTTTCCTTTGTTCAGGGCCCCTCCTCAGAGGCACCAGCTTGAGCTCTTCCTGTGTTGCTGCACCACGAATAAATTGCTGTAAGGTTCTGGATCTCTGAGACTCTGCTGTGGGAAACATGGAGTTGAACCAGTAAGGAAAACTTGTCTGGGTGTGAGGGTGGGGTGTATGGGGAGTCAGGAGGGGACCCGTGGGGTCACTGGAGCTGCTGCTGCCTCAGTCCCAGCAGTGAAAGCCTCTGGTGGTGGGAGTGGGACTGCCAGAGCAGCTCACACATGGTCAGACTGGGAAGTTTCCTCAATGCCATGGTTAATTCTCTGCTTTTCCTTCCCAGTGCAGTGCCTTGGACGGTGCCTGTCCACTCAGCTGTCAGGATGATGTAAGTTGCCTCGGTTTCTTGTCTGTACCTGTGATGGGTGTGATTGACCACCTGCTCTGTGGAGATCTCGGTCTCCCCAAAAAGGTATTGCCTGTTGTCTCCTCATAAGAGGTTGCACAGCTGGGGCAGGACCTCATACTAATGAGACAAGTCTGCAGTTTAGGTCTTCCCCACAGCAGGGCCAGGGCAGAGACATTGGGATTCCAGCCAGTGACTCTGAGGAAAGTCCATCTCCTTTAAGTCTGTCTCCCTGGCATCCCAGCTCTTCCCAAAAAAAGTGGCTGTCAGCATGACATGCATGCTGGGCACCTCTCTTTGTGTTTATGCCACTGCTTCAGCCTTGTTCTCAAGAATATTTGGGACAGGAGCTCCTCTGCCCTGAAAAGTGAGATCACCGGAGATTTTTTGTTGTGTGTTCATGCAGGATTTTCTCTGCCTCCTAGTTTTTCCCTGCAAGACCTGCAGGTTTTCATCTAAATTCTGTGCCTCCATTTCCTGCTTTGCAAAGTAAAAATAAGATCAGTGCTGATACTCAGTGGTGGGGAGAGGGTTATTTCATGAGTGGTTATAAAACTCTGAAATCTGAAGATGGAAAGCATTAGATACCATATTATTAAAGAGAAGAGCACTCCAGATATCCTTTCTCTTCCTGAAGGATGCCTTGCCTGAAGTGTGGCTCACAGCCTGCTAGGCCTGCACAGAGCCCTGGCAAGAGACAATCTCTGTCACAGCTCAGGAACTCAATGCCTCAAAGTGGAGGCAGAAAGGGAAAAGAATTGTGTAAAACTCGTGGTAGCCGAGCTGTGGGGCTTGGCATGGAAATGCTGAGGCTGTTGCCATCATCACAAACCCACACTGCTGCATCCTGAACACAAACAGGGAAAAAGCCATCTTTAATATCGCTTCTCTTTCATCTCTACAGATTCTGAACTGCTTCCTCATTGACAACAACGGCTTTATACTTGTTTCCAAAATACCTGAAGAGGTAAGAGAGCCTAAGAGAAGGAGGAGAGTGGGGTCTGCTTGTTCCTGAATAACCCACCAGAGCAGCTTAAAACAAATGAAGTTCAATTGTGCAATGAGGGTGGCTGTGGTGTAATTAAATTCAACTGTGCAGTGAGGGGGAAGGCTCCCAGCAGAGTGACAGCACATCCTAGGTGAGGAAGGAGTTTGCAGTGATAAGGAAGGAACTAGTCAAAATATCTTTTGATCAGAAGAAAGGAAATTAGACTCCTTTCCCTTGGCACAGATGCTATTGAAAGATGATCTGAGACAGTCCCAGAAGGCAGGCATGGGAAGGGAAGGGAAGGGAAGGGAAGGGAAGGGAAGGGAAGGGAAGGGAAGGGAAGGGAAGGGAAGGGAAGGGAAGGGAAGGGAAGGGAAGGGAAGGGAAGGGAAGGGAAGGGAAGGGAAGGGAAGGGAAGGGAAGGGAAGGGAAGGGAAGGGAGCAGCACTTTTGAGTGTTTCTGAAGCCAAAGTGGGTGTTCTTCAGGAAAGGAAACTGAGGGGATAGTAAGAGCAAAATGCTAAAGGTGAAAAACAGACAAAAGAATTTAAGCAAATTGGAAACAGGAACACGCCTAAAGAACTGGAGGGTTTACTGGACTTGCAGAGGTGAAAGGAGCAAGGGAAAAGGCTCAGAACAGAAATAAAAACAAGGTGTGTGGTTCCACAGCCATTTCTAGGGAGCTGAAGGGGTGCAAGTTTGATGTGACATCCTGTGCAGCTGGGTAGAGTCAACACTAGCAGCCACTGCACAGTTGAGCTACACTTTTCTGTTCTCTGATAAATTCACCACAGAGCTACTTGTTTCAAAATAATTAAACCCCACAGTTCTGGGCGTCAGAAAGTGATGAATGGGAACAGTCTCATAAACTACAGAGCAATAAGTCAATAGTAAGAGTGGGCTTAGACAAGAAATGGGAAACAAAGGGGTTTTGTTACTGACAGAATTGTGGAGTTTCATTAAAATTGCCATTGTACTGGAGTTAACAAATGCAGTTTGGGTATTTCCAAAAGGCAGCAGATCCAATCCCAGAAATTACTTTCTTCAAGATGTGACAAACAGATTGAAATGGAACTTAAGGTAACAGAACTCCTGGTGGATGTGATTGGCACAAGCAGCACAGCTTCCAGAAGGAAGAACACTTACCAGCTAAGTTCTTTGAAAGTGTGACAAAATCAGGAGATAAGGGAGGCTAGATAACCTACTGAATTTCAGTTCTCCTCAGCCTTGAACAGAGTCCCTTACAAGAAGCTGGTGAAACGATGAAGCATGAAGTAGTGACATTGATCTCAAAGTAGCTGGGACAGAAAAGAAAGAAGAATTTTTAGATGGTTATTTAGATGGAAAACATCAGCTGTATGAGTCCCATGGTTTCCCACCTGGACTTGGGTTGGTTAGCATATTCAGAATGGGCTGGCAAAAGAAAAGGTGAGACTGTGCATTCTGCAGGCACTGCACAGTGAGTTCAGAGAGGCCAAGATAAGAACTCTTGAGAGTCACAGAGCAAAGCCAATTGGCAAAACAGAGGCGCCAGGGGGGATACAGATGCCAAGGGGGGCTTATTGCAAGCAATAACCAACCTCTTTTGTGTGGAAAAGTGAAAAGTGCCCCACCCAGCACACTGAATGGTCTGGTAGAGGTGTCCCTTCAGTGAAGTGGTGTGCCAAAAAACAAAAAAGCAAATAGAGCTTGAAAAATAAGGAGGAGAAATGCTGTAAAAGTTGTATTGGCTCCCTCCTCTGGGAGGCCAGGTCCTACTGCGTGTTTGGGGTGGGCTGGTGGTCTTAGGAATTGCTGTTTTCTCCTCTGACCCCCATGGCATTTTCAAAGATGCTCTACTGAGTCCTATGACGTGTGTCCATCAGTGGAGACAACTACACCCTTTAGCTACTCTGTCTCCTGTGTGTCCTCAGCACTGCCCTCCTGGGTTCTGCCTCTGTATTTTTTCCTGCATCTTATGGAAAATAGGTTTTTCCAAAGTTCATGTCTGAAAGATCTGACTAACAGAAACATGGCATTATAGTGGATTTGGGTAAATTATAAACATTATCCACATGCCTCCAAGATCAGGCATTTTGGCAAGCACCAGAGCTGTCCTCCTCCAGCTTTTACCTTCCCTGACCTCAGAAAGTTCACCACTGCTTTTCTTTCTGATTTCTTTATCCTATTGCAGTTACTGTTTTTATTTCCTGATGGCACCATGAGTGTCCACACTGTTAAACCCTACAGGGAATTCAAAACAGCAGCATTAAATCAATATCCTGGGTTTCACAGCTTTGCCACCTGGGTATTGCTGCATGGGATCACTTGCTGCTATGTGGCCTTCCCTGCCCCATCCTCTTCCCTCAAGTCATCCTTTAACATAATGCCAAAAAAAAAAAAAATCCCATACCTGGATTTTTGTGGGTATTTTGGCTTTTCTGCCTGCCAGAGCTGCCTGCTGCCTGGGTGACCACACTGGAAATCAGAGCAGCTTCCTGCAAGAACAGGGCGAGGACAGCGTAGCTCCGGCTGTGCTCTCCTCTGCCCTTGGCATGGGGGACCAGGATGGGGGATTGGCTCTAATAACCTCTGTATGAAGGCAGCAGGAAGCTTATTGACAGTTGGAAACCACCATGGAAAAGGAACTCAGGATTTTAATGAGTGACAAGTTGGAAGCTCCCTGCAGGATTACTTGGGAAAGAACGGGTAATCTCTTAATTCGAGCTAATCTCCCCATCCAGTCTCATCCCAGAGGGAGCAAAGAGTTAAAATGCAGGAGAAGGGAGTGAGTGAGGACTAGATGTTCTTGGGCTGGGGAGGAAGGGAAAATAAGAGGCAGAGTCAGGCTGTGCTGCTGGGAGGGCTGCTCTGCGTTTTCTGCCACGTTCGTTGTGGCCCCACAACCACCCCTGAGTTTTTAGCTGCCTCTCGCTGCCAGTCGTAGGCACAGCTGTGGATCACAGGCCTTGAGCTCCCTCCGCCTGCTGCATCCAGATGTTCCCTCGATCACTAAACCTCTTTTTCTAGGATTGCTGCCTTCTGCCTGAGGCATTTTGCAGAGTACATCTGCAAGCTCTGCCCAGGTGGGACTCCGGGCAGGCTGCAGGGAGGCAGCTAAAAGGTCAAGATGCCACCAGAGCTCAGAGCTTGTGGAGAAGCAAGGGCTGGCTCTGTTTGAGCCACGCAACAAGAGGCTGCCTGCCTGCCCACAAAGCTGGGCACTTTGGCAGATCCTGCTTGTCCACAGCTTCTGAGTGTACCAAAAGTGTAAATTGCTCAATAAGCCAGCAAAGCACGGATGCATGTGAGCAGTGATGTAGCTTTTGAGTCACACGTGTGCCTGGGTTGCGTCTCCTTCCTGTGCACAGCCCGCACATGTGCGCTCAGCTGCAGGGGGTGTGGCACAGCGTGTGCCGCGGGGATGGCAGAGCAGAGCTGCGTGCCGTGAGCCTCTGAGAGGGCAAGGGCCTGTGGAAACTTGTCCAGAGATGGGAGTCAGGAGAAACCCAGCAGAGGGCTGCCTGGGAGAGCAGCAGTCACTGGAGGAAGCGGGGTGTAGTGAGAGCTGCTTTACAAAACGTTGCGTTTCTGCCGGGTGATGCTTTTCTGTGTTACTGCCTGCACAGGGCACCTGAAACAGCAGCAAGCTCTGAATGTCTGGTTTGGTGTTAGAGGCCAGTTTGCTGATGCCTTTCTGAGCACACTCCCTCAGCCATACGCACACTAATAGCTCCTCATTCTTACACCTATACAGATGATGTCCTACATGGAGAAATTCGGTCAGACATCAGCATCTCTTGACAGGATGGGCCTCATTTACAAACCCCCTCTCCTTGCCCCACTGTCTGCAGCTTTCACTGTGTTAAATCCCACTGCTCTGGCTCCTGCTGGGTTTGCAGACTGGTATTAAATGGAAGCAGCTGGCCTCTTCACCACCCTAATCAGATTGAAAGAGCGAGGGAGGTGAAAAAAGTTAGTGCTTGCTCAGGCACATTGGATTGCCTGAAACAATTACAGCCTAAATGCTCAAAGCGGAGTTGAGTATCAATTTGGGTGATTGATACACAACAATGTATGTGAAATACAGTGAAATGACTTCTAAAGCCTTTTGGGAAAAGGCTCATAACCATGTAACACTACTGTTAGATGATTACCATGCGATCTTAGGTAAATCTGCCTAAGGTTCGGGCTTTGCTTGTGAAAATGTCCCACTCAAATAAATGAAGTCATCTGTCATGTGCTAATACGTGCTAAATGACTGCTAGCCCATCAGTGGATAAGCAAAACATCCCAGACTATGGGAATGCTTCCACAACGCATGGGAGCTATTTACTCTGTCAGGACCCATGAGCCAGGAAACAGAGAGAGGACAGCTCATATCTGCACTTCTATTATTTACAAACATTTCATTTACTTGCCTGTGAACAAAGCAGTGGACTTGACAGGTTTGAAGTGTTTTTGCAATACATTTGTCATGGTTTAGTAATCAGGAAGGCCAGAATTGTTTGTTTGAGGAAATGTTTAAAGCAGCAGTTACCAGATTTGAGATCGGGTCCATATTTGAGGTTATTCACTCTGAGGCGTTCATGGGACCAGAGGGCCACAAGCTCCACCTTTAGTTGAGGCATGCAAGGGGACTGGGGGGTTGTTTTTCCCCCACAAATGCAACTTAGTTCTAGCTATGCCAGTGCACAGTATGAAAGCTACAGGGGTGGGAGAGTTCGTGTTGTGTTGTTTGGGTTACTGCCTGCTCAGAACTCGCACAGCAGCAAGTTGTAAAATTGTATTTGCTACCTAAATAAATCCGTATGTCACAGTCATGCATGGTGGGCCAGTTCACCTAGGGCAGCAGGAGAGCAGAGGTTTCCAAATCCACTGTGGCCACGGGTAGCAGAGAGACTCAAATGGAAGACTCAGGCATTCAGATCCAGACAACATGGATTCCCAACAACCCACAGGAGAGTCCAGGCTTCCAATGATTCAGCATGCCTGGGTCTCTGCAGCTTGAGAGTCTGCCTTTTTCTGTCACAAGCTGCAGGGACTTACGTGGGCTAAATCATTTCCACGCGTGGTAGGAATGGTGCAGGATGCCCAGCTGGTGATGGGGGAAGTCCTTCCTCAAGCTTTCCAGCCAGCCAAAGGACAAAGCCTGGCATTGCCTCCTTGCAAAAACCCTGGTTGTGTACAGCAGGCCTCCAGACAGACTAGATCAGCTGGAGCCATCAGGCATTTGGAAAATTTTGCTTATTCTGTTTTTCCCTTTTTGTGCTTGCAGACTGGAAAATTTTTTGGTGCAGTGGATGGCTCAGTGATGACCCAGCTGCTAAACATGGGCATGTTCAGGCGGTAAGTGGGGGATCTCCACCCTGTACTTCTTGTTCTCCGCTGGTGTGTGGGTCAGAGCATATTGGTCCCTCTAAGAAGCACTTGAGCCGGGGAAAATGCACATGCTGATGATGCATGTGACTCTCTTGCTTAGACACAAGAGCTCCTTTAGCTACCTGCCCCCTCTGCTGACTCGCTCAGCCGTCGTCACCACACACACTGTTTCTCCTCATCTCTTGCTCTTCCACCTGCTGCAAAACACAGAGAGACAGAAACTTCCAGTCTCTGTGTGGCCAGAGAGCAGCTGCTTCTCTGTCTTTTCCAGGGCAAGATGTTATGGGAAGCATTTCTTGGCATTTTGGGCGCAGAAGTGCTTCAGTTCCTCCTGCCACTCGGAAAGCCTTTCTGTGGAGTGGTTGTCTGAGAGCCCCACAGATGCAGCATTGCAGCTGGCTGACCATGTTTCTCTCTCTCTTAAAAATACCTCTGTTCATCTCTCTCCACTCCCCCAGCCGATGTCAAAAGAGAGTTCAGGGTTTCAGTGGCTTGAAAACAGGAACTAGGGGGACCTGAGGTAGTTACAATTGTAATTCCTCTGCTTCACAGCCTGGTTTACTCACTGTCTGAAATTAGGGACGTATTTCCTCCTGTACTGACCCAGTTACATTAATCCAGAGCCTGTATTTCTTGCTCTGCAAGATCCAGCACTGGCCAAACAGCAAAGACACATGTAAGCAGGTCACTGCTTTACTGAATACAGGAAACAGTTCATACATGACATTTTTTGAGAAAAAGCTGACGTGTCTGTCCCATGGGCGGCTGCATTGCTTGCTTTTGACTGCTTGCTTGTTTTGTTCTGCTTGCAGAGTGACCATGTATGATTACCAGGCAATGTGCAAGGTGCCCTACCACCACCACAGCGGCGCCCGGCCCCTGCTCAGCGTACGTATCTGTCACCGTGCAGCCCTCCCTGGGCTAGGCCTCTCCAACATTCCCCAAAAGACTTGAGGAGATGTTTGCTGTCAAGTGATGGGAGTGTCCAGACTCACCTCAGGCAGATTCCTGAAGCAGTGGTGGCCAGTGATGGTGGTTTCCAGTGTGGCTCTCTATTGCCATATAGGATCTCACTGAAAATTGGAAGGACCAGGGAAAGGACAGGAACTAGACGATGGCAGGTTCTCCTAAAAGCCAAGGAATCAGCCAGCAGCTGAAGTGAATAGGAATGCTTTTACAGGGCATGGTTTACTCAGCAGCTCAAGAAGGACAGTTGCACTCTCAGGGAGCAGAGCATGTGGGGAAAACTGGCAGTCATTGGGAAAGGAAGACTGAGCCTGGAGCAAGAGAAAGAGTGAGAATGCTGGTAACCCAGGGAGCAAACAAAGAGTGAAGGGTTTTACCAGTACCCAAATGCAGCCTCTCTTAATCTAATCCCACTGCACCTTCCTAACCTTGCCTCAAACAGGCAGAACAAAGGAACTACTCACCACTTAGGCCACTTCAAACTACTTGACACAACCCTAATCAGGGGTGTGTTCATTATTGTTATGATCCTTTGATACTGGAAGGAGTGCTGGAAGTACTCCTTACAGCGTGACATTATAATTTTTTTCCAGTAAAAGAATTTTCAACAACATATTACCTTTTAACAGCATTTTTAAGAATACCACTTTTAACAACATCTGTTTTGCAATGGCTATACTTACTCTGGCTAGATAATAAATGGTGATTGTAGTGAAAACATTTGCTTGATTATATCCTCCTGATCACTGAAAGAAATGTCACAAACTGTGAGCTGCCAAAAATTAGGTGAATTGGGAAAAGAATAAAAAGGTGAGCATTCAGCCTCTATCTCTCATCTTCCCCTCTTAGCAAAACCCTTGGAAAGGAAGAAATCAAGAAAAGTCAGTTTTTCATATACAGACATAAAAATCAGTCAAATTCCCAACCATCTCTATATTTTACTATTTGCTGACTTATTTTGGCTGAAGATAAGTCAGCAGTAATGGAACATTATCCTGTGTCCTGTGACTGCTGCATCTGTTTTGGGTTTAAGGACATGGGCATGATTATGAGAGGGGGAGATGAAAATTAGATGTGGTTACCATGAAGAAAAGAAGCAGCAGTATCCTCTGCAGATGAATTGTCCCTGGGATAATGCTGGATTTCCAGTTTGGAGCTGAAAAGCAAGAGGATGATAGAAGTCGTGCCATCTTGAGGAAAAGCTGGATGAAAGCACGGTTAAGCATAATCAATCAATGGCAGATAATACCAAATCCTGGGCAGTGCTGTCCTAGAAACACCACTTGCTCTCAGAACACAAAAGCATCCTGAACTGGTAGTGTCCCATTTAGCTGTGTTTCTCTCCTGCTCTGAGCTCTGAAGGTCATCCACGCTGGAGAGAAATCATCAAGCAATTACGTCTTCAAAGTCCTTCATACATTCCTGATAAACTCCCTGACCCTGATGGGGAGGGGGTGAAGAGATATTATTAGTAGCAAGGCAGCTCTGCTGGCTTTTGATGTATTTTGAACATTTTCCAGTGATGCCCAGACCTTGAATTTCCAGCCTGTCTTCAAGAGCTCTGATCAGTGGAGGGACTTGGTCTAAAATGTGGGGTCCTGCATAACAATTATAAATTCTCTGACCAGGTCCTTATGGTATTTCTCATTTCTTCTTTTGTTCTCCAGCCAATTTATGCCTTTCTAGCTGCAGTGAAGTGGCTGATAAGTGATTTCCTCATGTGAGTACCAAAAGATGGGGGTGTTTGGGAGGCTTAGACCAAGAGGGGCAAGAACTGGGAAAGCTGGGAGCAGAAGCCCCCGCGTAGGGCACTGCTGTCAGCCTTCTCCTGACATTCAGCTCTGCACCGTGCTCCTGGGAGACAGAAAGCTATTACTATTGCCATTTTGAGAGGCAGAGGCCCAGAGTGGGTCTGGGATTTACCTGAAGTCACTCAGTACAAAGTGCCTGAGTCAGAAATAGGACTTGGGTCTCCTGGGGCTCTGTGCAGATCCTTGATGCCAAGTCCTCTTGCCTGTCTCCTTTGCCCGTGATGAGTGAATGCACATCTTCCTCTCACGGGGGGAGGAGGCTGAAGGAAGCAAGCCAAGCAGCTCAGGTGTGAGTGCCAGGCAAGGGGGGGGAGAGGGGAGGCTCTCCTCTGCATTTGGGTTCACCTCAGACTTCTGGGGTGAATCAGAGTTCAAGCCCAGATTAGGATGAAAGTGCCATTGCTCAACTTGCTGGGTGTGCAAAAGGGGAGATGCGGTAAAGGTCCAGCTCTGAGGGCTTTAGCCTATTGGTACAGAATAATTCAGTGTAGCTACCTCCAAGTAGCCAGAGAGTGGCTTTCTGATGGCCATCATGCCTGCTCCTCAGGTGAGTCCTACTGTGGCTGAATCCCCTCCCAGCCTCAGGGGCTGCCAAACTCATTTCTTCCTTCACTGGTGAGCCCTTGCACAGGATATACTTCAGATCTTCCACAGCACAGATCCCATGATACAGAGCTACATTCTAGCATGTGGAGAGGGGGAAAAAAAAAGATTTAAAATTTTAAAAGAAAGATCAGACTTGCACTGCCAGAAATTTGTAGTAAACATTTTAGAACTGATACTCGCTGGGCGACAGGGCCATCTCCCTGACACCTGCATCCTTCCAGGCTGCTGAAAAAGCATCCTCTGTTCTTGCTCTTTTGACAGCTTCCTTTTGGAGTTTAACATGAGTAGCTTCTGGCACTCAGACAACTTGGCAGATGGTGAGTACACAAGAGTCCAGCCACCCCATAGCACGTGAGTGTTGCAGCCACTGGTGACAGAAGAAACTGTACGGGGAAGCCTGGCCTTGTGCAAGGAGCCTGCCATCTGCCCCACACCCCTTCCTCCACGGACACTGGAATCCAGCTGCCAGATCCCACCATCTGCCCCCATTTCCACCCCCATTTCATCCTTAATGAAATGCCACAGCACCAGGGTGGTCAGTGTGAGGTGTGTGCTGCTTGGAGCACACTGCCTGCTTTCCTGAGGGCAATTTGCTGAGGAGAGGGGGGACACTTCTTCCTGAGGACCCCTACCCTGTGTGCAGTGGGATGAGAGAGGCCATCAGCTGCAAAGAACTGTTGGAAAGTATCCCTTCCAGTCTGCTACAGGACAGGACAGAGCAGGGGTGGAACAGCACGCTCTCCAGAGCCTAGCAGAGGTCCCAGGAAGCTAGACAGAAACCTTAGAATTCAGTAACTTGCGCGGGGTCTTCACTTACCCACCGGGCCTGCTCTGGAAGAGAGAAGATCATGGCACGTGGTATTGCACAGCAGCTGCCTTCAGCAGAGGGGTGGGTGTCTCTGGTCTGCAATCCAGTGACCTGTCCTGCAGCTGAACTGCTGCCTGCTGGAAGCACCCCAGGAATCTCTGCAGTCCCATCCCAGCCCCTGCAAGCAGGGGGGATGTTAATGGCCCTGAGGAGGCTCAGAGGGGACGGGCAGGTGTGCTCTGTGCAGCCGTGTCGGGGCTGTCATTAGTCTTGCTAATTATTGATCACTAGTAGTGCCTTTAGTGGAGGCAGTGGTACCTTCCATGCCAGCTGTGGGGATGGGTGTTCTGCATTGAACTTTCCTGGCACAATGGGGAAACAGTCATTTTTTGAAAGCAAAATTCCCCTCTAGAGAAGGAGGTCTGTGGGTGCTGTCCAGGTACCAGTCTCCTCCTCCAAAGAGATGGCAGTAGGAGATGCAGCTGTCCCCTAAGCAGCCCTGGCTGCTGACTAACACACATCAGGATAACAGGAGTGTCCCAGTGCAGAAATAGGGGAGGAAGAGTCAGGTGAGCAGGTGCAGTACTCATGGCAGGGCAGGAGAGACTGCTCATTCTGCAGAACAGGCCGACGTGGCGTTCCTGCTGTGGATGGTCCGTGGCTGCAGTCTGATTTAGTCTTTGCTTGAGGAGATGTGAGCAAAAAGGGAGGGGGGTTGTCACTGCTGTCCTGCTCATCACCATTTCCTTTTGTGCTTCCTTCATCTCTTTCCCACATCACCTCCATGACTGCTGTGTGCAAATTCATGTCTTCATGTCACTGCCATCTTGTGAAACTGTCACGTGGCTCCATCGTCCCTGTGTGTCTGTGTGTCATGGGACTTCTCCAGCCAAGGCTGTCTTCCATCACTGTAAGTAGAACCCCTTAATGGTGAAAAAAAGAGAATTAACTAGAAATTCCTAAGCTAGGAAAGACTTTTTTCCACCTTTTGTACCGTGGGGGACTTGCAGAAAGGCGTGACAGGGCCAAGGCAGTGCCTGGCTCTATTTCCCTGGTCTGCAAAGAAGAGATGCTGTTGCTCATTTAGCTGGCTGAGCTGGTGATTGAAGGTCTGTCAGTGAGAAGCTGATAAAAGAAGGAACACACAAGCCTCCTGAGGAACTGCAGTCACAGACAGCGTCATCACTCATTCCTGCGGCCTGGCTGGGCCTGTGGCCCGTGTTCCATGGCATGTCCTTCACCCAGCTGGCCCTTTCTTTTCGGCTGTTGTTCCCAAACCAAAGACCAACCCGTGCCTTCTTGCAGGAAAAACTATATGGGTCTTGTAGACTTCAGTTATTAAGAAGTAATTTAAGTCTTCTTTTCCACAGCCCATGGCTTAGCTCCTTCTGATAAATCCCAGCCCAGCTCTGGGATAATGCAGAAGGACTTTCAAGCGGTTCAACTGATAAGTATATGCTGTAGCTCATAAATCCTCTCCTACAGGCGAGTTAGAAATTCCTCCAAGACAGAGTCCAGACTGTGGCTGTGTTTCTATCTCCCTGCTTCCATATCTAGCTTGTATTTGCCAATTTGCTCTCTGCCCAGCAAGACGTATGTGTGAGACAGAGATGGAGAAATAGAGACAGTTGGAATGTGTCTTACTGGATGGAGAAGAGGAAGAGCAAGGGAGGGTGTCTGCAGATGACAAAAATGAGTGTCCATGTGTGTGGGGGAGTAGCAGGGTGGAAGAATACTATTGGGGCTGGAGGAAATGGATTGCACATGTTGTTAAGAAGGGGCTGTAGATTTTTGCCAGAGACGTTAACATTTTCTTGACTGCACGCCAAGGCTGGTGTATGCGAAAAATATGAAGCGAAGGAGACATTTTGTGAGAGAGAAATTGAGCACACACATTTTTTCCGGGTTATGTGCAGAGGAATTAACGATCAGGGATCTAATGCTCTCCCTTGCCTGACTGTGTACCTCTGGCTCTGCAGCACTGAGCCTATTTCTGCTTCCCAAGTTCTCTTGTTTTCCTGGAAGGTGAGACTTGCTGTTGGAATATGGGCATGATGTATTCAGACTGCACTCATCATACAAATCTGCTTTTCAGAGGTGGTGAGAAGACGTGTTTGCTGCCACAGATTTTTCTCTGCTCCCAGCATCTCAATTTCTCTCTGTGTTTATAAGGGCTTCTGCTTTTATGGACATCACTGCAGGTTTGAAAGCTTTTAATTAAGCCAAAAATACCTCCAGCCAAGGCATGCAGCCTAGAAAGAACTATTTCTAGAATTCTGTAGATCATAAAAGTTTTTTTTACTGCATGGTAATGTACACAGAAGATATTTTACAAGATAATTGGTTAAATTCTATGTTATATATTGGTAACTAAGTGGCAGATTTTGTCACGTGTCCCGGAGTAAATCCACTGACTCGGGTGCATGATTTATGCTGGTGGGAAAGAGTTCACAATCTGGGCTCTATGGTTCATAAAGAGGCACAGCAACTGCCTTTGCTGCTCTGAAGGATTGGTTGCCAAATGTCTGACAAAGTCTTTCTGGCAGTGCAGATGGTAGCAACGACAGCCTGGAATTAACTCACTCTTTGCTATAAAGTTTGCAATTTGTTATCAGCTCCTCTGGCTGTTTACTAATCCCTGACCAGCAGACTCTGAGGGTGCTGATAACATTCTGATGTCCAGCATGTGCATGCAGAGGCTCAGCCCGAGCCTTTTGCTGATGATGTACTGGGCTTCTCTGAACTTCTCAATACTGCTGCAGCTGCTTTGCTTCCCAGAAAATTAAGTGGCAGGAGGCTTAAGCATAATCTCTATCATAGGTCTTGTCTCTGTGCAGGAGTTGGGAGATTTTAAAGCAGCTTCTTTTCATTCAGCTTGTGCCAGAAAAAGAGTTAAGGTCTGTGCAGGGCACTTGTGCCAGTTTAAAAATACACCTTGGTGCTGGCCACATTTGTCCTGGGTGTGGTTCATGAAGTCTCCTTAATTGACTTTCCCCTTGAGGGGCCTGGTTCTCCAAGCCCACCATGACAGCCCTCATTCAACCCTGGCTGAGGCTGAGAGGCCTCAGATCAACTTCCATTCTGCATTTTCCAGGCTGATGGTCTCATTCACCCCTCCCTGTGCCCCGTTCTTCACACTACGGTATTTTATATTGCTTTAACTCCATCTGCTTTGATGATGTTATGACAGGAAGCTAGTAAAGGATATGATACTATAACAGGAGCTAGTAAAGGATGTCATTCTTTACCAGGCACGGGGGAAAAATGAGGTCCTGGTGTGTCAGGGCTCTTTGCCACTCATGCCATGAGCCATACGTTAAATCCTTGCAAGCAGTTTGCCCCAGCTTTATGAGGTCACCCTTGTGGTCATCCCAGCGATTCTTCGGAGCAAGAACTGCACAGTCCATTGCCAACAGCTGTGCTGCAGTGGCACTGCTGTAAATCCAGGGGCAGCTCAACAGGACTCCGGTGGTTTGTGGCTGAGGGACCAGTGTGTGGTCTTGCCACAAGCATGTCCCTGAGAAGGGCTGTCCCTGGTCCAGACTGTGATAGCCAGGCCACCTGTCTCAGGATTTGGAGCTGCTTTCCCAGCCCCAAGTACAGTGAATTCAGGCTGAAAGAAAGGGCTCCTGCTCTGTTTCTCACACTCCTTTAGTCTTAGTTTGGGGACTTTCCTGGTCAGAATACAGCTACCAGCCCTGCAGCTGTCAGAGCTAGAAAGTGTTTGCAGCTCTCTCCTTACAGCACAAACGGGGATATTCTGCGTGCCCTACCAGAAGTGTTGAAGTCTTTGAAATTCACCTCAGAAACATAGTCTTCTTCTGCACATCCCATCTCATCTCCTCAGGACTGTCAGTCCCTGAGGCAGGTCCTAGTCAGAGGCATTCTCCATCAGCAGAAATGGGAGAGGCTTTTCCCTGCTTCTGCAGTGTGGGGTTTGCACAGGGAGGGACAGCGAGGGGTGGCAGAGCACAGCCAGACAGCTCCTGGCTGGTGGCAGAGGTGCTGCCGGCCCCTGGAATGACAAGTTCAGTTGATTAATTCAGTGTGAATCCAGGGTGAATACAGAACAAGGCACTGTGCTGCAGTCAGGCTCTGCGTGCCTTTGAATCTGTGCAAAATGAACCTAACCATGACACCGAAAGGTGGGTCCCACAGTCTGGGAGGATTTAAGCAGGGGGCTGCCTCCTGAGCGCTGCTCTTCTGAGACTTCTGAAGAAAAGCACAAAGCACAATTACCAGAGACTGCACTGCAGGGAGAGGTTTGAGTGCCCATCATATTCACCTGGGCAAGGCATTAGAGGGAAGATTGGGCTGCGGTTCCTGGCTCTTAATGGATGTCTTGTGTTGCTGGATTGCCATGGTGGAGAGAAAAATCAGAGAAAATCAAGCAGTTTTTCTCTCTCTCATGTAATCCACATTGTTTGGACGGCAAGCTCTGCGGGGAGGTGCCTGCTGCTTTCTGCCTGCTCTGGCAGTGCCGAGGGAGAGGAGACCATTGCTCTCAGCAGTGAGGGTTTCATAGTGATGCAAATCACCCATCCAATCACGGATGCCCTCTCGATGCCTTCTCACCATACATTTGCTGATTAAAACCCAGGTTGCTGCGTTTTTTTATAAATCTTCAGCGCTTCTGCTGCAAGGGATAAACTGGGTGTCCTCCACGTCAGGAGGACCCTCTTTCCTGCTGGTCCCCCCAGGAGCTCTGCCTGTGGCTGCTGTGTGGGTGGGGGGCTGCAAAGTGAGGCTTTTGTGCTCAGGCCCAAAGCTGATGGAGAAACCGTTTCTCGTACTTGCTGCTGGCTGAGCCACAACCACCTCTGCCCTAGCAACAAAGCTTCACATTTCCATCAGCAGCAGTCCCCTGTGTCCTACAGAGGCAGGAGCTGGCTTTGCTACCTCCAACTGCAGAAAATAATTGCCAGAAGGGCCCAAGGCAGTAGTTTCAGGCAAGATAGATTTTGCTGAACTCCTAGAAAGAATGCTCTTCCTTCTTGAGGGAGGCTTAGTAAGGCAGTTCGGCTCCCCCTCATCCCCAAATTAGTTTGGGAGTCCCACAGAGTGTGACTGATGAGTGATGGAGCAGCTGCTCCCTCCAGGAGCCAGTGCTGTTCATTAGCTGGGTCTCTGCTGGTCCTCGAGAGCTGTCATCTGTTTCCCTGTGGTCTCAGGCCAGATCTGTTTGCTGGTGGTGGTTTCTTCTCAACATGACACGTATTGAACCCCTCAAATGTCCTGCTGTGAGCTCGCTCTGAAATGTCAGTGGGCTCAGGAGGGATCAGCAGCCGATGGAGAGCCCCGGCACAGACACGCAGGGTTCCCGCAGGGGCAGAGCCTTGGCACGGGCACAGAGGACCAGCCCAGGCACAGGTTTCAGCGTTTTAAAAAGCACAAGAACCAGGGCTGCCTTAGGCAGGAGGGATTTCATTAACGCTGCTGGTTCAGTAGGAACCCCCGCTCCTTTGAACACAGGGGCGTACCTGTGCCAAATGTCCCTGCCTGCCTGGCTGGGGGGGTCCCTGGGCTGCTGTGGCCACTGCGGCCCCTCGGCTGCAGCTCCGGCACGGCAGGGTCCGGGCTCGCTGGGGGAAGGCGAGTGGCAGCATTGAAGGCATTGCTCACATAGGCTGGTTTTCCCGCACCACCTAGTGGGAGCAGGGATCACTGCCTGGCTGCTCTCCGCAGCATCTCCTTCCCCTTCTTCTCCGGTGGGCACCTGCTCCCGGCCACTGCTGGGGGTAGCGGGCACGCAGGGCTGCTCCTCCAAGGTCCACCGCCGCTCTGGAACGTTCCCAGCTCAGTGCAGGCAGCTGCCGTGTGCTCCTGTGCCCCTCACTTGTGCCCTTGTCTCGCCCCCCCGGCAGCTCACAAGCACAAGAAGCACGACACGCTGCAGCCCTGCGACACCGAGTACCCCGTGTTCGTGTACGAGCCGGCCATCAAGGAGACCAACGGGCTCATCGAGTGTGGAGACTGCCAAAAGTAAGGCTTGCAGCTTCCCTTTCATCTGGGGGCCTTGTCCCAGGGCTGCTGGTGGTGACAGCAACCTGAGAAGGGTCACCTGCCGCTGTGCCCATGGCTCGGCCACCACGACACCTGCAGAGATAAACAGCCATGCTGGGCAGAGAGACATGAAGAGTCCAGGGTACTGATCCTTGGCAAAAAAAAAAAAAAATTAAAACCATCTGTTAATAAGCAGAGGTGGCTGGAGAACAAAGAAAACAACATTAAAATATATATATATATATCTTTCCATTCCACAGATTTCAGAAAGCAACTTTTTCTGTTTTTTCATGTTTCTGGTGAAAGTTTTCTTCTTAGCAAGTTTTCCTTTTTGCAATGCTTTTGGCTTTCCTTTTTTTTTTATTTCCCCCTTTTTATGTATTTCTACAGAAACAAAAAAAAAAAAACAGGGATCATGAAAAAAAAAAAAAAGGAAGTGTTAGACTGAAAGAACTGAAAACAAGGGTCCACTTTTATATTTCCTATTTTCACTGTAAGAGAATGGACACTCAAAAGTAACAGGAGAGTCATTGTGAAAAGAGGCTGTTCTCAGTGGTTGCACAGTGCCATCAGCAATCACATGTGGAAAGGTGACAAAAAGATGAGTTTCCACTGATCCAGCTTTTCCTAATGTGAGGAGGCCAAACAGATCTGACTGGGATTTCTCTTAAAAAAACCCCAAAACAATCCTACCTATTCTGCAGTGTTTGATCAACTGCAGGAAAGACTCAAAGGTTAGAAAAACAGCCTCCACTAGTCAGCATGACTTTAGGAAAACCAGGCCTTGCCAAACATTGTTTCAGAAGAGACTGCAGATTTGATGACAACAAGGTGGTGTATTAAGCTCTGGGCAGATCCAGAGGAACTGAGTGACCTATTTGGGTCACACATCTCTGCCACAAACGAGGCCTGGGACTGACCCTTCCCTGCTGGAGGCAGCATCTCACCAGTGCCGGTCCCACTCAGCTCCTTCGTAGTTACAGCCTCTGGCTCCCAGGTGCATCTCTTGTGCATCTTTTCTCCAGATATTTGTCAGAGACACACCCCCTGCCACAGGCTCTGTGGAACATTAGCCAGGGGCTGGCATGCAGGCGTTCCTGATCACATTCCACAAGGTCCTGGTGGAGCAGGGGTAGGCTGGGTGCTCCATCCTGGGCAAAAACTTTGGCTTGTGGATTGATTGCTGCATGGGCCACCTCTGTCCTGGTGACTGGATTTGTGCATGGGTTGAGGGCTGCTTGTCAAAGCTCCGAAGGCAGTCATTAGTCAGGGAACACTAATGAAATGGTCAGCTGTGTGTGTGGCATTCAACACCTTTAAAAGGGAACACGGAAATCCCTGAAGGCTCGAAGGCAGCAAGGCCAGGTGGTGAATAACCAGGGAGCCTGGGCACTCCTCCAGCACAGTCAGTGCAGTGGGCACTTCCCCACAAGCCTCTATTTCTATTCCAGAAGCCCTCTCCCTTGGCTGGGCCGTGGTTAGCAGGATGGGGGGTCACCGAGCCATGCACCGGCTGCAGCCTCGCAGCCCTGCCACCAGTGCAGGCACGCTGAGCCTGATGTCCCCAGCCTTCCCTGTGCCCAGTGGCTCCAGGACAGCTTGCTGGCTCCCTGCCAAGCACCAGCTGGTCAGTCCCATCACACCAGTGTAACGCACAGCATTACTGGGATCCTCTATTTCTCTCTCAAGTAACAGGAAATTTAGCACAACTCTGCTCGTCGCAGGACCTCCGAATGCAGACACCCTTGCATTGTGCAAGCACACGTAAATATACATTAAATAGACATTGCCATACCTCTGGGTGAAACCAGGCTTTCTCAGGTGTCATCTGCTGTGACATGCTGCCCCGTCTGGGGAGGCCTTGCGTTGGGTTTGGTTGGTTGGTTGTGTTTTTGGGTTGATTTTGACTTTTGTGCCTAAAAGCATGGAGTTGTAGATTCGAGCCAGTTCAGAGCTTTCTGAGGCCAAAAAGGAGTGCCAATGGCACTTCTCCCTGTGTACAGCTGCTCACTGGTCTCTCCTGCTTCCTACTGACACCCTGTTTCCAATGATCTCTGTTTTCTGTCAATTCTTTGCTGTGGTTCAGGCAATGCCAGGGCTGCTGCTCTGGCACTGTAGCTGGAGAGTTGTGCTTTGTCTCACCTGCTCTTCCCTTGCAGGATGTTTGTGGCACAGCAGATCATCAGCAGCAACCTCCTGCTCCTCGTCACGGATGCTGTCTGCGACTGCAGTGTCTTCCCACCCGTCCCAATGGATGCAAAAGAGGTCAAATATATCCTTCCATGCACAGCCAGGACGCAGGGCTCCACAGGCCTTGTCATCTCCGTGTTTGCCAGGGTGGAAAATGTGCTTCTGCTGCCATTGCCATGGGGCTGGAGAGCATGACCCAGCCTGTGAGAGCTCGCAGAGGTCTCCAGCCCGAGCAGGGTGTCCTGCCCTTCCCTTGTCCTCCCCGCTGTGTCTCCCGGGCCGTGCAGTTACACCCAGACAAACCTGCGTGGGGCCCCGTGGGTGTGTGTGGCATTCACCCCCTTTGCCTGCCTGCCCTGTCCTTAAGGTGTCCTTGACAGCCTCGCACATAACGCCTCAGTGAAGTGTGAGCGGATGCGGTCCCAGAAGCTGCGGCGGCGGCCGGACTCGTGCCACGCGTTCCACCCTGAGGTACCCCGGGGAGCGGGGAGACAGGGAGGGAGAGCACACGGCTGGGGGCACCACGGGCATGCCTGTACCCAAAATGCACAAGTGTCTCCTCTGGCACCCTGGCGTGCGCTGTCTCAGGTGCCCATCCTGCTGGCTGGACCCAGACACGGCCTGTGAATCCCAAGGGGGTTCCTAGCAGGAGGACTGTCACCTGAGTCCCACCTGGGAAGGGCTTGAGCTGGGATAGCACGGGGTCAGAAGCAAGCACACATGCACACACACCCCCTGCGAGGAGCCCGGGAGGCAAGTGGCTTCCTGGCTCACTATGGGGGCTGCTATGGCCAACAGGAATCAAACCAGTCCCTTCCTTCGCCCCTGGTGATCTTTCCTTTCGGCCACAGGCACTGCTCCCTCTTCCAAAGGTGACAGGCGGGCTTGGCAGTAGGCAGGCTGACACCTTGTCTCCCATCTCCCAGGAAAACGCCCAGGACTGCGGCGGCACCGCTGGGATCTCCGTGTGTCCGACGCTGCTGCTGCTGCCCCTGGTGCTGCTGCTGCGGTGACGCTGCCCGCGGGCGGCGGGGACCCGGCAGGGCGGAGCGGTGGCACGGCAGGACATGTGGATACCGACCCTTCTGGGACACCTTCACCGCCCGGCCCAGCTCGCTGCCGGCTGCTGTGGCAGAAGGAGATGCGGGAAGCAGCGGGGCCGGCTCCTGGCACAGCGGCTGCCGAGCGGCTCCCCCCGGACACCAAAGCCGCGGCCATCGGCACGGCCAGCATCCCACCCCCAGCCTGACCCCCACGGAGCCACTCGGGCTACAGGCGGCTCGGAGGGGCAGGGCTGGCTTTAGGAGAGCAGGAGGGCCAGCGGACACCATCTGCCTGTCCCTCAGGGGGAGCCACCGGGATTTTGAGCACCCGGCTCTGGAAGCAGCATCTCCTGGTCTTGGGGGCGGTCCTCAGCCGGGACCCCCGGGGTGGGACATGGCACCAAAGCTGAACTGCACCAGCCTCACCTGCAGCTGGACAGTGGGAAGCAGCACAGCCTCACTGGAGAGCTGCAGCCACGCCAGCTCTGCCAAGGAGACCTTGGTTCTTGTCTACGTGTGGAGTTACCTCTGGAAAGCGGTTTTGCATGACCCACCGAAAGAGACTTACCTGCTCTCTTCATTGCAGAAGCAGCTAAGAAACAGGCACTTTTCCCCTGGGAACAGCTCTGCCCTGCTTATTGCAGCTGCCCATGGTTGTTCCCTGCCCTGAGCCTGGCATTCCCAGCTGGTGGGCACGGGCTGTTTCTCACAGAGCTTTACAGACAATGGGTGGGCAGCACACATTTTTCTCTCTCTTTTTTTTTTTTTTTTTGTATGAACTGTTCCATACCATCTCATTAAAAACAAATGTATGGCATATTCTACATAGACGCCACAGCTTCAGCATGTTTGGTGGTCATCACAGCCCCACACAAATCCCAGAAACCCGTGGGGACAGGGTGTGGGTGGAGGGGCTGCAGACACAGCTGTGGTGGCCCTAAGGCAGCAGGGTAGTACAGCAGCAAGGCAGAACCTTTCCCTGGTCACCCTGGGAGCCTCCTGCACCCCTCCAGGCCCCCAGAGTGGCTCGTCACACCGAGATGTCACCTCCTTCAGGACAAGGGCCCTCCTCGCTCGCTGCCTGACAAGCAGCAGTGCCCATACGTGCCCTGCCACGTGCCTGCCACGGGGAGCTGGGGGCTCCTCTCCAGGGCCACCACAGCACCCACTCCCACAGCCACCACTGCGGGCCTGGACTCCTGGGCAGCTGCTGCAAAGAGCAGTTGGATGGGAAAGGGCTTTATCCTCACACCAGGTCTGTTCCTTCCCTGCACAGCAGGCACCCACAAATGTGCTCCAGGCGTGCTAGGGATGCTGTCCTTCTTGCCACCCATGTCACCTGACACTAAGGGGACAGTATCAGTCCCAGCCAGGTCCTGGTGGGGACCTTTCAAGACCTTAGAGCTCCTGCTGCAGGGTTTTGCCTTGCTACAGGCAGTGTTAGAGCAAAGAGGAGAGGAACCACTGCAGTCCTGGAAGTAAAACTGGAGAAGGTTCCAGACTTCAGAGGCAGTGACCTTATCAGAGCCAGCAGCAGCCAAGGAAGATGAAGGCAGGACAGAGGGAAAAGGAGCTGCTGTCAAGGCTGAGGAGCCAGGAGCTGCTTGCAGATGGAGGAGCCACTGGCTCAGGGCACCCCCTGGGCTGGCACAGCTCCCCAGCTCCACGTGCCTGCCCACAGTGCCTGCCCTCCTGGGGCACCACTCTCAAGGATGACCTCCCTGTCAGAAAGGATTAGCAGCCCCATGTCCACTGAGCTGAAACAGGACACACAAATACACATTGCTCTGCTGCAGATGAGCCGTGCTTGGTTTCAGGTGCATTAATCCACAATAAACACGGTCCTGTGGCGATACCTGCACCGAGAGAGCAAGGACATGAGTTATACCTGGCTTAGTTGGCTCACTGAGTTTGTACACAGGTGGTAACTGAAGGGAATGGGACAGGGGTGACAACTGGATTATTCCTTAAACTGAGAAATACGAGCAAAGGTTTGCCTGACTCAAAACACACACCAGGAACAGCTTCCTTCTTTTTTTGCAGCAAGGCAGACCCTAAGCAAGCCTACCTGTTTCTGGGCTCCAACACGGGGTTAAGCAAATTCCATTTCATGCTCTGACAGAGATAATGACTCATGGCCCTTCAGCAAGAGAAAAATCCCCAGGAAGAGCAGCTGCCTTAGCTTCCAACTTCTGCAGCCATGTGCTGGGCACAGCAGATGAAAACAGGTCAGCAAAAGCAAACAGCAAGCTGAGGCCAGAGGACCCAACCAGCAGCGGAGCAGCTGTGAGAGGAGCCATCTCTCACTTGCAGCTGAGCAGCATCCTACTGCCATCCTGATACAGCTCCATAGAGCCCAGCTGTCCTCCTGCCCCATCCCGTCCGCCCCTGTGAGCACAAACTGGAGCCATCAGGGCTTGTTCTCTTATGGGAAGATGCAATGGGAGATAATTCCTGAGTGGTGCTCTGCAGCCAGGGGTGTCCAGCAGACCCACATCCCACCGCTGTACAAATCAGGGGCTTCACAAGCCCCAGATCTGCAGCCAAATTCCTCGCAGGCAGGGGGACAGGAGCTGGGAAGGGGCCTGAACTCTCTCCATGACACTCCTTACAGGCTTCAGAATCGCCTCAGTGCAGGCTGAGGTAACCCTGGATCTCCCCCAAACGCTGTGGTGGGCAGGGACACACACCTTGCACAGCGTCACACGCGTGCCCTCCCCTGACTCACGGCATGGGACAGAGCAGGCTGGTGGCTACGCCTTCGAGTGTGCCCAGACAGGGATGACTTCATCCTACAAAAGAGTAGGAAAATCAGCCCTGGATTTACAGCAGCTGTTTGCAGTTGGGATTGGCCACAAAAGGAGGCTGGCCTGAGTTGGCTTACACTTAGCAAGAGACTGGCACATTGCAGGCGGGGCATAGCAGTGGCCACGGCCAGGAGCCACAGGCTCCAAGTGTGTTAAGAGGTGTGTGGGGTGTGCGGCCCATCTCTGCCACAGCAAAGGACCAGTACCACAGTTCTGCTTGGCTTCATGCACACCTCAAACTCGGGCTCCTCAGAGTATTTTCCAGGATGCTTTTTCTGCTGAAAAAGCCCAGTGGCACTGTGAGCACAGAAATCCTGGGCTCTCACAAGCCTCTGCTTGCAGGGGAGAGAGCTGAGGGCAGCCTAATGCAGCACATTCTTTTGAGCTAAGCTAAGTCTCAAGAGCAAGCAGAGAAGGAGCATCAAACGCCGTGTGCCAAACACTCCATCACCAGCTGGGCTCCCCCATCCCTCGGCACAGGCTGCTCCCCCACGCCACCTCTGCCTGCCCTTGACAGGAGCCTTTACACCTCCTGTCCCTCGGCCGGCAGTCACTGTCCCTCTGTCACTGTCCCGGGACACAGCTACGCGTGCAGCTCCTCAGCAGCGCCTGCTGCACTCTGGAGTGGCCCCACTCGGACGCCACCAAGCCCGTTTCTGCTGTAAATACCCGCAGGAAATGTCATCAGCCTTCCTGCTTTGCTTGCTGCTGCTGCTGCCTCCGATTTTGGGAGCCCTGGCACCCCGCCTTTCCCCAGGCAGGCCCCTGCTGGCAGCAGAGCAGGACTGGGCTCTGAGCCCTGTCTTCAGACCTCTTTGGCTGCGCCGGGGCCCGGCAGCTGCCGCTGTCCTTCCCCCCAGTGCCGCCGGGAGCAGAGCCTGCCTGGCGCAGGGATGTGCGCGGGTGCTCCCGCAGCTCTCCTCCAGGAGAGGCTGTGGCCACAGGAGCCGCCGGCCTCACTGGAGGCCACCGCTGCACAAAGGCTTGGCCTCTCTCAGGCAGCAGGGAGAGGGACAGGGAGCTGCCGGGGAAGCCCCGCACCAGCGGCACCGGCCAAAGCCCCCGGCTGCTCCTGCTTGGCTGCCTCGGCCAGCAGCGCCTTTCTTTAGCCCCTGGCAGCGGGGCTGGAGCCTGCTGTCACCTCCTCCTGCCCGCCCCGAGGGACACAGTATCGCTTCCAAAGCTGGCAGGAGGCTCCCTGGCAAAGGCAGCAAGGCCAGCCCGGCTGCTCCTGCAGGCAGCGGGATGGCGGAGCTGGGCCAGAGCCAGGGCAGAGCCCCGGGCTGGCCGCCGTGGCCAGGAGCCGGCAGGGAGGTGGTGGCAGCGGCTGCTCCCTCCCGGGAGGGCTGGCTGCCCGTGCCAGCAGCAGATGCCACCCCACAGCCCCCGTCTGCCAGCGCCAGCCCCGCAGCCTGGCCACAGCCACACACAAAACTTGGGTTTGGGGCAGCTCAGCTCCAGCCGGCGCCAAGGCAATCCCCAAACCACAGGCACAGGTTGGGCACGCTTAGAGGTGAAAGCAAAGCCAGCCACTGGAACTGGCTGGGGTGACATTTGCCTCTCCAAGGGAAACACACCATTGCTCTGGGAACCCGGCCAGGCCAGTGATGTTCCCATCTCATTTACAACTAGACCAGTTCAGTTTTTGTGCTGTGAAGAGCCTCTGTGCTCAGCGGTGCCAGTACAGAGATGAAGCTGCTACTAAACAAGATCATGGTGAATCTCCGGCGCAAGCATCTCCCAGCTCAGGAACAGCAAAACCTCTGTAGTTTAAACATGAATTTTACTAGAGAAAGGCAAAGGTGAAGCTTCTGGAAGTGCCAGAGAATTTCATCACTATGTGGGTGGTGAGTCACTGGCACAGGTTGCCCAGAGAAGCTGTGGCTGCCCCATCCGTGGTTGGAAAGGTGTCCCTGTCCATGGCAGGGGGGTTGGAACGATGTGATCTTTAAGGTCCCTCCCACCCCAAACCATTCTATGACTCTGTAAGATCAAGCTGGCAAACCAGCTCTGTACACTCAGCCAGGAGCGCTGGGCTCTCAGCCCACCATCCCTGCCCGAGGAACCAACCTTCCAGTGGTGAACACGGGACTGCTCACACTGCAAGGCTCTCACAGCAGCTGCCCAGGTGGTGTTGGGCAGTTTCCCCCCCTGCACTTTTCCTTCACTGCTCATTGTTAAAAGAGCTGGAGATGACCAGGTGTGGCATTCTTCATGCTGCCGTGCACTCAAGGCCAGTATTCCTCCTTCAAGAGCAGTATGTACCTAGGAATTACCACACATCCCCTCCAAGGAATCGATCTTCTTAAGCCACTTCATTCAAACCACATTAGTGCTCTGCACTCCTGGAAATCAGCCTGGAGAATTTCAGCCTGGGCATTCCAGGCAGATACAGCAGCACTGTGCAACAGGAGGGTTTGGTTCAAACAAGATGCTTTGATGCCACACAGGAGGCAGGGGTAAAAAAAAGAGAAAAGGAAAAAGAGCTCAGTTTTGCAGGGAAGCCTTTAATAGCTTCAACTAAACCAGTCAGCTCTTCTGTCCTAATCATGTGCTTCATTTATTTCCAGCTCCTTAAAGTTAGGCAGTGGCCTCAGACACTCACCTTGATTGCAGCACTTCAACCCATACTTGGGATACTTGGCAATGAATGAAGCAAGTGATTCTTGGGAGAGGGCAGAGCATGGACACAGCTACACACAGAGGAGGCAGGATATACAATTTTATCCTGACCAGACAACTTTTAAGTATCACTCTGCTTTCTGGAAACAGAATAAACCCAATTCATATTCAAATGCACTTTTAGTGCAATTTGTGTGAAATCTGATACCAACATTCTCCACGTTCCTTGAATTTGCTTTTCATTAAAATAATAATAACAACAATAATAATAATCCATCCCAAAACATCCATCAAGCTGTCACGGTCATTAACAGGAGCTGTCTCTCTTACCAGTCACTGCTGAACACTCATCTTGAGTGAAGGAACTGGTAAAAAGCACAGCTCAGCTGTGGATACCCAGACCTGGTGTGAGCCAACACAAGAGCAGGATTAGGGGTATCCTTCCCAGGCTTTCCCAGATGTTTGCTGACAGCCAGGGAACAGCAGAAGGCCCCACTGGGCACAGGCTGTTCTGGCCACCACCAGCCCCTCTCCCTCCCCAGTCAAGCCCCACTCATGCCAGCCCCTAAGCCTGCACACCATGAGGAGATGATCAATCCTTTACATGGATACAGGATGGGAGGAGGCATTTCCTCTACACCAGGAATTCAAGCCCAGGCCTCCTGAACTTCTTGAACTTCACCTAAAATTTTGCCCACAACCACCAAAGTCTCCAGCAATGACCCTCTTTTCCCCCCCACCTCCTGTTCTTTGCACCCCTGCCCCCTCTTGCCCACACAGTGCAGAAAGACCCAAACTAGACAATAATCCATTTGGTTCTTTTATTAGCAGAAGTTAAGAATACAGCAAGTAATAAGATCCCATCTTATATGGAACCATCACCAGAGCCCCCAGCCATCAAAACCCCAGAATGTGCTTCATTGCTTCCAACAGTAAGCAATTGTTAAAAAGAAATATACTGAACAAGGCCACTATTTAATGGGGAAGGAAAGAAGCTGTAGGTCCTAACTATTCTATGGCAATAACCTGCACACAGAGCAAGCAAGCCTCTGACTGCTGAGAGTAAGGCATTCAGGTGCCAACCTGGGAAGAGTTCTCAGCAAAAGCTACAGAAAAGTGCACAGCTAGGTTGTTTTTATTGGAACACACAAACTTCTTGAACGGAGAGACTGACTGGGTTAAGAATAGCAGGTGGAGTACTGTGTTTTTGTAATAGTTCTGTGCTGTGTAGGACCAGGTTACAATCACCCTTCGAGGAGTGAACGTGGGATGACCCAGGATGGAGACTGCTGCTTCTGCTGGTACTGTTCAGAGGTATCCCAAAGCACCTTCCAGCCAGCTCTGGTTGTGATATGTACCACGCTTCGCTCACACACCAGCCTTGTCTGGGATGCCAGCGCTATTGGCCCTTACATCCAAGGTAATACTGCTCTTTCCTTCATTTAAATACCACAGACCTGGGATCAACTACTTCCAGCCCTGCAGGCATCCAGTGAGGGATCCTACTGAGAACACATCCCTCTAGCCTGCAGACTGCTGCAGCTCCTCCTTCTGCACTGACCTTGCTCTCAGAGGCTTTACTCCACTCGAGGGGTGAAGCCTTAATACCCACTCAGCTTTAGGAGGCCATTCTGCTTCTACCTGACTCCATTAGACAAAGTAACTAACTCCCCAAAACACACTGTGACATCCAGGGGATGGGAAGATCTTTGCAATCCACCTCTTTATCTTGAAGGATAAAAACTGAAACTTGAGGGAATCTAAAAAAAAAAACCAAACCAAAACCCAACAACAAAAAAACCGACCCTGCACAACAACCAACCACCCTTTTCCTTCCTTCCCTGTGAAATACTGCATCATGGTGTGAGCTGTTTAACTCATCTGTGAGAGAGGTAATTGCTCTGAATTTCCAGCTAAAGCCTCCAAGCAATACCTGTGCCATAACAAACAAAATGTTCAAGTTTCACCTTACGACTCCAAAGATTCTCCTTCAAGTCTGGCTTCTGACTGGGCTCCAAAGCTCAAGCTACATCAATTACACAGGAGAAGGGTATTTGCCTCCCCTTATATAGGAGGTGTGTCTGCTCCACAGCAATCCAGCTGAACTCTCAGGTCTAGGCTTAAGAAATACCAGCAGTCCCATTGCAAAAGCACAGATGGAAAGCAGACCTAAGGACAAAAAAAAAAAAAAAAGAAAGAAAAAAAGGAAAAAAAAGAAAAAGGAGGAACTGCACTGGGCTGGTTAGGGATCTATTCCTCCTAAAAAAAACCCCCTCAAACTGCCTTGGCATATGGAGCCTGACACACAGGATGGTGATGCCAGTGCCTGTTAACTGGAGCACACAGCTTCCTCTTTCCAGTCCATCTTAACCCCACCTCTGCTTCCCCTCACATGCTCAACTATTTTCTGACAAGTCTATTACCATCATCCCTCAGACCAAACAAAGCTTGCAAATGGCAACCATCCTCTCCCTGGGGGCCTTTGGGTGTAGGCAGGCACTGATGGAGTTGGACTGTTTGCCATTCAAGTGCAGTTATCCCACCACGCTGCAGTTCCTAGGGTGACACCCAAACCAACCAACTGTAGGATCCATGATCCCAACTGCCCACTCCACCCGGGCTGGGAAGGCAGCTGTCCCACACATCTGCAGGGAGCAGATGCACCTTCCCAGCTACTGGAGCAAATCCATTTGCTCACACTGTGACCTGAATGACACCATGATTAATCCAGCCTTCACAACCCTCGTGTACATGTCCTGAACCTACTCCAGGTGCTGGCCAGGACCCCACATTGCCCAGGGCATGCTGGCCACCAGGAAAATCTACAGGGCCAACGTGCTTCACTCCTGGGAATTTTACCTGGTCCTCCTGCAGTCGTTTGTTTTGTGCAAAATTGAAACAGTGTGTGGTACTTGCATGTTGCATTCTTTACAAAAACCCTTTTCCCCCCACCCATTGTTTAAAACATTTATATAAATTTTATTTAAACAGAAAGTTAGAAATCTTATTTACAATTTGTTTTTCTCCCAAAAGAGCATCTAAAATCAACGCCCAAACCCTCCAAGAGGATATAAATTTAACCTTGACTTTTTTTTTTCTTTTTTTTTAAAAAAAAAAGGAAACTGCTAAGCTATCCCTCCCCAATTCTACAAATAAATATGGCATTGAACAGAAGCCGATTTGGAAAGGGTCCTCTGTAGCTCAATCTGTAGATCCCAAGAATAAATTAGGTTTTCAGAATTTCCTGGTCTTCAAATTGATTTATTCCATTGCTTGAGGTATAGAATTTATCTTGGTTAGTCAGAATCCCCATGAAGCTCCATGCCTCATCAGCTGAAACTTGGATTCTTCTTAGGTATTCCTTTTGCTGAGCCTGGATGCTTGGCCCGTGCCGGCGGCTCTCTTTTGGTTGTGACCTTGGGCTGAAGGCTGCTCCTACTGCATCCCCTCCTCCTCTGTGCAGCCCCCTCCGACCGTGAAGCGGAACTCCTGCAGGTTGGAGACTCCGTGGAAGTGCACGAAAGCGCCAGCCACGACGAACACGTGGAACAGCTGATGGGAGTGGAACTGCGGGGAGGAAACGCTTCTGTTCAGCCCCGGGGCCCCCTGGCCCTCAGCAGCCCCACATTCAGCTGAAGTACACAGTAACACAGAGCAGTGCCTCACACCACGGGCTGCAGAGCTCTCCAAGCTGTGTGTTAAAGCCCACCCCTCTACTGTCTTCAGCAAAATAATCCAATTCTCCGCACACACACATCCCCCCCCTTCCCTTCAGAGTCACCTGAACCAGCTGGTCAACCCAAAATTGTGCAACAGAAGTGTTGTAACTCATCTTTGCAAAGGGACAAGGATCATTTCAGAACCCTAGGCAAAAGGCTTAAGCAGGACACTTTCAAAATTAGTTCCTCCACAAGACACAATGGTGGTTTATGGATAAAAAGGGTCCTCTCCTACAGATAACAGGTACAAACTCTGCTCTGGTCACAGGTGTAAGTTTTACCAAGTGGGTTCTGCATGCTGGTATTTTGTTTCTCTTACCACCAAGAAACAGAACAGAGAAACGTGGCATTATAATAAAACCTAGAAACAACTGGATGTTCTGAATGAATGCCCAGGATGTCACTGACTGGAGCAGAGCAGAACGAAATCCGTGAGGGAGCTACATGACAAAGCATGCCTTGTCTGAGGGAAGCCATACCACTGTGGATAATGCTCCTGAAATATTCCTACAAATGTGTATTTGCAGGCTTCATGGGAAGCTTGGAAAAGAGCTGGTGGTGCACCAGTGCTTTTGGAGCTTAGCTCATTGTAGTTACAATGCTTTGGCCACTTAAACAAACCAAGCAAACTGGTGCTGTGCAAAAGCCAAACAACCAGGCCTCACTCTCACTTCTAGTCTTCTTTAGGGGTCTTAAACAATCCTAAGTGCAAGTACAGTGGCCTTCAAAAGGTACACTTCCCCTCTACTCTTGCTCCACCCAACTCCTTTCCTTACACTTCCTCAGGTATTTCTCCTCAAGCCTTCATTGATGCTTTCCCTCATACCAAGTTTCCCCCACCACCCACTTGCTCACCCCACTTTCCCTTCTGGGCCAGGGATCCCCCCAAAGCCTACCATCTCTGTCCAGCATTTTCACTGGCTATAACAAGATGAGGAGCCAGACAGGGGGAAGATCCCAGAGAACACACTGAACACCACTGAAATAACCATGCACTGCTCTGCAAAGAAGCAAGGTAAAGACGTGTCTTTGTAGGATCCTCAACACACACACACAAAAATGTTTGCAGAATTCCTTGCCCATCTGTTAAAGCTCTCCAGAACTGTGCTGAGGTGAATCTGCACACCAGCAGTTACCTCAGACCAGCCAGGTTGTGACAACTTGGGAAGAGAGGCACCAGCTAAGGCAGGCTCAGAAAGCCCCGTGGTTTGGCCCCTGAAGACCTATTGCTCCTGGTGCAGCAGTTTGACACTTGCAATAAGAAAACATTGACACAACATCCTTCAGGCTCAAGGGGAACCAGCTTTCAAATTGGTCTCCTCATCCAGTCACTCAGTAGACTCACCCAGATGTCACACTTGCCAGGGAAGAATCTCTCCGGGATGCGGGCAGCATATAGTGCAGCACCAGTGATGTACAGGCATGCCATGAGTGCCAGCCAGCCTATCTGCCCCATTGTGGCTGCTTTCAGGAGCCCCTCAGAGATGACAAAGTGCAGAGTGGGAATCACCCCACTAAGACCCAGACCTAGAAATACTCCTGGGAGGTAAAGAAAATGCGGGAGAGTCAGGTTTGAACACATTGGCGGTAAAGGGAGACAATGAAAACACAAAAGCTACGGAAGGAAAACTCAGTATTTGCCAAAGCAGCAGAGAGGTGACAGCTCTTGAAGCTGGAGGTCCCCAGAAGAGATTTATTGGAAAGGAAGCTAAAGAATGCACAAACTTCCTTCATATACCAGAAGCTACTCAGTTCTGTGTTCCAGCAGATAGCTGGAGTATTTCATTTCCTGACCGTGCCTGCCAGCTCCAGTGTACGTGAGGCCAGTTCCTGCTCTCGGCCTGTAGAGGGAACTGACACCACACAGACTGCGCCTCACTTCACCACAACCGCTCAAGAGCAAGACAAGGAGACACAACAAAGAGATTGTTTATCATATTCTGCACAAGCAGTCCTAGGAAACAGAAAAGCAGCATCTGTGCTCATCTGATCTGCCATATAAGAGAACCCTGTTTATTTGTTTAGAGTTTAGCAGCAAGGACGGAAAACTTGTAAAAACAGTGGGCATGGGGGGAATATTCCTGTCCCATAGAGAGATTTTAAGTTTGGAAAGCTGAACGCTCTGAAGGTACCCATAACTTGTCCAGGAAATCTAGATTTACTGTAGACAGCATGTGCAGGTTAAGAAATGAGAAATATTACTATTCAACCCAGCTGTGTGCACATTCCACAGCTACCCCCTAAAGCTCTCTTTCTTCCTACCTCGAAATGTGAAACCAAATCTGGTTTTGTTCTTTTGATGATGCGAAGAGAAAAACAGTCTTTATCTTAGCTCTGTGTTTTATCCAGGCAAATCATTCAGATTAATTCAATCATTCAATGATTTGCTGGTGTCTGAGTCTAGTGTTACAAAAAAAGGACAAGCACTGCAAGTACACATACACACACCAAGCAGTCAGTCGTTTTTTGAGAGAGCAAAGTTGCTAGATGCAGCTAGAAATTCTTTGCACCACCTTTCCTACTGCATGTGTTACTGTCCATTTCAGGAATGCACTTCCAGGACTTGCACCAGCCCTTATCTGTGCATCCAGTTGGGTACAATAAATACTGAAAGAAAAGCCATCAAGCTCCCAATCCAAGAATATCAAGTGTCTATAAAATTAAGCTCTCTTAAGTCTTCCCACGGTGGTTTTTCCAAGTGACAAGTAGGAAGCAGGAAAGGAAGTCAAGAAGTGAAACAGTTAACTTCAGGTCTTACCTGCCCTTACACCCCGGTATTCAGGGGTGGCAAACATGTCCCATTGTGAGACAATTATGGCTGCAATGCCCAGGACACAAATCACAATCAAGTAGATGAAGCAAGGCTGAGGGTTGCAATAGAAGGAGTAGTACAGCCATGGTACAAAGCTGCCCATTATGAGGAGTGCAATGCCAGAATAATCCAGCCTAGAAGAAAACAAAAATCAGTGTCATAAGAAATGGGAACCTTTGGAAGTCCTCACACCCACACACTCTTCTTTAGTGGACCAGCTGTCTACTTCTCACTGCAACTAAATTACTCTCACTATTGCAGCTTAGGTCCTGATGGCAACTCTTCCACCTACAGTGATGGATTACCTTGACACACAGCCAGTAAGGCCATTTTTGAGACAGTCATCAGCAATACCTTCAGCAGCCTTTAGACCAAAGCTTTCTGAGGAAAACTCACATTTGAGTTTCAGAAGAGGAGAAAAGCAGCACAAGAGCCCTCTAAAGACAGGGCACACAGTATGTTCTGAGAACACAGCCAAGGCAAGCACTTCAGTATCTGACATGTGTGAGTTAGCTGGGCATCAGCTTCAGTGACCACAGTGGAATAATGTTGCAATTTTTCAACCACGCTGGTTTTTTGTACACAAGTATAAAAAAGGAAATCCACAGCCACCGCTTTTTACCACACCCTGACAAAATACTCCTGCAAAAGTTGATGGAGCTAATTTTTCAGCAGAGGATTTTAACTGCTGGACTACCTTAGAGGTGGTCTTGCAGATTACAGAATCCTGGGTTGCACAGTCTTAGGAAATATGAGATATTCAGCAGCCAGCCAAAAAAGAACGTGCAGTAAAACCAAAAGACCAAGACATCTTGATACACTGTGAAACTGTCTTACATAAGTTTAAGGTTCAAAGTTAGTCACAACGGCTGAAACGACAAGAAGTAACGGTGGCACTAAAAATTCAAAGTCCTGCAACTAAGCTCGAGGCGTATTACTTACAGCAGCAAGATGCAAGCACAAGCCTGCCAAACAGCAGAAAATGATGGAGTTTTAAGACTCAAATGACAGCACAAAAACTCACACTGAAACAAACTATAATTAGAAGAAGCTGCATTAAATCTCTGCTCAACTCTGTTCCAAAGTACATGCAGTCATGAAATGAACAACTCCCACACTAGGGCTCCAGGCACAAATCCCAGCCCTGTTTTCCCACCTGTTTCCTATTTGGCCTACCCTGTTCTCTAGGCACTTACTTGGAGAAGAGCCGGGAAACACCTTCTGAGTGGCAATAAACTGTGTGGAAGAGCCATGAGAAGGAGAGGCAGAGTATGGCTCCCAAGAAGAACAATCCAACGACCACTTTCTCCTGCACAGGTGCTACGAAGGACATGTTTGGCCGGAACATGTAGAAGATTCCCAGACAAAGGAAGAACACACATCCTGAAAAACAGCAAGGCAGAGAGGTGTCAAGTTCATGCATACTGAAAGCTTTTCTGTCTAAAAGCATCACCACTTCCCTTCAAGGCTCTCACAAGTTGAAACCACTCAGAGAAGCTGCAACTTAAGTGTGTTCCTGTGGCAAGAAATGGGATCCCAATTAACACCTACACACTTGGGAAAAGAAGGATCTACCAGTAATTTATCAACTATTAGGAAATGTTTATAGCATTTGTTTGTATGGTATGCCATGATTAAGGAAGTCCCATCCAACTCTGGCGGGATAAAATTAGGAGAGGTATACCAAGATGCTAATTTTAACAGGTTACTAGTGGAATGATAATGCTGACCAAACCACAGCCCTTTCTGTCTTGCTCTCTTTTCTTTGAGAGCAATGAAACCACTGGGTTAGATTTAGCATTAGATTAAAGCAAGCTGAGAATACCTAGGAGATGTGTCCAGATGTTGCCAGTCTCTGTGTGTATTCTGAAGATGCTCTTGAAACAAGCCCGGAAGGAAGGCATGGGTGGTCTGTGTCCATGCAGCAGGTAGTCATTGTCCTTTAGCCAGTCAGGCAGAACATCGTGAGGAATGACTCTCCATCGGCCCTCCCACACCTAGGGGTTGAAAGATTTTAGTGAAATGCAGGGAATGGAGTTCCATCAGTGCACGGAAATAGTCAGAAAACCCGTGTTAGTAAAAGTGCTGGAGTTAACCTATGAGTACAGAAAACAAAAGAGAGCTGATGGGATGTCTCTGGGGAAAAGGCTTTACACTGGAAATACCATGCTAAAGTCACTGTTCCCTGTTCAAAACTGTGTCATTATGAACTGCATCATCAGAGAAAGAAATACTTCAGCATTTCATAGGACAGGAAGGCTACTGAGCTTTTTTACTGTTAATGAAGGGAAAACATCTAATTCACTTCCATGTTCTGTTATTTTACAGGTATTCTTTTCCATTTAATTGAAGAAGCCTGCAAGAACTGAGTAAGTTCTCTCCCATACATAAGTAAGCCTGTTCCTCCACCACAAGCCAACCTGACTGTCTGCTAGCATTTGGGGCAGGCTAGCAAAAGCAGCTACCCATCAGCACTAACAGGGGCCAGAAAAATGTGAAAGGGCGAGAGCCCAGCTAGAAGAGTCCAACCCCTTATTCAGGTTGGCTAAAAAATGCTCCCAGGCTCACAAAACAAATGGTGACAGAGCAGTTAAGGCAACAGACTCGTGACTCTCAATTCCACGGGACTTCTTCTTGAAAGGGAGAGAGGGGTTTGTGCACAGAGCTATTCTTGCAGCTGGCTCCACAGGAAATAAGTGTGCACAGATGTTCCCAGCACTGCTTCAGTAACACAAGACACATGGAGGCTTCAGTCTGGCAGCACTGCCAAGGACAGGGGTGGCAGGGAACTGCTTTATGTACCGGGGGTGTTTCTGCAGGGTTCCTTGGATCTGCCGGCTGGCTAGAGTTACAGGAGCAAGGCTGAAGGTTCCTGAAACACTAAGTTTAAAAAGCTACATTCTTATTTCAGTTTCAACAACAAGAGCCCAGAGTTTTTAAATCAATTCTCCACACTCGTGCATGGAAGCAAAACAAAACCATTCAGAATAACCAGCCCAGTTAAAGACTGGGTTCTTAAATACATTAAACAAGGAAATAACTGGTTTAGTTCATGAACAAAAAATGTGAATTGAGGTAGAAACAGAAGGAGGGAATTCAATTTACACAATCCACCCTACAAAACATTTTAAAATAAGAGGCAAAGATGCATAGTAAAAAAAATAACCAACAAAAGCAAAAAAACCCCCAAAACGACCCGTGCACAAAAGACCACCAAGTAACTAGGGTCCCTCTGTAAAACATCAAAAATAGTTCATAAACCCAGCAGGAACCAGTGTATAAAGGGGCAGCATTCCTTTCAGCAAGAGAGGAGGGCCAGAGACTGACACAGCCCAGTGGCTCTAAAAAGTAGCAAAAATTGAGCCAAGGTCAACAATTACAAAATCTACAATGGATTTACTTACGTATGGTTTCAATACAGTATTGTTTTCAAGTCAGGGACAAAGCTTATTCTACAATAGATGCAAATGGTGCTGGAAAAGCAAAATATTTGCAAATCTGAAAAGATCTGGACAAATGACCTTGTACATCAAAGTGCCTCGAACCAGAAGGCTTTTATTCTGCTTTGCACTCACAGGTGTTTCTCAAGGGACACACCTGAGTTGCATGATCAGCTCTGGAGTCTCAGTTGTAAATCCCTATTGTTCCACGCTCTACAATTTAATCCGGTATGACAGACAGATGCTGAGGAAGTGTACTATTGCCAGCTAGAACACGAGATGCCCATCTGGGGACAGTGAGAACCTCCTCTCCCTCACATCAGTAGTGCAGTCGCTCCAATGGAGGGAGCTGCTGCCCACTGGAGCTTCCAAGAAAAAGGAAATTACTTCAGCAGTTTCCACGTGCTCTTACCTTACACACAAACTCCTCCATTCTCTCCATAGCATGGTGGGCTTGTAGAAGAGGTGACATACCCATAAAACCTTCATCTTCTTGAGGTGGCTCATCATTGTGTTTATTATCCTCAGAACACTGGAGGGAAAAAACAGAGAAAATGCTTTATAGAAAGACAGAGAAAGGTGATGTTGTTTTCCATACAGAACTATGATTTGAGGTCCTGGCAAATAAAGAAGTCTTTCCATGTACAGCACTGAGAAAAGAATTCAAAAGAACAAGCAAAAAAATGATTACATTCTTAGGTATCTGAGAACAACTCACATGTCTAATCCATTCTGCATATGTTTCCAGCAGGTTTGGAAGCAAGCAGTGCTCCTCTAAGTCATGCTTCATTAAATCCCAGGTATGGAGTCTGAGGCTTGCAGCATACCCACCTCTAGGGAAGGATTACTCCCTATTTTATGTTTCAATGTCACTGTGCTGGTGTTAATGCCTCTATAATGTATCTGGCATTTTAGGGTAATAAAAGGTAAGTCAAGGAGAGGAATCCATTTACCTTGTTAGAAATGTTTCACCTCAATTTTCAGTCCAAATCCAAAAACCTATTCTGTTTAACTGACACTTCTGTTCAGCTTGTAATCCAGCACTGGAATTTACTCATTTGTTTGATTTTTCAAGGTATTTCAGAAACTACTATGAAACTTCTGCCAGTTAGACAAAGGCAAATTATCAGAGAAAAGCAGCAACAGGGATCAGAGTTTTAAGCAAAGTTCAAATATAGAGAAACATCCATCTCCTCCAGGTGTACCAAGAGAATTATGAAAAGGAAAACTAAAACGATCTCCTGAGCTGGGATATCAGGCTGGTACACATCATTAATAACTTCACAGGAACAACATTTGGTAGTTTTCTGCTCTATCATGACTTATCACGACTTATCACATCATCTGCATATTATGATACACTCTAGCTTCCCATGCAGGAGAGATGCAGGGAGCCATGGAAGTTCCACATTCCTGTTTGCTTCCTGCAATGCTCATGGCCCATCAGAGACTCCGTTCAACACTTCAGCTTCCAAGGAAAACAAATGGGAGGAAGCTAGGAAAGAGAGAAGGAGCTTCAGACTTAATGCAGAGAGCTGCCACGCACCCCGTGACCAAGCCAAGAAAGCTCCACAGCCAGCAGAGAGGGAGACTGGCCTCCTCCACATTTCCCAGAACACTTCTTCCCCTCCTATTCCCGTATCAAGGTTAACAGCTTTCAAATCAAGATGATGGATCAATAACACCATCCAAAGTGGCTGAGAATATAGTATATAACCTCACTTACTTTATCTACAAATTATTATCAGTAATGCAGATTAATGCCCTGAATGTTCAAGCCAGGGATGGGAGCTGGCTGTGCATTTGTCCCACATTACAGCTCTCTCCTTAGTGTAAAGCCTTATTAACTGTTTCTGCCAAGTTAACTCAATGAGCTGCTTAAAATTTTAATTTTTGAATAAAAAAAGGAGACTTCTTCTAGCCTACAGTGAGCTATCCAGAGTCTTCAATATTTTTGGGGTTTTGATAGAGAAATGACATGCTAATACCTGCTTTTGTACCCAATGCTTGCTGCAGTCACTGAAGCTTCATCTTTCAAAGAGGTCCCATCAATCAGTCCTTGACCCAATTTTGCTTATCCAGAATGCAATTTCTGGTACGTAATACACAGTATATACATCCTTCAAGTTTTACATATGACCTCACATTTGTCCACACTAGGAAAACTTGATTGCATAAACAAATCTTTGTGGATAACCCATGTCCCTTGTACTGTCTGCTCACCTTCATTTATCATTCCAGTGAACAACCCCTCTGAACAATCTCTCGTATTTTACAGCAACGATTGATATATTGACCAGCTCTAAGCAGATTCTCCAGCAGAGTAAGACAGTATTAAATACACTCACTCTGCCTAGGTTATCCCACTAGTTCTACTCAGAAAGGCACCAGCAAGATGCAAACAGGTTTAATATCCTTCTAAAACAAGCACAATTTCTGTTAGGCATTGGAATTTTTTAAAAATTTGGTTTCATTCTGACTCAACAACATTCACTGACATTATTTCTCACACTGTCAATTTTACTGGCTTTTTCTACTAATGGAGCTCTCTAGGATTCTCAGTTTTCAGTATCATAAATAATTAACTCAAGGTCATAGAAACACAGAATGGTTTGGGTTAGAAGGCAGCTTTAAAGATCAACTAGCCTAAGTCCCCTGCTGTGGAGGTCTGGATAAGATGCTCATGACAGTCTGCACAATTTAGCACCCAAAGAAACCTTTGGTTTCCAGGAGCATGCTTTATGGAAAAGCAAGGCTGGCACTTAGGTTCCAGTGTGTTTGACAGAGGAAGCACTGCTATGCCTTTCAGCTGCTCTAGAATTGCCTCCCCCAGCTGCACACAGTAACCAGCTCAAACGGGGTGAACAAGTTAGTCATCCTCAACTTACACAACTGGGTGGACTGAAGGAAAAAGGTCCCTTACGGAATCAAAGCCTGTATTCATTGCGGTCAGCCCAGTGACTCAAAGCCAAAAAATGTTCATTTCCCCCTCTGCACATACTCCCATTTCTAGAATGATGGGAAGGCTTAAATTTGAACAGACTGTAAAGCTTGAAGAGCACAGCTATTTCTGAACTAGTCCAAAATCTTTGCATTTTGGCCACGTGCCTACAAACAAATCATTACTGAGCTTCTTTTGGTGATAAAAGGAATTCATATCATATACACAGTCCAGATTACTGCCAAAAAATGGAATTGATTTTACTATCTCCTTCCTGCCATTAAACTGCAAAATTAGCATTCAAGGGAAAAAAACTAAAGCTCAGCTTCTTAGTCCTTTTCTTGCTAAGGAGGCAAAATGAGGCCTGTTCTGGAACATCCATCCTCCCTTGACTCCCTCCTGTACCGTCTCATTGGGAAGAACAGCAAACTGTGTCTGTTGGAAGCCAGAAATCCAGAGGGGAGGGCAACACCAACACCAGTTTTCACTTGGAAATCTGAAGGAGTCTACTGACCTTCAGTTCTTAAGGCAATAACTGAAAGGAAAAAATACCACTCTTCTGCTCCGAAGGTAACACTTCCACTATGACAAGTTCCTTCATATCTTAGGACTCACCTATTTTCTCCTCTTTGGCTGATTGTATCAGAAATTCAAGACTACTTCTAGCCCGTAACAACACAAGCAGGCACATTCTTTTAGGACCCGTTTTCAACTATTTCTAAGTCCTGCCCACAGAATCACATTTTAAAATCAGAAACATATTGGGTTTCTAAGACCATGAAGGAAGTGAGAGCCCAGAAGAAAACTCTGATACTCCCACTTTTAATGAGCTATGGTATATCCTGAATTAAGTGCTTCAAGAATAACTTTTGCCTTTGTAGTTCCTAGACCATAGGCCAAAGGGATGTTCCAGATGTTCTTTTACATCATCTCATTTACTCAACTTCTTTTAAAGCATCCCAGGTTTGACTAAATAATTCTGTGAAGTCTTCAGAGCATTTTAGAGTACCTTTAAAAAAAAACCCTTGTTTGTAACAAGCAAACTTGTTACAATCCTCAGCTGTCACTCTTCTAGTGCACACATGCAGCAATGCATACAATCAGTCTTTCACATTAATCAGAAATCATGGCTTCTGGGTACTTACACTCTAAAAGGTCTGGACACTTAATTCTATGGAAATGCCAAGCAATCATTCCAACTTTAATCCTACTGCCTTTGCAAATTCCCGAAGTGTTAAAGCCACCAAAAACCAGCACAGGTACCTAATGAGATGGAAATTATCCAACAGATGTATAAGTACAATCTGAGTTGAGTAACGGTACCAGAGAATCAAACAAATCTGAACGACAAGTGAAAATATCCAGAGGAACCAGCTTTACTGGTTTATCCATATTCACTTTATTTTGTCAAGTGTTACAGTTTCTTTTGTGATAACAGTGACAGACAAGAATGTAGAAGAAAAAGGTAGAGATCAGACTTAATTATATCACTTTGTATGAGAACCAGGCAACACACTTCCAGGGACAGATCATCATCTAAACAAGAATTTCAGAGCATGTTTTGGTAGGGATCAAAGAGGTTTAATACCAAACCCAAGACTTAGATCACCAGAGCAAACGAAGAGCAAGACACCCTAGAGCTCCATCGCACAGTGCTGATCATGAGAAAAGTTTAACAGTAAAATCTCACTCTTATATAGCAATGGTACAAAAGGTAAAAAAAGGTTTACATTTAGTACAAGAATTTCTCATCTGAATGCAGTCCAAAAATGTCAGATCACATAGCCAAAGATCCTGTTACAGAGAAAAGTGCAGTAAAACCTGCTCTAGTAAATGCAACATACTTCTCTTGTCTACTACAACAGCTTATCCTTCTCACATAGACTAACAGTTTCTATACTATCACTCTCAAATCTGTTAATAGACATGCTGTTTAATAATGTCCTTACTATGGAAAAGCCTGTCAGAAGTCAATTCATAATTGCAGAAAAAGATTCCAGAAACATTTTTCCCACTTTTCACTAAGTTATGTTCAATGGACTTCAAGCAGTCAAAGCGTATTTTGGTCTGTAGTTTCTTGATGTCAATTTGAAGACTTCTAGAAAGTTTCAGAGTTTGCACGTGACTGCTGCTTGCACAGGTGACAAGCAAGTTCTGGTTCATCACTTCAGAAAGTGTCATCAATGTTGTTGATTTGAGTGTGCAAACTAAAACATAAGTTAAATCTGAACAGAGCCACCTTTTACTCTGTAAAAAGTGGCCATCTCCTTCCTCACCCCCATCTGACCAATGCCCATCCCGTCCCCCAGCAGAGATCAGCAGCTCCCAACTGGCTCTCCCCAGTTCATACACTGGGCTCCATGTTCCACGCTATGGAATATCCCCTTGGCCAGTTCAGGTCAGCTGCCCTGGCCATGCTCCCTCCCAGCTTCTGGTGCCTCTCCTCACTGGCAGAGCTGGGGTGCTGAAAAGTCCTTGTCTCAGGGTAAGCACCACTGAGCAACAACTAAAACATCAGTGTGTTATCAATGCTATTCTCATCCTAAATCCAAACCACAGAACTGTACCAGCTGCCAGGGAGAAAATCAGCTATCCCAGTCAAAACTAGGACAATTAGTAACAGCAATAAAACTCTCCTAAACCCCAGAAAGGGCACAAGTTTTCTGTATCAGGGCTTCTTTTCAGACAGAGCCATTACTCAGTTACCCAGGAGCCTAACTGACCGTGCACATACCTATGTAGTATTAAGCTCTGCAGCTAATGAACTCCCAGGTCTCAAAGGTCAACTGTTTGTCATGCCAAGTCACCACCACGATGTCACCAGTGCCCTAAACCTACCACTGCAGGAATTTTCAAAGTACCACGCAGTCTGTATCTGTTCTGATATTCTTGCTTCCCTCAGCTGCTGACAGACACTCCCCCCCTCTCTTCTTGATCTCTGCCCTGACAGAACTCTGTGCTTTGGTAGGAACACAGGCAAGATAGCTCAGAAAAACCAAATGTCTTGATTAACACTGAGTCATGGCATATTATATGACATGGTATTTATACCCTAGTTTCTTCCTAAAACTCAAGTTACAAACATATGTTGCTGCATTTACAATACCACTGTTATCCCCCATATTAAACTGAAGTCACAAAGTCTAGACATGACTCTGAGTTCTTACTCTTGTTTATCTTGATCTCATCAGATGAATGATTAATAGTGCTTAACATGACATTCAAGTCATTTTATGTTCCTTGGGGCAGTGTGCCAGATTCAGTAACTCGAGAGCATTCAGCATAATGGCCAAGATACGTTCAAGGCTATAATATAAAAATGTTATTTTTCTAATCACAGCTCTGTAACATCCTTTTCAGCTGGCCAGATTGCTTTTTTTCAGCAGCAACTCCTCTGTGCCCATTCTGTCAACTGACCTTTTATCAACCAGCCTCTTGTAAGGGGGAAGCAGCAATAAGTACTGCCACGCCATCTCTTCTAAAAGCCTGTTGCACATTTTTCAGAATTTCATCAACTTATATTCTTTGTGTTGTAAGAAATCAACCGGAAACGAACAGCACCATAAAACTTTCCTCGACTTCCCCTAACTTCTGCACATACCAAGTTATTTTAAAATAACAGCTCTGTCCTTTAGAATTCACATTCTCCCTGACAAGCTTGTAAACACAGCCACACCACAGTTTCCAAAAGGCTGACTACATCCATCCTCTAAGCAGGGTGTGCAAAGTTGCGTTTGCTGTCACTGGACCAAAACAAGTCTTTCATTAGCACTTAAAACCCTTCAGGCCTGTTGGTCAAAATGTCAAGTACTTGAAGGTTCCTGGAGTTTAATGTTTTTCCTTTGTAGGTCACCTTCTTATAAAAGATACAGTCCATTTAATATAGCACTTGAAAACAGCTTTACACAACTGGCCACGGGTGACTGCTTGCTGGCACTCATTAAAAACAAGCACTAACATTCAAAACGCATTTAGCAAATAGTCCTAGGACAAAGTCACATTTTGGTTTCAGCAGCCTTGCTAGAACACTGATTAGAACTAGCTCCCTTCTTAAGTATCTTCAGATGGAAAGGGTCTGTTGAACCTCTGAGCAGCAGCAGCAGCTGCTACTGATTTTCTGTTAATGCCCAGTATTTGACGAGGGCCCAAGGCCTCAATGCCCACATGTGCTCATCAGTACAGTTTGGAGGAGAGCCTGTACAAATTGTCTCTACTGCAGAAGAGTCTCATGTGCCTTTTTCTGCTCCTCTGCCATTGTCAATCCTGACAGGAGAAAAAGAAAACAAGCATGCTGGGCTTATGGAAAAAGAAATGCTCTGTTACAAAAATAAGCAAAGAGAGATTGAAAGTGTACTCCTGAACTTAACGTAACAGCAGAGTCAATCAATCTGAAACAGTTGGAGGAAGATGCAAGTTAACCCACCAGCATAACACTATTTTTTTCTCTTCTATCACTGTGAAAGGTCGACGCACCCCCCCGCTGCTGCCCAAATCAGGCAGATATGATCTCCAGGAGAACAAAGGCAAAACCCATGGAATCCAACCCTTGTCCAGAGAAACTGTTGTGCCAGTGAATTATAAACAGAACTACTCCCTCCCTCTCCTAGTTGCAACACGCAGCACAGCAAGCAATGGTTACAAAACCTGCTGGCAGGCAGCAAACTCTGAGCACCACCACTTCCCCTCCCTCCCAAAGCACGGAAACACTCCACAGTAATGGGACACAGTTGAACCCAGCTGCAACTCAACAGCCTTCACCTAGGACAAATTCCTTGGTAATTCGGCGAGAGTTTTCTGGGAGACAGAGCAGACACAGAGACATGGACATTTCCTACATGTTACCAGCCTTCTGGGCACTGCCTGAGAATGCCTGACTGGGTCACCAGGTTGCCTTTTCTGCAGCCTTTCAAGCTCTCACAGTCTGTTCATAACCCAGCCACATCAACTGCCAGCAAGGGAGGCATCAGCATCTGACCAACTCAGGCCTGTGGAGCCTGGAAACCATCTCCATAAACGTGTCACACTGTCCTCATACTGTCTAAGTGGGAATACTTGGAGATATTCTGCTCTGTGTATCCAAAAATGCTTTCCAGTACAAAAAAAAAAAAAAAAACCCTACTCTACTCAAGCACTTCAGTGACTAGGAATCTGAGTAAAATTCACATTACTTCCAGTTCTTAGAACAGCAAGTGAAGGAGAAATGCAGATGTTAAGATCTTTTTGATCTGAAGCAAAATGTCAACTCACATGCTTTCAAAGAAATAACATTTCTTCCCAAGAGTTGCAAAAATGGAGGAAAGGAAGAGATAATAAAGAAATCTACAGAACAACAACATTTGAACACAATCAGCTTTAAAACAAAAGGAAATGTGCTTTGGTGGGACCTCAAACTTGATTTTGCCAGGCCTCTTCCATTCACACTCTACCAATAAAACCTGCAATGCAATGGAGGAAGAAGGCAAATACAGAAGCAAATGCCAACTTTGCAATCATAACCCCAAAGAACCAATAGAAAAACGCCAGACTGAAAAGGAAGCTAAATGGTTTAAACTTGCAAGTAGATCTACAAAGGATGAAATTTCACACAATCAGAATTAACAAATATTAGCTCCAGAAAGACTATTCCTAAGACTCAAATGTCTCCCTTTGACCTTCAAGACTTCACCTCAGTCTTTTTCACTCAGCTGGCATGCACCAGAAAGCCAAGCTGACGATTCCATTTATTTACATGCACCCTTCCGCAATACCAAAAAGTATGTCTGTAGTCTGCTTCCGCAGATAACATGTAAACACTTCTGTTACAGAGAAGGCTTTGAGTAAGTCCTAGGATTCAAATTAAAAGCCTCGAGTCATTTGCTCACCCTCAATTACTCCAGAATTCTCTTTTGTACCTGAAATCCTGTTACATCCTTCTGCCTTCCTCTTTCAAGTCACTTTGGTATTTATGTTCTAGAAAGACTCCTGTAGGTACATGGAGATATCATGAAATTTGTCAGAGGTCAATTAAGTTCTCCTTTGAAAGCCCATACTCCCTTGAGAAGCAATCCAGAGGAGTATTTACCCAAATTTCTTCTGCCCATTCAGATGACTTGAGGGCTACACAAACCTCCTCCCAGAACCTTACTGTAGGTTACCAAACACTTCAAAGCAACAGGTCTCCACTTTATGGGCACATTTTGGTGCCACACAGGACAACTGCACAACGCAGCTCAACTGCATGGAAGATGAAAGCAATCGGCATCCAAGCACGGAAAACCCGATGACATGACTGAAACAAAGGGAAAGAAAACGGTTCTTTTGTTTACCTCCTGTCACCGACAGGTTTAAGTACAAAAGGAAAGAGTCAAGCACAGGGTTTTGGGCTGCATAAAGAGCCCATTCATCACATTGTAAGAAGTCACATGCATTTGATTGTGTCAGCTTAACAAAGTCACAGCAGGAGAGATTTCTTTAGGAACTATCACTGATGGAATTGCAAAGGCAGTTAAGACACAGAAACTCTGGGACACGAGAAAGGATGCTGTCCCAAAGGCAAGGCAATCCAGGATGCTACAGGAGGGAAGCACCTGCTGAAAAATGCCTTATCAGCACATAGTGTAAACCAGAAAAAGGAAAAAAGGTTTAAACTGCTGAAGGAATGAGAAGAATTATGCAGCTTGCTTGATCCCTTTCTCATCATCAAATGCTTACCATACAGACAAATGGTTACTATTTCTCCAAATCACAGAAGGCTCACCACTCACCTGCCACTACACTATTTTCATGTTTAAAGATAGCAAGACATGTATCTAGTTCTTGAAACTGGTACTTGGAAGAGGGGATAATCTGTGGACATATTTGCACTCTAGGAGAGAACAGAGTTATGGAATAAAACACAGACTAAGAGGTTTGGGTATAAATAGGATATTGATGATGTATGACTTGTATCTTCTCATAGGAATCACTATATAATTGGCAGATGAACAGCACTGGCAGAAGGATGCAGCTGTGTCATTATTATTTTGAATAAGCATGTTCAATATGGCTAGTAATTCTTTGCTACATGTATCTGAATGCCACAATTTACAGGAAGTAAGATCTTTAATTTTTAGCTCACAGCTATGCAACCTCCCAGGTAGGTTACTGGTGCCAGGGTCAAAAGCCTCAGAAAAAAACCTTTTAGGAGTAAATCTTATTTCTTAATATTATCTCCATTTTTTTTCCCAAGAAAATGCTTTACTAGTTATGAGGACCAATATTGTGGCCCATCAAAATGAGGAGTACACAGTATGCAATGCAAGCTGTGAGGAAGATGGAAAATAATTCTTAACAACATAATGACATGCTTCCATGCTTTCCTCCTTAGAAAAGACTATTAAAATAATTCATCAAAATCAACTACTACCTCTTAAGAGCTCAGACTGCTTACTTCTACAAGTGGAGCAGGAAGTGGATATACAAGTAGGGAAAGGGAAAGCAATCTTGTTGTACAGGAGAGTTTGGAGAAGATTTTATACAAGTAAAGAGCTGCAATGGTGTAAGCAGGGTAATAGGAGGCAGTGGGAAAATAAACAATGCAGTATTATCACAGGATAAAAAGGTACACATTTTTACACTAATACCTCAAGTCTTAGGCCCAGTACATTTTAGAATACATATTTATTATGATAAAAGCTTTTCCTAAGTAGAAGCATTTAATAGCATATTAAATGATGATGGGGGTTCTACCATCAAGACACTACACAGCCCTCATCCACGTCCCTCCTCCAACAAGGAATTGTTACCATCAGTTCCATCGTGGCTGCATTTAGCACTAAACACTGATGCAGTGAGCACTACTTGAGACCTTTTATAAGGCTATGTTTAGCTTGAGTGCCTGAGTACTATTGCCATCTAGCCAAGAACAATATCCTTATATTACTGTTATCTAAACATGAACCTCTTCCAGACCAGAGGAAAACCAGGCTTTTGAACTTATAAGTCATGCTAATGAACTAATAAGTCTCTCTGCTGAGACAGTTGCACAGAGCCAGAATGCACAGCAGAGCAGAAGAGTGAATCCTAGCTGACATTCGAGCAACAGCTGTGCTGAGGCTTACACAAGGCAGAGGAAGATGTACAGCATAATGTTTTTTCCAGATTATTTGGAACACTGCAAAATATCACATAATAAAGGCCATTTGGCAAGCCAATATTGGTACTTTTGACAGCAAAGTGTTTTGGGATGATCCATTAGAAGCATCAATTATTCAGCCTTTTAAGACAAAAAACAATTTAAAGACATCATACTAACAAACCCAAGAAATCACAGAGGACAGGAATAAAAGGGTAAAAAACAATTCAAAAAGGCAGGAGGCCATCTATGGCAGAGAAAGTGATACAGATTAAGATAGAACAGCAAGGCCCAAATGGCAAAAACAAATTTCTGTGACAGCACTTTAGAAGACCAGGAAAGAGAAATCAAACATGAGAAAACCAAACATTTGTAGTGAGCCAAAACAAAAAAAACCACAAACTTTTGTTGTATGGATGAAAGCAAAAAACCAAAAAGACAACATGTGCTAAGAATGTCTGAAAGAGGGAATGAAAGTACTTCAATCATTTCATTTCCAAAATGTTAGAATTAAACACTGATTCATCCAGATAATTTCTGTGTAGCTAAGCAAATGTACAGAAAGAATTAAAGCACATAACCAATTATGGACTTTTACCTTGGCTATTCCATCCACAGGCAACAGGTAACTCTCATTATTCAACCAGGGAAGTCAGAGGCAAGAATGAAAACAGCCTTCAAAACAGATGATCCCAAAAACACCAACAGATAAACATGTAACTTCAAAATATCTGCTAGCACAACTCAACTTTTCTTTTTCTAACCAGTCTTGGCCAAGGCCTTCCACCTTAAACACATGCTTCACAACCTTGTACAAAGCAGAAGACGACTCTGGGTATTTCCCTCGTCACGGTACTGAGAATGTCCTTAGAGAAGTCACAGCAGTACAGCTGCGAGCGCCTTGGCTTGGCTTACTAGACATGAATACCAACCCTGACTTCTCATTACAAGAATGCACAGAACTAAATTCTGTAAGGGCTCCAACTCATCAAGCTGAGAAGGCAAATACCAGTTCTCATGTCAGCTGATCCATGACAGGGGGCCACACACACACCCAGAATTTGTGGCAAATGCAATTACAGCCACCGCCCAACATACATTAAGTAGCACCAGCATGTTTTTGCTGCTGGCTAAAACCACACAGTTGCTGTGACTGAGCTGATACAGTAAACTCATTACTCCATGATAAACTGGATAGTGAGTCTAAGACAAAGGCCTCTTCCACTTAACTATGCTGATATCTACCTGAATATATCCTGGGAGAAGCATTAATTACATTTCTGGAACTGTCTAACCAGAAGGTACTTTTGTCCAGTGCTTAGACATTGTCTTTGTAGAACACCTGATTAAGCTGCAGATGCCTTTCTGCATGTTGTGGCTGCTAAAACTTCCAAAGGTTCATGCACCAAAAATTTATAAACACTGCCACTGGCTTAGAAAATGTGTGAGCCACCAACTGCTAAAGGCTGGAAGAGTGTCTGAGGCAAGCAACACAAGGTGCTTCCCCATCCTTTTGCTCTTCCTTGTGAGTCTGTTACTGGCTGCTGTCTGAGATAGGATATCGTGCATTGTTTAGTCTAATTCCAGCAGGAATGCTTGCAAACAGATCTTTCTGTCCTAATCATCAGAAAGATATCAATTAGCCAAGGTTCTGATTATATGCAGCCGGAGTCAATACTTCTCCTTTCACCTATAATTAATTGAAAATTACAGAACAAAAATATTTTTGTATGAGCAGCATCTCAGCAGAGAACAAACCAATACAAGTCCCATTTCTTTGAGGAAAAAATAAAAACAGAAAAGCTGGTAAAACTAGTTATGCCCAGTCTTGTCACCCAAGTTCCCATACATTCAACTGCATACTTCTGGAATCTTCCTGGTATTATTACAGTTATTTAGCAGGCATTAAAAGGTTGTAGGCTCATGGTCCACATTTCTGAAAGCTATTTAAAATGCTGAAGCACTTACGTCAAAACTCATTTTTCCTATCAAGCCTAACAAGTAACCATATGACTTACATTTTCCTGATCAGAAGACAGTGGTGGCTCCACTAGAAGAAGGCTCTCCTGAGAGCTGTCCTCTTCAAAGGTTGCCTGTGCTGTTGCAGTGTCAGACATGTGTCCTTTTCTGAGCCGTAGACCCGGCTCTGGAGAACCAGCATTATCGAGTTCCGTTAGCTCATTCATGAGATGCTGGAAGCCTTCTCAAATATTCTCTTTCTTCTTGGTTCAGTTTGGCTGATTATGCCTTGGCTCTGAAAGACAAATGGTTTGTGTAACTCAACTGCAGTTGAAAAGAAGAGTGCAAAAGTTGGCTGGAAGAAGAGCTTGCTTACGAGCTACCAAACAGCTACGACAACTGCCTTTATATGTGCCCAAACTCCCACCAGATCAATCACACAGATTTCTACACTGCTGGATAATGAATTCTCATCCTGAGACCACTAACGGTTTCATACCCTAACACAAGTGAAACACAACTCTGAAGGATGATAGAAAACTGAGCTTCATAAAACAGTAAATCTACAAAACCACAGCAAATTTTTATGAATTATTTCTACAAAGTTGCAAGCACCAGGCTGTAAATACTATTTAGAAATAATCTACTTATCACAAGTACTCCACAATTATTGTATTTTTTGCAGGTATGAAGCTCATACCCAAGCTCAGTTATCCAGTCTAGGTTTCATCAAAACTAGGACATTAAGTACTGGTTATAGCAATCAAGCAAAGCTCAAGCAGAGCTCAAGCAGCAACTAATTTTAAACAGACTGCAAGGAGGGCAGTAGCACACAGAGCAGTCATGCTTCCCTTGCTTGAATTAACACGGTCACAATCACTGCCAGGAACGGGTTTGTACCTTTACTTGGGCAAGGAATTAGAGCACGCAAATTTAAACACTGTTCATTCCATCAGAGCCATCAGAAACAGGTAAATCCCCCCGAAAACAATAACCATGATTTCTACTCAGAAAAGTAATTGTATTTTACACTTACAACACTGCAAAAAGGATTCAGGGTAAATTTAACTCAAAATGCTAAAGATTTGATCAAATTTACAGAAATTTGGTGACAACTGTTAATCTGAGCCCTCATCCAAGAGTATTATTGGTCACATTTGTTTTGTACATCACTGTGTGGTGTCACTTCAGCAGCCAGTTAAGAGATACCTGTTTGACACTGGTAGCCTTGGGAGGCACAATCTCCAGAGAACAATCTGAGTGCCACAAAGCATCAGAATGTATTATGAGAATGAAGCCACAGCTGAGGCTTCAGAATCACTCTGAATGACCATCTATTCATTTTGCACTAATCACTTGGCGTCATTCTTATTACTGTAGCACCTAAGTACTCAGATGTTACTAACACATAACTACATTAAGACAACCCATCTAACAAGTTTTAACTTGCCAGTATGCATAATTAAATTGGAATTTTAGTGGCCAATAAATGATGCTGAAATTTGTCATAATGTAGGAGGGAAAATTAAAAATATAAGATAGGGAATTGATATTGGCAGTTTTGTAATAAAATGTCACCTCCAAAAAGCCAATAAATAATGTATTCTGTCCTTACAGGAACTCATTTCATTTACATATGATCACTACAAGGTAATTCTCAGCTCTGACAAATGGGCTATAGGTAATTTTGCTGCAGCAGTTTGTAATACTATATCCCCTCAGCTGCCTGGCAATCCTCAGAGGAGAGAGCTGCTAATGAGCAGGTAACAGACTCTGCAGAACTAAATGATACCAAGTTGTCCAATTTCAGTATGGCACACTGCTTTAATCACCCAAGATAGTAAGGTGACAATCTGACAGTAGAGCAGATGGCATCCCCACCTTCCTGCTACCTTCACTACAGGGTCAGCAACCTCCATCTGAGAAGCAACATCTAAAACAGCCACAGCTGTTTACTTGGTAAACACAAGGGCCACAGGAGAATTAAGATGAAGTTTAGCAACATTACACAGGAAGCTCAGTGAAGAAGTTGAGCAAGTAGATTTTAAGAGCAGGAACAAATATTTAGAAAGCCAGAGAACTGAAATCTTGACTGTTTTTGTCATATTTCAAGCAGCCAATTCACAATTCTATTTTTATGCAAGAAACATGAAGGCATAATCACACTGCCATTTGGCAAAACTGATGTAAGAAAGAAAAGAGTATGCAACAACAACTACAGCTTGAAACTAAGCTAACAGGCACCTTAATCTAAAAGGCAGCCTGTAAGAGACTCATTTCAGTACAGTACTACGCTGGTTTTGGCTGGGATACAGCTAATTTTCTTCCCAAGTAACCATTACATGTGATGGAGCCTGTCTTTCCTGGGGATGGCTGAACACCTGCCTGCCCGTGGGAAGTGGTGAATGAATTCCTTGGTTTGCTTTGCTTGTATCCACAACTTTTGCTTTACTTATTGAACTGTCTTTATCTGAACCCACAGGTTCTCTCTTTTACTCTTAGGATTCTCTCCCCCATCCCAGCGGGGCAGAGTGAGCAAGCAGCTGTGCAGGGCTTAGCTGCCCGCTAGGGTTAGACCACAACAAGTACACTGAATCAATTTGAAACCATAGCTAAAACCAGAAAAATGCAAGTAAGCAGAGCAGCTGTTTATAAACAACAGTTACACACAGGCACACCCCCCTACCTGCTATTCCACACATTTCAAACAGGAAGTCAGTACTAACAGCCCTAGCTCGTTCCACAGATTGGGCAATTTCATGAGACGTTTAACCAGCAAGCTTTACTGGTTTTTCTTTCTGCCAGATTTAAGCAATAGCACTGCCCCTGTGTGCTGCATTACCACTATATTGCCTAATGGCCTGTCCTTACATCACCTCTGTGACATTGTGGGAGCAATGCTCTGGGATGAAGTACAGCCACACAACAGGCTGAACCACATTTGGCCGAGATGCTTGCGAAAGGCTCTGCTAATACAAGATACAGGAATGCCAAGAGACTTTTACATCAGACCTTGAGGATTTACTGCACGAGCACTCGCTGCCAAGCATTCACTAAGGTTAAAAATAAAAGATGCATCTCACCTCCAGCGAGTCAGATTTGCCTTCAGCAGTAGAGCTGGTCTTCAGAGCTCTGCAGAAATAGAGGTTGTTGTTTCTTGAAAATACAGTGAGATTGTTCAGTGAACTAAGATGTTTCCATGTCATTCATGCAGGATCCTCTTAGTGCTAAATATGCTTGCCCTAAATGAGCATGCAAAGGTAAGCAAGATAAAAGCTAATCCAAAAGCATCTCTACTGGGCCTTAGTTCTTTTTAAAAATGTACTACAACAGCAAGAAATACATGACTGAATGCAACAGGAAGGTGCCAACACAGAAGTGCTAATAGCCTGAAATATCTGTTCACAGGTGAAAGAAAGCAGTGAAGACTATGAACAGGAAAGGCATAGGTGGTCTTTAAGTTCTATCTTAAAGTTTCTATGACTCACAGCTCAGTGAACAATGACCTTTTCTTAAGAAATTAGGAAGTCTAAGTATGGTCAGTAGCAGCTAACCAGAAGATGATGGTTGAAACACTGTGAGGAGACTTACTGCCTCATTCTAAGATTGCACAGTTCACAAAAACAAAAACTAGAAAAAAGAAATCTATAGAACACCTGAGGTCTTGGAAAATATTGCTTTGTGTTTCATGGAGATGATAAATCTCATAAATAAAGTCCTTCAACATTTTTTGTTGCATGCAAATTAAAGGTTTCATTAAAATTAGTTTCCATTTAAAGAGGAAGTTGCCATTATGACTTAAAATCTACTTAATGATTGCATACATAATATCAGCATGTAGATGAATCAGTGAGTTCCTGCTGTGTTTAAATAAGCTGAGAAAAGCATCTACAGAGTTTGGTCTGTTGGGTTTTTTAATACAGAAAACTTCTAGATGCTCTGTCAGCTTTTAGAAAGGACTTAGCAGTTTAACAGAAGCAGAGTTCTAAACACAGCCTACAAACACAAAACGAGGCACTCCTTCAGCCAACTCTGTGTGCTGCTGCCTTGCCACACACCCCCTAGAGCAGCCTCAGCTGCTCCCTCCAGCCCGGTTCAGCAGCGGCCAACCCCACACAAGGACAGTCAGTGCCAGCCTGAGGCTCAGCCCTGCCATCTTTCCAAACAGAACTAGCAGGCAGTATTATTCCAGCATTCACTGCCACTGTGCAATGGACAGGAGTCAACACCCACAGCTATCGGCATATTTAGGACACTGCTTCACTCCTTGATATGGAAAGACTAGTTATACAAACTTAAGCACCACAGGATAATGCTATTATTCTCTATATGACACTCCCTAGGATAAGCACCATAGCCCTTCTAACCTCCCAGAATTCACCTGGCACAAGGACTGATTTACTGCCTAGGCTAAACCATGACACATGGTAGTAAAACAAAGCAAACGCATTAACGGTAGTGTTTGTAATTAAATTTAAAAGATCTGTCACTCCCTTTTTAGGACAAAACACAGCCTGGATGGTCAGACTACCTCCCACTACCCCTAAGCAAAGCAATCTCTCCAGTACTCCACTCTCATCAGTTATGTTCTTTCCTGTAAGCAGCACAAGAATGATCCTCAGGAGGTATTTAATTCTGCCTGTAGGAAAATGAAAATTCTTCTCCCTACACTCCCCTCTCAACTGCCTTTCTGGCAGAAACTTTCCTGTGCAGGTAGTCAATGGCATCCACTGTATGCTGTTTCCTTGATAAACCTCTTCCAAAGCATCCATTAAAGCAGCACAAACAATGTATACACAGTGGATGGTTCTTCCTAAGATTAGCTCATTCCCTCTAACAGAACTTATCAAAAGAACAAAAGACTATCGTGAAAATTTCAGGCTACACATTTCTCAGAATATTCATTAATGCTTAATGTTTAATGAAGGGCTTGAGTGCCCAAAAAATTTTGTAAGAGATGCTGTATCAGTCTACAAACTTTGCCTTGCCTGTGTCCACGTGCCATGGCAGCTACAACCGTGCCAGTGGAAGGGCAAAGCTGATCGAACAGTGAGACTTTACCGAATCCCCAGCGGTTTAGGCAAGGCCTCAGGAATAGAATAGGCACAATTCCATTCCCAGAACTGTCAGCACAGGCACAAATGGCAGAGCACTTCCACTACAACCCATGGACAGACTGACTGGGATAAGAACACAGCTTACACAGGGCGATGGGGAATTTTGTGCCTATGAAACAGTTGATTCTGGCTACCTTGAGTGAAACAAGGTATAGTGATTGAAATGCACTTTTCTTGGCACATTGTATTTCTAGTACTATCCTCTGGTAGGGAGCTTCTGTCACAAGTAGTCCCTCACAAATAGTACAGTAAGGCCAACTTGAAATACAGGATTTTTATATTCTTTTTTTTTTTTTTTTTTATTTAACAGTCTTTCAACCATTGAGCTGTCTTTTTCAATTCAGGAGTTAAACATTCACAGTTCACATTCCAAATATTCTCTAAAGCTACAGTCAAAAACAAAGCAAACAAGGGTATGTATGAACAGGAGGAGAAGGAAATTCTCACAGAAGACTTTGTTTTCTCAATGTACCCTAAAGGAAAAGTACGAATCAGGCTGTAAAAATTCTTTGGAGGTCATCTTTAACAATGAGGAGCCATGAGGAAGTAATCCAACACCTCTTTTCTTGATGTAATTTCCCTAGATAAAGAGACATCTACAAAACAAAGATTAGACTCCCGCAGAGGGTCAGTGGCCAAAAAGCTGTCTTTGTAACTTGTAAACTGTCACTGGACGCTTCAGCCTAAGCTACTTCACAGCAGGCTGCAGAGGCAAACAATCAAGCACATTCTGATGCATTTGGATGCAAAGAAAGGGAACAAGCCAGCAGCCTGCCTGCATTATCGAAATGCTTCCCTTTCAGAGGATCCCATTACATTGTTACATTTGTCCAATTTGTACTGCAAATTGGACCCCAGTTTTTTAACTGGGTTGAGAGTTATGTCAGAGGCTGGCCCACCCCCAGAGCACAGTGTCCGGTCCTTACAGACTGGATGACTGCTGTAAATCAGTTCTACTCTTCAATAAACCAAAACCAAGTGAATTGTCACAAAAGCAGTACAAAACTAAGAACAGAAGTTCAAGTTCCTTTCACATTACATTCCACAAATATCCACAGCCCAGACCTGGAAAACCTGCTTTTGGTTCACTTTTCATTAAATGGCTGTTTCTCCAAGTGAAAAGCATTCCATCTTTTGCCTTTTAATGATTTTATTTCTGCGGCATGCTACTCACACCAACTTGCTTCATGGCTGCCAACAACAAAAAGATGCAGTTCTTTTATGTTAGTAACACTTGGGATCACAGATTGCCTAGAAGTGAAAGACTGAAATTAAACATCACTTTTCTTTTAAGTGAAAATTCAGAATACATACTTTTAGCTACTGCCTCAAGGACATCCAATTCACAAAACTGTTGGGTGAAGATGAAGAAACCAAAGTATTTGGAGCAGGCACTAAAATCCAGAGCTAGACCACGAACTGAGGTTACATTCCTTTAACCCCTCTACAGAGAGAATCTTTGCATGGGAATGTAAAGGGCACCAAGATAGCAGCAATCCAGAGACAAATATTCCCCTACCCTTCCTCCTAGGAAGCCTGTGTTTCAATCTCTAAAAACTGAATCAAGATCTTTTACAGATCAAGAAAATGCTCCAAGGCCCGGAGCAACTGTACAAAAACAAACGCTGCAGCCCTGCTTTGAAAACCAAAGAGGAATACGCACATTTCAGGCTGCAAACTTCCACCAGCAAATCCTTAGGACAGCTGCTTTCAGTGCTCCTTACTGGCCTGCTTGGAGACCTCTTTATTTAGATGCCACCGCTGCGCAGATTTAAGGCCTGGCTGGTGCCCAGAGGGGGCAGCTCCACTTTCCCCTGTACAGGCAATGAACAGCTCCACTTCTCACAGCTGCCCACCCCAGAGGCACTCTGATATTTGTCACAAGCCCTTCCAGGTGACAGCGTGGAAAACCATTAACCAGGGGAGGGGAATGAGATCATCATTTGCCACGTAAAACGCAAATGCCGTCGAACGCATAAAGTGCACTGGCTCAACGCACTATCGGGGAAGCAGCGTGGACAACGTGACAAAGGGCAGCACCCCAGCCCCAAAGGTTTAACTCTACATATATTCTAGGCAGAATTTTCCTAGCCTAATGAAAACCTGGCAGTTATCTGTTGGCCCTAACCTTTAATCGTTATATATGTACACACTGTGGCCTTTACTATGACCTGTCAACCAGGGCAGACCATACCTGGCACAGCAAACCAGACACCCTACCAAGGTCCCTACTTTTAATTGAGCTCACAGGATTCGGAGGCCGGGTTGTAAAAAGCTGACACTCTTCCTAGTTTTCGGAAGCACCTGCTCTCTAGTTTTACTGATAATTTTGATAAGCTTTACACATGAGGTTGTGAGCTTGCTCATCAGTGTTTTGTTTTGTGTCTGACAGGCTTGGTCTACAGAATATCTGCATTCCCATATTAGTAAAAAAATAAGAACAAAGTGAAGTTACTGCTTCAGCTGCCCTCAGCAATGGCATTTCTTCAGCTGAAAGCAGCACATCCTCTCCTCAAAAGCCATGCTGTTGTTTTGCCACAAGTCAGACAACTAAAAAGCTGCTACTTTTCTGTAGCAAAAATTCTACAAGAACATTTTGGAAATAACATCCACAGAATTGTATCAGTCTAGGATCAAAAAGCGGTGCATCATCTTTCAGATTCCTTCTTAACCACCAAAATTCAAGGAAAAGAAGCAGATCCACTATAACTAGGACTGCATCTAATTTATGCCAATTAGAAGCAGATTTAGTCAAGTGGCTGAAGTTCCACGTAAGACCGGGTAAAGCTACTTATTAATTACTTATTTTAACTTCCTTAATGCAATGGCCAGAGAATAATTTCAGTTTTAAAAGACAAATATTATTGAGAGTTAAGAAAAGCTGATGTGAACATTAGTCTCCTCTACATTTAGTGCCACTCCTTCAGACACAAATATCTTTTGTGGTAACATAGTTCAAAATCATCTTGACTTCTGAACCAAGACCAAAGACACTGATATCATAAGACAACACTGACACAATTTAAAAGTAGAAATGTTAAGTTAATCTTTTACTTTCTACTGCCCTATGACTAAGGAGAGATTTCAAAACACCCACAGTCTACTTATGAGAATATACTGCTAAAATGAAGTGGGGATGTAGCTTGAACTCAAAACGCATCTGCAGGTCCTAGACCAAGACACTCACACAAAACATCATCTTGCTGTGGTTTGTTTGACCAAAATACTTTTTGCTAGTACCACTGTGCTCCCCACAGAGGTTTTTGCTGCAGTCTGTGGTCTAACCAGTACAGCGATACCAGTGTAAATTCTAAGTTTGAAACAGCTTAAGATCATAAACATGCCTCATGTTCATTTACAGGTAATCAGGAAGCATTTTGTGAATATGCACCTTAGATGTTTTCCACAACTTGGCACTACTTACTGGTGCATTCAGATAACCACGGGGGGGTGATGGGGGTGTGTGTATGTGATCCACATTGCTTTCAACTCAAAAAACCCCCCTCAAAACCAGAGAAGTCCCCCAAACACACAATGGAGTTGAGAGAAAAAAACGCTGTAAATGAGCTGGGCAATGAGGAGCACCTACCTTCTAGATACTTCCAGTGCAAAAAAAATACTGTGTCCCTACTTTGGAGCATGTAATTGCCATCCACCCTTTGGTAACAGAGCTACACTGCTTGCTAAGTACAATGGGGACTGGCTGTAACATTGGATTAATGACAATCAGCACCATTACAGGAAAATAAAGATTATTTTTTCTGGCAAACTATTTACAGAAGATAATTTACAACATAAAATACCAGCAACAGCAGATTAAGCAACAAATTCCTCGAGGGAAACAGACACAATGCTTACACTTACAAAAATCTCTTATTACAAAACAGGAATAAAGGCTAAATTTCACATAAACAGAAAAAGTTGAAGCCAGACCTCCAGGTTGCCTTTATCATGGGTAAAATACAGCATTTACTCTAATTATGAAATTCACAAAAGGAAACACAGCATTATGTGAAGCATTTACAGTAAGCAGTGATGGATGTGTATCACAGTTAAGCACTACTGACTACCCTCTCACCTACACAGATCCCCACATGGCAAGGTAAGATACAAAAGATAGGATTTATCCAGGATCATTTACTCCTGCTCCAGAGCCTGGAGTCACAAGAGGGTCTGCCACACCCTTCCTAGACTTGCAAGGGACATGCAGGGATCTGGGGACATTGAACGAGGGGAAAATCAACAACGTGCAACCTTGTACACGCAGCACTGCCGGTGCCAGCAGGAGCCCACGTGCTCCATATCGAGCCACAAGGCCAGCGCTGAGGTTTATCACATTTCCTCTGTCAGAACTTCAGCTTTTAAGCAGTTTAGCTGTGACAGGAGCTCTTCTAACTGCCCAGATGCCATTGACTTTTGCTTACCTTGGTGTGATACAACCTCTAGTTATACTCCACAGAAAGAGGAATTCTCAGCGATGTTGAGAAATACCGGCCTAGCATGACAACAGTGGAGAGGCAGGATGCAGCACACAGGAGTACAGGCATGGGATACGAGACAGGACACAGCCTTGCCACATGGTGACCCCACAGCTAAAGAACTCATTAAAGGACAGTTAAAAAAGGCAGGCCTGTAGCCTAAAGCCGGCTTTCGGGGTAACAAAGAAATTGTAACTAACATACATAAGGGACACTGTATATAGTAAATTCAGACATAACCTGGAGCTTTAGACCAATGAAGAAAGAAAAGAGGAATAAAAGCATATTAGCAAAGATACCAAGGAAACTCAAGTGGATCCTGGAGGGAGGAAGAAGAAACAGGGAACAGCAACATCACACCCCTCCCAACAAATGATTCCTAGGGCTGACAACCTCCGTTACCCCCTCCAGCAGTCCAAAGCTGCTGACCTAAAGACCCAGAGCAGCAATGGAAGGGTGAAAACAAATCACAGAGAAGGGACAGAAACCAAAAAGTCCGTGTGTTACAATTTTAGCTGTGTTTGGTAACATTTTCGTGGATGTAACTGCCACATTCTTCTTAGAATCATTAGGGAGACGTTCATAAAGAAAAACTGAGTCACACTGCTAAAATTTCCATTGTACCAACAATAAGTTCTTGGCCTTACTTGCATGCATGTTACTTTTATAAATAGCCACATGCACAAGGGGTACTTCCTCTTTACCATAAAGAACATAACAACAAAGGAGAAGGAATGCAAGACTCCATCCATGGTTGTCTTTAAAGCGTTATAGGAAAATTACAATAGAGTAACAAGGTCTGAAACAGCCCCAGGAAAAGCAACCGAATGGGCCACCTGAACTGGTAACACTCTCTGCCCAGAGAGTGAACTCTGCTGGAGTGACCTGTCAGTGTTGTTCTGTACCTTAAGGGCCTTTCATACACATACACACTCTCCTACAACAGCACCTGAACACAAAACAGTGAGCCAGGCACTCACTGTCTGTGCTTTCTGTTTGCAGAAAGAATCTGCAGACATCATAGAAGACATTCCATTTCTTTAAGAAACCCTAAGAACAGGAAGGAAACATGGCCGAGTCAATAAGCCCTCACAATCTTAAGAGTAGGAAGGGCAGGAATTTCAGTTGATTTCCTGGACAAGGGCCCAGACAGGAGGAACACGAGCAGAAGGCAAGAACTGGGTCAGCAAACTACTGAATAGTTATTTGTCCTAGTTTTCAAATACTTACTGAAGGTACTCTTGCCCTAGCCCAACTGCATCTATAAGGGGTATTAAGACATGGAGAACTAAGACAGATAAACTGCTCTGAAAAGAAGAAAAAAATACCTTAGGCTGACACAACACCTACTGTCCATGGAGTTAGCAAATAAAGGATCTTATTCTAGGATAAGTTTATTCTCTCTCTGTAAGAAAAATAAGCTATCAAATATAATTTTGATGTGAAGACAAACTACCATATCCACAGTGTGACCGAGATGCAACACAGCTCTTTAGATTCACCCGATGTGCACAGACAGACAGAAGACACAGGCCAAGCTTCTCAGCAGAGACTGAGTGCTACATATAGAAGCCAGCCACCAATTCGTATGCCAAAGATGTACTCAGCTGAGTTCTCCAGCTGAGAACTCCATACAGGGGGTCAGACCTGAACAGAGCCTTCCCCACCTGTATCCCTAGGTACACTATTATGGAAAGCATGAAAGGTTCTTCCAGTATTGACAGCACAGTAGTGGCAGATATGATTTTGGAAGAAAAAGTAGACACTGACAGGCTGTAAGTCCTCAGGAAAGTCAATAACCAGCGCCATGAATTTAATACATTAGAAAAAGCAGAAGGAAAACCTTGGAGGACCATTGACCTGCCCAGATAACCAGGCAAGTCCTGACTTACGTAGATAAGCAAGCAGCTGGCAGTTAAGTAAACAAGTAAGAAGTGAAACAAGCCTTGAATTTATGAAATACAAAATCTAGTATCTACCTTTAATATGTGCTAGTTAATCTGTAATAGTTCGTAAGTTTTACATCACATTTTACACATGTACTAAATTATTTGAGAGAAGGTTTCCTTTGTGATAGGAAAGCAAGCTTTATGTAAAACCAGAGGTGACCACCCAAAATTGCAGTTAAGATTTCAACACAGCACAAGGGTTCCTAATCTTTGTGTCTACAACAACAACACCACCCCAAACAGCAAGAAGAGAAAGTGAAGATACCAACCACTGCCCATCAACCAAGGCAAGGCCACACAGAGTTAGCAGATCACGTTAGGCGACCTCAAACACAACAAAGTCGTTTTTGACACAGCAATAGATAAACCTTGGAACTTCTTGCTACAGGATGAGGATCCACAGGGAAAATGGACAAACATACAGGGTAAATCCATCAAAGGGTATTAAGCACATGAAGCCACCTTTAGCTCAAGAAACCCCTGTATACCAGGGTGCATTTATGTCATGTAGCTTGCACATTCATGGTTTGAAGCTATTTTCTTCCTTAGGGGATGGACATCCTCACTAAAAACTCACTAGAAGAGTTCTCTCTGAGGAAGGACAGCAAAGGGCCTAATGCACAGAAATGAAATACAACAGGAAGGAAGTAAAATTATTATGAGACAGAAGACAAAAAACTCCACAGAAGAAAGGATGAGGGTTGAAACAAAATTTCCTAGGGATACCAGGCAAAGCACCCTAAGAATACCAATAGCTCCCCAAAGGCATCCAAGAAGCCAGTAGGCACTACCCTGAGAGGCTCTGGCCAGTGACTTATGTAAGAGGACAAGGGGACAGAAAAACCCTGTGGCTGCCAAGTTTCTTCCTTCTCCCCTGAATGGTCAGCTTGGCTGGGACTGGTAGGTGGTCCTGCAACTTGGCCAGGCTGCAGACTCAGAGGGTATAACTAGGAAGGTCAGGGACAAAGCACAGTCAAAGGCTCAGTTAGAGGTGCTGCAAGCTGGCACATTTGGCACACGCACGTCAGGATTTCATCCTGCAGCCAGGGACACATCAAGTGAACCGTGCCGTGAACACGGCCGGGGCACAACTCTCACACTGCCCCCCACCTCAGCTCTACTGACACACATAGCCTGCTGAGCACAACCAGCCCAAAGCTTCTTGGCCTCTCTCTTTCAAGGAGGTCTTGTCACTTTGTGCGTGGGTGACACACAGGGGCAAGAAAATTGAGCAAGTGAAGTACAAGAACACAAAGGTGTTTCAACAGCAGGGCTTGGAGGCACACGGGTGGATATCACACAGCCTGCTTGGATTACACACAAGAGGGTGCTCAGAGAGTCTCAGGGGGCAGAAGCCTAAGCAGCAACTCCACAATGAAGGCAGAATCCTGATCCAGGGCAAGTTTTACTAGTTTATAGTTTACTAGTTATAGCTATCCTGGAATTTCAAGTTTCGATGGAATTAACTTGCTTTTTTCCAGAGTCTTAAAGAAATCAAAGCACTCAGTGTGCCCCAGTTTTTTTTCTTACATACAGATTAGATAAAATCTGTTAACTATGACTTCTAATTTCTTTCAGGGATAGTGTTTAAACTGACACACAGCAATTTGATACCACTGATTTCCACTGACAAAAGTCAGAACAGTAAGAGCAAATGGAAAAGAAAAAACTAAGCAAAAATACCCAACCCCATGCATAAAACCCCCCCCCCCCCAAAATTCACAAAACTGAAAAATAAACAAAACAAACCCTTCAAAAAAACCCCAATCCTATTAATTCCTTGATTCATTGCTACAGTTTTCCTCCTGAAGAGAAAAAGAATGACATCTTCCGGTCCTGTCTCTGACTGGTTTGTATTCTCCTGCACCTCACCTCAACAATCAACTTCAATTTGGAAGCCCCACTTGTCACACTGTTACCTTGTTGCAGAAACATTCAAATTTCTGAGAAATACAGCACAGAACAATGAAACAAACAGGTCTTGTACCTTCCACATGGAGTAACACACAGCAGTTATCTTAACCCCTGCAATAATTTTCCCCAACACACAAAGTACTCCTAGCTCTAATTTATTACTGCTCTCTGACAAACAGCTGTGCTACAAATGAGGAAGCACAGATCAATTTCTCTCACCTCAGATTCCTCACTGGTTCTTGATGTTTGTATTCAAGCTTGGAAAGGTTACAGTCCAAGACTCCTACAAGAAAGATGTCTAATCAACATGAAGGCTGTTTCTCCGAGAAAACTAAAAACTAGATAATATATTTATACAGAGAGGGAAAAAAGTCCAAGGAGTCTGTGTCCTACGCAGCAGCTTGTAAACATTTACATCACGCTGGATGACAAAATGAATGCATTCATCTAAATTAACATCCTTCCATTTTTGTAGGCTCACTCACCCAGATAACTTTGACTTAAAACTCCGCACAGTTACAGCTAAATTGCATGAAGATGCATCAGCACAAAATCAAGGAAAACAGGAAATTTTCAACCATCTCCACTATATCATTCTCTATGAAACGTTCAACTTAACTCCAGATACCGTATCTTATCCAAACTCTCTGCCAAACAAATCTCTGCCTCGGTACTTGTTAAAGCTGATTTATTACTGTCAAATACATTAATCTGCATGTTAATCTGCCTCAGGTCACTTGAAGTTAGTGAAAAGGGACCTTTGTCAAGCCATATAAAATGTTGCTTTTGGTCCACATGGGAGTTTGAAATCAGAGCTTGGGAGAGATCCTCTATGACATAAATATTACAGCATGAAAACAGCAACGAACACAGAAGACTTTTCCTGTAATCCATTTCCATTTTCTCTGCTTCACTTCATGGCATGTTGTTAAAGCCTAAAAATTTCCCTAAATGAAGGCTGAGTTTATCTTAGGATCCTGTGTCGCTGGAGTTGTAAAGAACCAGCATGACAGCCTCAATCTGACATTCATTGCACTCCAGTGGAGGAGGGAAGGCTTGTAATTTATACAACCTACTTCATCCATACTGCAAGTAGTACACAAGACAGAAAATCTGGCTCCAACATTACACATACTACATTATGTACAGTAAGTGCTGGTAATATTTCTATACAAAGTCTTACATCAAACAGTTTAAAACCTCCCCAGTTGCAGGGCTTCCTTATTCAACATTTCCAATAGAAAGCAGAACTGGTTTTCACTAGCAGACCACTTGCTTCCTAATATAATCAATTCTCTAGACGACTTACCAGATGATCCAAGATTTCAGTACAAACAAACCAAAAGCTCAAAGATGAATAAAGACTGCTGGGCAATCCCTGAAGAGAAGCAGTTTTAACATACACATCCTGCATGTTTGCTTAGCAATTGGATCCCCACAACCAGCACAACACATTGGTACTGGTCTATTACCTGTCACATCCCCTGAAGAAGCAGTCTCGGATGCAAGCAGCAGTAATGAGTATATTCCCCACCTTTCCTTTTTATGTTTGCCTAGTAATTAATTTTAAGTGCCAGTAATTCTCAATTGCTCCATCATTAGCATGACTAAATGTCATTCCACGATAGGAATTATGCAACTATGCTTTGGTCAACCCCAAATACCACCAGTGTTACCTGTGACTCTGACTGTTGTAACAAATAATACACTTACGAACTGTTCATTTATTACAAAGGCATTACTTCCATTACTGTCCAATTCATGAGTCCCTTCGGCTTGACATGAGAAAGTGTTACCTCAAAACAGGATCTTCAAGAAGGAAGCACTGAGCTTTAAGGAAGTTTTAATGTCTACATGCGATAATCTCTGAAAAAGTAATGCGATTTCAGGTGGTAGTACAGGAACTACTGGGCACATCACACTTACTGCTAAAAGAACAGGAATGTGCAATTGTGCCTTTTCAAGGATGGCCTTAGCCTACAGAAAACACTCATGTGAGTCTTGTAGGCAGATAAGCCCTCAGGCACTTGGATAATAATGAACTATTGAAGCAGAGCCAAGACATGAGTTTTCAGAGGAAAACAGTCATGGGTTCTGTGATCATGCTTTGTTTCTCACAATGCCTTTACTGTGATGTGTAACAAGGGGCTGTTTGATCCAGTTAACTGACACAGAAAAAGTCCACTGGAAAGGGCTTACACGAAGGAATGAAAAACTAATGTGCTTCTGAGAGCATCTTGTACCACCTTTCCAACAGCATTTTAAGACTCTGCTGCTCCCAACCCAACACGCGCCCTGGTTACCCACAGTCCTGCAGAGCCGTGCTGCTACATCAACCCTGACCTTATCTGAGTATTTGAGACTGTGGAGTAACATCTCCAACAGTCTTGTGCATCATCTCCCTTTCCCCACACTGACCCGTATCCTGGAGTCCTTCCAAATCACTTGTCACAACTGGCATTTTCAACAGCATCACGCGCTGCTCGGACATTTGCAACACAAACATTTATGCCAGGGCTCTGAAACTTGGTCAGCTTCTCTTGCTGTCCATCAAGGACAAGCTTAACTTGAAATTGACTGCCTTCAAGGCAGAGGATGTATTCTGATACATCCTACCCTTAAACTCTAGAGCAGAGGTTCAAGGCCAAAGTAGAAGAGTTTTACAGACAAAGTAACTAAAACCAATAGACACCTCCTCAGTTATTTTAGCAACAAGTCACTTCTTACTGAATCAAAGATTTCTTTTGTAACCCAGAAAGTTTTAACATTTTATTACTGACCCTCTTTCTTTACAGCCCTGGTTGATACAAGAACACCAGAACAAACACCTATGAAAAATCCTAATAGAGAGAAAAGAGACTTTAGCAAATTATACTGTTTCTGGGGGATGATCTAAAAAGAGAACAAATAACTGGTATATATTTAAAAAAATATAGTATTTATATTTAAATTTAGTATTCCTCTTCTATACCAAAAATGTATTTGAAAATTGCCCCTTGAGAAATACCTTACAAATCAAGCCTAAGCTACCTAGCAACTTCCTTCCCTGCATTAGTGAAGCTCGTAAAAAGGAAAGGATTTTTATAAGATACCTATTATTGAACTATTTCTGTAATACTGTGGATTTCACATGGTTGCCAGTTATTGAAATGTCACAGAGCAGGAAGTCAAAGAGCAGTTGCACTTAAGTATGGACATTAAGATAACCATGACAGAGGCCTTTTTCAGCATCCTCCTTCTAGCTTGGAATATGTAAAGGTCAGAAAACCACTAAGTAAAGCTTTTGTTGACTTTGTTATGCTTTTCTCAACTCCCAGAACACTCATCTCAGAAAATAATCCATTCTGTTCCCCACTGAAGGTACAGCAGGCAGAAAGCCAATAGTTGGCGCTTTGTCACATATCTACTTTAATAAAAATTATGAGTAGGCTCTTACTTTTATTTCTACAGCCATGTTCCATTAAAACAAAAAACTATTTTCCTAAAAGATTAATACTGAGAACAGCAGAACATTGCTGTGACCAGCCTTGCAGTGCCATATGCCATTCTAGGGAATACACAGACACACAAATAATTCTTAAACTAACACAATTTGCAAAGCACATTGCTCTTCATGAGCAAATTGGCTGTATCATCTCCTAATGTCTGAAAGCACCAGATTCCACCACCACTAACTTACCTCCACAGCTTTTGTATTTGTCTTAGTAATACATGCCCACAAAATCCACCAACCATGGAGACCAACACACAAATTAAAGCATTAGGAAAGAAAACAGAAAAGGTAAATCCTACCGTTTACACTAGGGAATGGCAACTGCTCAGTCTCAGGAGCAGCCCACCAGGAAATGCAGTGCAGAGTTCTTCATGACAAAAGCATACCTAAGCTGTCAGCTGAGAGATGCTGAAACGCATGTGACTCTTCACCCCAAGTCCTACTAGCCAGCCACTTCCTTGTTCCAAGTGCTAAAATCCCTTTCCCTGCAGCTAAAAGCCTGCCAGGACTCTCAGGACTGAGATACAGTCAGTCTCAGCTATACTTATCTTTGCACTGCATGGCTTTTTCAAACTGCTCCCACTGCTGTCCAGGAGACATGGATATGTTTCCAATACAAGCAAGAGTTAAAGATTAACTTCTGGAGTTTTACCACCAGCTAAAGGAATTTTACCATTCAGATTTAATCTAAGAAGCCAGAGTTGGCATTTGCTCTCAAAAGACAGCTTTTACTGCTTCTATTCAACTATCTCATTTCCATCACAAGTTCTGCATTTTACAAAAAAACAGAAACAATGTACAGACATACCTGATCTTGAAGTTCTTATCATGGTTACACCTCCCAAAATCTAGTATCACCTACCAAGTAGTTTGCACAAGAAACCAAAGGAGCACAAATAAGTGCCTTTAATGAATTACATGAAGAAAGTATTTCATATAGCAGGAAGGCCCATGGCTTGTTCCCTCCAGGAACACCCTGTTATTCAAATATCTATGACACCCAATTTACTAACACACACTTACGACAACATTTTGAGAAAAATCAAACTTGACAAGTAAAAAACATCCATCAGTAAGGAGCTAAAACAGGAACCTCGCCACAATGCTGTCATTAAAACAGAGAAAAGCCCACTAAAGGCTCCTACCAGCAAAATGACCCTATCTAGAAGTTGTAGGACTGCTTAACACACCCAGTGATCCAAGAAGTTCCACAGCACATAAATTGTCATCCTCTAGACCTAAACAGCGCAGCACAATTGACCTTGGCTTCAAACAAGGAATGGCAGTCTCTGCAATCCTCTAAGCAGATGGAACCAAACATGTTAGGGAAAAAGAGCATTTAATTTGGTTAAGAGAAGGAGGAAAACTGGATGAACAGCTAGGAGAAATGGCTTTGGTGTGGCTGTGATAAAGCAGCCTAGTGACACCTTATCTTTACATATATGCAGATGATCACAGACACCCTTAGAAAAACAACCATTCTCTCTGGCAGACAGCTAGACTCTTACAGGACCTATTCAAAGGCAGGCAACACTGTAACATTATGACATCTATATCTGGTGTAAATTTGGTTTTCCCCATTAGGTGAGAAACACGAACGTTCAGCATTTTGAGATAAAATACTAGCAGAAGGAAGAGAATAAAACAGGGCAAAAAGAGGAAGTAGCCTTTCCCATAGCAGGTCTCAAGAGAAGTTTGCCATGCACTTAGATGTGCTAGCAGAACACTGAAATACCCACTCTGGGTATTCAGATACGACTTTCAGCCCATTGTGCAAGAAAATTGTCTACTCTCTTGCCTACTGCTGTCTAAAGGTACCTCAGAGCCAATGATTATAGCTCTGCCTGTTCCAACACTTTCCTCCTGTAAATAGTGCCTGACTATTTTCTGTTCTCACAAGGGCTTAATTAGTCCTGTTCACAGAGTGCTACAGCAGCTGGCACATCCCAGCAGACTCCACTGCATTTTCACAGCTATTGAAATCCATCTGAACCATGCAGCACATTTTTCTACACTGACAGTTATGTGTCCTGTGAAATTTATATCCACCTATACATTTGAAGGCACCTTTCTGCAGTCAATTTAACCACGAAACAGCCCTGAGATGTCCCTGTATCAGGGACAGAAAAAGAGACCCCCTCCTCCACCAACAGCACAGCAGAGACCTGCAACTCCAGAATACATGAGTGATCATGTTAAATCAGTAAGCAAAATGCTATTTAGACATACAATATCTGCTTTTCATATTTCTAAGCACCTTAACTTCAAGTTCTTTGCTATTTCTCAAATCAAGTAGCAACTGCGTGGCACCTCCCTTCCTGAGAGAGGCTGCCCGCTTATCGCCACACCAGCTGCCACATCCCAGCGTGGTGAACAGCCTCTGGGAACAGAAAGTCTGTCACTCTGTCCTGAAAGGAAACCTTGAGGTCCATCCTCAAGCTGGACCATGATTATATTTTTATGTCAAACCATTGAGACAAACTTTCCAGAAAACACATGTAATCACTGGGCAAGTTGAGTTTTACGGTTACGTGGTGGTAAAAGCCTGAATCTCTCACTGCACAACACAAAAGGCAGGGGGTTGTTCTCTTCAAAGCTCTGTAACAGGAACTATGTGAAAACAACTCACCTCCTGCTTCTTACCAGTTTACACACTGACCCGCAGCACCCTACTTCAAAAGTCCAATGTTCCAGTAGTAGGAACATATTCAAATAAACAAACGAAAGTTAAAAATGTTTTTGGAAATCAGTTTCCTGAAGAATCAGAACTAGTATCTTATTTGTTTCCATATTCTTAATTTTCAAAAACCGGTTTCTTTGTCATACTTGTCTTGAGAAACAGAGTGCTTTAAAAAGCAGAGGCAGACAGCCACCATGTTAAGCACAACCGGCTGAAATACAATGTCTTGTAAAAAGACAAGGCATTTAAAACAAGTCCTATCAGAAAACAATACAGTCTAAAATAACAGTCCTCCCCTTAAACACTGACCCAAGTACTTTTTCATAATCACCACCATTATCTTCTGTAACGTCTTTTCAAATCTACCAACACCGTCTGTCAGAAAATTCACTGAATGACTCAGACAGACACTTCCAAATCATAAATACTCAAAATTGCTATTTCCATTTCAGAACTACTTCTGTTCAAGGATTTGAATTGCTGATGGCATAATAATCCGACGACCTCCTGACGTTTCCTTATCAAGATTTTCCTCATGCACAAACAGCATCTCCACTGATGAAAGCTAGCCTTGTTGCTTTGCACAGTGTCTTGGACAATACGGTTATGCAATCCAAAACCTGTAAAACCTGCAAAATTTTTAGTGCCTAATATTGAGCATCTTTCGTACATGAATGCTCGGCACAGCTCCTTGAACATGCAACTGAAGACATAAGAGCAGAGATCCAAGCATTAAAATCACTGGCATTACATGCCCTGCCAATTCCCATTAATTTTCCTTCACCACAGATCTACAGAAACGCAAGCACAGGCTTTCCAAAGCCCAGTCTTTTAATCCTGTGTGTCCAGGAATCAGCTTTCCAGTCTGAATCTCACCCACACTGCCAAAAGCACTGGTCACTAGCCGCTTGGACAAACTCATAGCAGTGTCACCGGTTCAACAGCACTGATCCAACTCCATCAGGGCAAAGACTGGGGTAACAGGCTGATGGAAAGCCCCATGGGTCTGGCTCTCTTGTCTCTTTAAGACAATTTCAGCTCCTATACCCATCACATTCTCGATCTATACTTGAGAATATACATATAATATATAAGAATCTGTTGAAGAAATTTTCACCATGAAAGATTTTGCTTGAAGAAGCCAAAAATACACTCTTGTCCTTCACACCACATTATGTTTTCATATCTGATTTACACTCAGAAAGCATCATTTTGAAAACCTGGGCTGAGTTGGGATGCAGCTTTTAGCTCCTCCATCACTTATTCTGATTCAGTTTTCCACATTAGCAACTATCCTCCATGGCTTTCACAGCAAAGCTGCCAACAACCTTATTCACAACCATATTTAGTTGTCAGCTCAGACAAGGGAATCATTTCTGTATTTTATCAACTAATCTTACACTTCCAACACAACAGTGACCTTCTTTTTAAGTTGCCTACTAACACAGACTTACAGTCTTCATATAGGTTTAAGTGTCACAGAACAGATGAAGTTTACACATTATTTATAAGTTATCCCTATTAATGCAAGAACCATAGCATGAAATCTTCTTAATTGCAACTGGCTTGCAACCCTACAGGAAAAGCAAAAAACAAACTCAAAACACAAACTTCCTCTCTCCTACAAACAAGACTAGGTCATAGCCAAAGACAACAAGGCCATGTTTTATGATTGTGCTGCACCCATAATTCCATGACACAACACCTACTTCTGTAGATCACAAACTTATTTTTCTCTGTTACAGCAGCTACCACCAATTTGAAGTAGTCTCACTAAGGTTCTGCAGCAAACAAGCACCTCCACACTGAAATACTACAGAAACGCCTCTGAAAGCTGAGGATTTTTACAACAATACTGAGAGTGAAGTGCAGCACACAGCTCTTCACTGACTTCCAGAACAGATCTGTGAAGACCAGAGCCAGGATGGGGCCAGAAATTCAATACTCTGCAACACTGACTACAGCAAGGGAGTGAAAACAAGAGTTTAAATTGCACTCTAAGACATCAGCTCTTGAAACCAGATTATGCCGAGAAGGGTTTGCCCACAGGGCCTGGCCAGTTTCGTGAAAGTCAATCCATTTTTAAAAATACACAACACAGTTGTGATACACAAGACAATTCAACTGCCTGAAGAACTTCAGTGCTGCATGAAGAACACAAAGTTTCTTTAAACAAGGGGTAAGATCTAAAAGCTTTTCTGCTATGCGACAACTGCATGATGGTTTACATACACAGAGTGACAAAGCCCGTATGACAAAAAAAAGTTATAATTTAATATTAATGGTTTTCTCAAAACAAATGCCCACACATCTACCGAAGCCACAAAATCAACTGACTTGTAAGGCTACAACACACACAGAAACAAACTAACACTGCTTGAAAACCCCAGTAAAGAACAACAGCTGTCATCTCTTCTTTGTCTTCCAGGCGATTACCATATGTTTAAACGTCTTTGTTGTTCATCCCAAGCAAACAAGAGATGAATACCTGATTCTCTCAGGGAAAAAAAAAATCAAACCAACTTTTAAAAAAGTTTCTTCAGATGCCACTTGAGACTATCCAAATTGTGGTTACTCTAATATCAAATATTTATATTACGTTATCTGCTGCTGGTAATTCCAGTGTTTATAGATACACGCACTTAAAAAACACTCTGCGAGTAAAAAAAGGTTCCCATATTGTGCAAGCGGAGGAATTATTATTTATATTGCCTCTGTAAGAAGATTTCAGGCGCAGCAGCAGATTTCCCTGCCCTGACAAGCAACAAGTGCACGGAAGGCTATAAACAAGACCCACTTACGGTGCTCTTGACCCACTTAGAGCGCTCCACCGGCCTAAAGCCTCCTCCAGCAGCCGGCAATTCCCCGGCGCGCCGCCGTGCCCCGGAGCGACCTCGCTGACCGCAGGCTGCGCTCGCCGCCGCCCCGGACACCCGCCCGCAGGGCCTCAGCCCGGCCCGGCGCGGGCAGCGCCCGCCGCCCGCCTCCCCCGGCCCCGCCGGGGAGCGCCGCCAGCCCAGGCCGCGCCCCGCCGCCGCGGGGTCCCTCCCGCCGCCCCGACGAGCGGCCGCACGCCCGGGCGGGGAACCCCCGGCCCCGCGGGGGGCGGCCGGGCCGCGCAGCCGCCGCGGAGCGGAGCGGGGCCGCGGCTCCCCGGCGCTCGCTCACCTGGCAACGGCCGGCGGAGGTGCTGCCGCCGCCCCCGTCCCGCGGCCGCCGCTGCCGCCGCCGCCCGCCCGGCCCGGCCGCCGCCTCCTCCGGCCCTACGGCGTCACCATCGCACGAGGCCGCCGCCGCCAATGCGGGACGCGCCGCCGCGGCTGCGCGCCCGGGCCGGAAGGACGCGGAGCGGGCCCGGCCCGGCCCGGCCCGCGCGGGGAGGGAGGGAGGCGGCGCCGCGGCCGCGCAGCCGCACCGAGAGTGGAGCGGGGGCCGGGGCCGGGGTCATCCCCCTCCCTGCCGGGAACGGGTTCGTGGAGTCGGTGGGGAAGGGGCTCTGGGATCCTCGGGTCCAACCCGTGACCAGCCACCACCATGTTAGCTGGACATGGCAGGGCCATGTCCACTCTTTCCGAAACACCCCAGGGACGGTGACTCCACCGGCTCCCTGGGCAGCCCATTCCTGTGTCTAATCACCCTTTCTGTGAAGAACTTCTTCCTAATGTGCAAGCTAAGCCTTCAGCTGGCGCAATTTAAGACTGTGCTCTCGTTCCTGATACAAGCCAGGATGCCATTGGCCTGCTTGCCCACCTGGGCACACTGGCTCATGGTCAGCCAGCTGTTGGCCAACACTCCCAGGTCCTTTTCCAGCGGGCTTTCCAACCACTCTGTCCCCAGCCCGTAGCACTACATGGGATCGTTGTGGCCAAAGAACGGCAGGGGTTGGCAAAGAAGGGAGTTTCCAGCCCCCAGCGATGGCCTCCGTGTTGTTTCTTAGCTCTATTTAAATGACAGTTGAAATCTATTTTTTTTTCCATTAGAAGAGATGATTGGGAGGGGCCCTCATCCATGTCTGTAAGTATCAAAGCGGGGTGCCAAGACGATGGAGCCAGACTCCTCTCGGTGATGCCAAGCAATAGGACAAGAGGCAATGGGCAGACACTGATGCACAGGAAATTTCACCTGAATATGAGGAAGAACTTCTTTACTTTTCAAGTGACTGTGCACTGGGACAGAATGTCCAGAGAGGGTGTGGAATGTCCCTTTATGGAGACACTCCAGAACCATCTGGATGCAATCCTGTGCCATGTGCTCCGGGATGTTCCTGCTCTAGCAGGGACGTGGGTCCAGATGATCCACTGTGGTCCCTTCCAGCCTGACCCAGCTTGTGATTCTGTGGTGTGGACATCCCCCGTGTCCAGGGCAGCTGGAGGAGGGGGAAGAGGCCCTGCTGGATGGAGTTCCGTGCTCGGGACTGACCTGTCTGCTCCGGGCATGGCACTGGGTGGGGAGGCCACAGCTGGTACAAGCCCAGAAGGATGACGAAAACCAGACAGTGTTCCCAGGGCTGATGTCGCAGGAGGCATCTGGGAAGCCTGGCTCAGGGGACAGGGCCCAAACGCCTGTGTCTAGTGTAGAGGCACGGAGGGGGAGCACCAAAGAGAACAAGAACTGGCCCTGTTAAGGAATGGGAAGTGTTGGCAGAGCAGCAGGAAAACCTATGTGACGTGGAGGTTTCGCCTCCCAAAATAGTGTCCTTGGGGAAAATGGTGGAAACCCTACACTTGCATGTTTTACCAGTCAAAACACGAAGGGAACACTATTCTGTTAGAGGACAATCTTAGCAATTGCCAGGGAGAATAACTGGATGATTTGGAGAGCCTGTCTGTAATTTGTGTGGCTCTATGTACTTTAGTGCTTTGCTGAGCCATGCTCCAATCAACACACTTGTCCCCACACCCAGAAATTTTAGCTCAAACCCGTGAGTGTGAATGAGATAATTAATGGAAGCAAAATTATCCCTATAAATTAATATTTGAGTTATTTTGATCCCTAATGCCCACAAACAATAAATACATCCCGCCCTTTCCTTAAAACTCTGTTTATAAAAGTATGATTCCCTGTTGTCTGCTTTAAAGTATGTCCCATCTCACACATTCATTAAAGTTTTTGTTGTTGTGAAGGGAGCAAGGTAGTGACTGAACATTACAGTTGCACTCTTACGTGTACTTATGGTTGCTCTCATCAATCAAAATGTGTTTTGACAGCCATTGGGGAGCAGCACGGGGAGCAGCAGCTGCAGTGGCTGCTCCAGCTCCACCCTGTGCCTGTCAGATGAAGTATTTCCTGCCCTGTCTTTCAGGATTTGTTCTGTAAAATGGCGCTAATGATTTTCAAATATTTTGAGTCTCATTGACGAAAAATATATGTAAAAACGGCATATCATTTTCATCTGTCATTTCCTGTCACCATAACTTAATGTGTATGCAGCCAATTAAGAGGGAAAATGAGGTAGGAATACTGATTCAATGAATATTAAATGAAAGGAATTTGGGTAGTTTATTCTGGTTCAGGAGCCTGGAAATCAAAAAGCAAAGCTGTGCTCCGCAATACGGCGAAACACATTTTCAAAAACAGTGTTATGTACAGCCTGGGCATTTACAGATGGTTCCTAGAAAATGTAGTAGTAATAAAATGTTCATTGCCATAATTCCCTCGGAATGTGTTTGTCCTATATAGACAGCCCTGTGATTTGTGGAAGTTGGCAGGTCATTACACGTTAACTCTGTTGTTCCCAAGCAAGAGAAAACAAATTTGCCTGTGGCAAATGAAACTGAGACTGGCCAGAATCATCACAGTGAATTGCAGAGAGCTGCCACTCTAAAAGCTGGTCTAGATGTTTCCTCAGCCCAAGAAGATGCTGAGCACTTCTGCAGTTCCTTGAGGCTGTGCACAAGACAGGGTTACAATTTGCTCCAGCACTGGGTCTACCCCGCATCTTTTAGGTTTTTTCCCCTGAAAGGCAGCGTTGTCCTTGCATGGTAAGGCCTCATCCTGCCCATCCCGCGTGATCTCAACGCTCTGGGAGTCTTGTGAAGGGCTGACACAGCGATATGGCACTCTAGGAAGAGCCATAAGACAAATGATGATTCAGAATAAAACTGCCTTAGGGTAAGGAAGAGCCTGGACCTTTTTTTTTTTCAGGATGTGTGTTATTGCTGCAAGCCTTTAAACTGCTTCACCTCTGTTGGCAAACATACCTGAGCAGCTCCCTTCTGAATTCCCCAGGACAGCTGCCACATGTGACAGCGCCAACGGGGAAGGGGCCTGGGGAAGGTGCTGCAGTCTCCCTGCCTCCCAGCGAAGATCAGAGTCTTCCTCTCCTCCCAAATCACCAAGGGCCTGACCCTCACCACACTCCCAGGCATGCTGCTGAAGACTGGTGCCTGCTGCACCCACCCCAGTCCAAACAGCTGGAACTGTTGCTGGTACTGGGGTCTGGGGGGAACATCAGAGCCAGCTTGCACTGGGTGGGTAACATGGAGAGGTAACTGGGACGCTTAGGGCAGGTGTCCAACTGAGTGTCACAGGGTGGTATTTAGTAGTTCTTTTTATGGCTGCTGCATGTTATCAACGCTCACAGGGAGAACTCCTGACCCTGTTTGCTCCCCCTTTCTCTCTATCTTCAAGGAAATGCTGTCATGTAGGTCATACCTTTTGAATTCTAATTAAAAAAAAAAAATAGATTTCAACTGTCGTTTAAACAGAACTAAGGGAGTATAGTATCATCTGCAGGTCCTGCAGGAGAAGACTGATGGAAGGAACGCATGAGCATGCTGAGATCATTGTATCATACTGGGGGGCTCATTATTATTTAGGGATTTATAACTGCTGATCATGATTCTTTTTGTCCTTTCTGGCACACGTTCTGTTGGGCATGGAAATCTAATCTTTTCTCATCTTCGAGCTGGTTATATTTAGACTTCAGGGCTGGTATGCTCAGGATGTGGCCCAGTCCCGAAGCCTGGAGCTGGGACAGGCTACCCACTCAACAGTCTCTGCATCCATAAGCCCTTGCACACAGCGTACTGGTGCCAGGGAGTCAGAATACGGCCAGGATACACATCCACACCGAGGAGATGGGATGCATCTCTGGGTCCCAGGGATTAGACATAGCCACAGTCTGCCTGTGAGAAGTGGATCTGATAGTGTGTTCACATCTTCTGTTTGTCCTATGACAGCTCCTTCAGAGCCTGCCCTTCAGTGAACTTGACTTCATAGAGTATCTGCTAGAAACTATTTAACCTGAAATGTAGTTAAACAAAAGCTAAATGAAAGTTAATGACCATATAAGCTGCTGATTCTGGAAAAGCCTTGTGACAGACACTTGAGAAATGCCCTGAAGTCACTGGAAGGCATTTCTCCTTGGGATGTTCTGTGGCTGTGTCAGCAGATGAAAATACTGTCTATATCTCCATAGCCACAGGTGATTAGGAATTGCTTCCACAGTGTAATTTAAACCTACTAGGCTTCTCCCTGGATGGGGTCAAGTGAGCAGAGAGAGACTCTCACATGTTTGATTTCATATGACTGAACAAGATCTGCTTCATCTGTGCTTCGTTAGGGCTACAAAACTTTGGTCCATACAGAAGGCATACATAACAGCAGTGCTGCATGTCTGCATTCAGTGTGGCTGTTTCCTGAATTGCAAAAGGCAGCAACTGCTCTGTTACATTGAGCTCTAAGCAGGCACAGACTTTTTGGGAACAAAGAATGGGAGCTTCCAACTGAGTCAAATGGCCTGAAGTTCAGCAGTGTTTAAAGATTCATTTAAATTTTCTCACAACCCTGCCACCTTCTTTTTAGCATGATTAAAATCAACTGAAAGTTTCTGTTCTGGGATCAGCTATTGCTTAGCTTACCTGGCAGCAGAGCATACTAAGGCCTCATTCATTCCCACTCTTAGGCAGTACTTGCCAGTTGGAAAATGATGACAGATTTGCATCCTCTTCTGCTCCATTTAGGAGCCCACATTCACTGATTTGCAGTAACAGTATATTTGCATAGTGCCTTTAAGCCCAAAGCATTTTAGTTTTACTTGACTTAAGGGTGGCCTTGTCTATCAGCCTTGAAGTGCAGTGACTTCAGGGCTGGAATGTGGCAGCCAGGTACCAGCCCCCGGTGTGTAACAGGGTATTGTGTATCTCCTCCATATGAAACCACATGCAGAATCTGAGCAGGCAGAAACCAGGCTGAGCTCCCTAAGCCTTACTTTAGCTACAAGATCTTCAATACCCATAAATAAACAAGCCCTGAGCTGACCTCTCTTCTGCAGCACAGTCCTTCCTCCGGCATTGTGCCAGAGTAATGCTTTGCTGCTCCAGACCCTCCGAGGCTCCTGCTGAGCCCCCCAGCAACCACCTCCGACCCTGCAAGGTGCTGCTGAGCCTCTTTGTGCCCAACTGAGTGTCCCCCCTCCAGTGTGGATACAGCTGTCTGCCTGCCAGAGTTAATGAGCAGAGAACCTAGGCCTTCCATTAAACTTTTTTCAGCCGTATTTCTCAAAAGAGCCTTACAGAAAAAGGTCTCCTGCTCCTTATTTTATACAGAAGGAGGCTGGAGGCTAAAATGCAAAGAAATTAAGTAACTATTTGAAAATTACAAAGCAGATTATTGGCAGAGCTGAGAATTAAGCTTAGCTCCCAGCCCCATACCCCTCTCTATCGCTTGGTGCATCAAACAAGGCACAACTTAAAATCCACCGCTCTTTAACTTCCGTAGGAAAGAAGCAGTTCTGCTGCAGCTTTCTGTTTGACTTCCTCTGGATTTGCATCGAACCAATCTGGCTGTGTTCTCATTTCATACTTACTACCACCCTATGGAGGTTCTTTCATGTGTGAGCGCCATTGAAATTAAGTTTGAAGGTAGAATTCAGTGGGATCAAATTTTTGCTTACAAAATTCCCAGAAAATCTAAAATACTGAAATCTGGGTCTTGTGAAAAAAAGAGGGAGGAAAGAAATCTAATGGTCACTTCTCTCCTATGGCTATAAGGTCCCAGTCCAATAGGAACTGCTGGCTCCAACCAGGCTGCCAGAGGTCTGGAATGCTGGGACAAAAGGCCAAAAAACATCTTTTTTCCATCCAGACAACATTTTAGGTGGAGAAAGAAGGACATATCCAGGGACACCCAGATGAATAGCAGCCCTAACAATGCCAACTGTTCCGCTCCCAAAGTTGTTTACACCTACAAAATTAATTGTGGTGCCAAACCGCAAGGAGAGTTGTGACTCCCAGAAATGTGTGGTCTTTATCAGAAAGGCCAGATGAAGTAATTTTGAACTATTAGACACATTAACAATGCCTGAGGGTGTCATACACAAATAGCTGACACCTTCAAGCACTGATGCAATAAGGATGGGCAAGAACATGAGGTGAGGGTGGTGGGAGGAAAGGTCTTTTTCAGATGTATCCAAGGTACAGGGAATTTTATTACACGGCTAGAAACAGAGAATCCCAGGAGTGAACAGCTCACACATTTGATCCAATCTTGGGCTCAGTCCAGCTCCCACTGAAGTTTAATGGGAGTTGGATCAGGCCACTGCACTCACATTTTTTCCATGCATGGAAAACTATTTCCGTTACTTTGAATTACAATACCACTGGCTTTGGATTTTATATAATAAAGTAAATCTAGGCCACTGTTTATATTCCAAAAAACTACATTCTGGGATGCCAGCAAATATATTGCCTGTTGGATTTAAAAAAAAAAAAAAAAAAAAAAAACCTGGACACATTGGTTTAAAAAAACAACAGCTCCTAATTATTAAGCATAATTTCTCTTCCTTGTGCTTTTCTGGAGTCCTCAAATATTTGAAGTATGGAAGGTACATATAAATTCTTCTCTGGTGGTTGAAATGGTGGAATCTGTAAAACTGCAATGTTTTATAAGAAACAGAGGTTTAATATAAAAATAATCTTCATGACTGGCTCATTGCTTATTGGCATATTCTGAGCATTTTAAAATTTACAGGGAAAAAAAAACCCCAACACCCTTGCAATGTCAGTAACAAAGGGGATGTATACTAGCAAAGCCTTATATTTTGGGAATTGGCTTCTCTTGATTGTTCTGACTGCGAATGAACTCTGCAGATGCTGAGAGGTACAGGAAATGTCTTGTCCTAGAAACAGCATTTGCTCCCTGCTTTAGGAATTGGATTGTACTAAAATCCCAACGTGGTAAGACTGATTAGCAGACTTTGGTAATGTCTTCTGCCCTGGTACAGTTTTATTACAGTCTTTTATTACCAAGGAAAAACATAGAAAAGATTTCCATTGGTGAACATACACCCACACTCTGGGAGCACACGTTCCTGTGGTTAACTTACGCCGGGGAAGAGCACGGCCCCTGCCCTCTGAAACACAGAGCGGCAAAATAAAAGGATCTCACCGAAAGAATGAAACAGAAACACACAGGTACACAAGCAACAGAGGGAAAGAAATGCCATTGGGGGGCATTTAATGTTAAAGAGAAACTATACAACTGGGCTGGTGGTGAAGAGGATTTAACAGAGCTGAACAAGGTGACCACCTGCATCCACTTCAGAGAGGAGAACCGGCAGCAGGATGAGGAGTGCTTACGCAGTCATGTGCGTGTGTGTGTGTGCAGTGCTTCTTTCCACTGACAAAATATACTCTGCAAACACCCCTGGCACCAGCAGCTTTTCCTCTGTAGTGAAAACTTAAGTTTCAGCACGGGATTAAAAGGAAAAGAAAAAAAAAATCACTCACACAGAGAGCCATGTGGTTTGAGCTGGGCAGATTTCCCTCGGCCCAGGCGGTATGGAAGAGCGGGGTGCTGGCTTCAGGAGCACTCCCAGGCTGTGCACTGGTCAGCCACAGGTTGAACCTTCCTTCCTCACAACAGCAGGCTGCAAACTTTCCTCTACCCCACTGTGGTCTGGGGAGCATCCAGGAATGGTTTACAAGACTGCGGATTTTAAGCCATACCCTTGCAGCCTTAGCTAACCTTCCCTCTAATGAGACAAAGCCCTTTAGAGGGACCGAGAATCAGTTCTGAATTCCCCAGTGCAGGATTTGAAATTTGAATAACTAGGACTCACCCATGTCTGGCTGTAATTTGCAATGTGCAGTTAACTATTGCGAAATGCTGAGATTTACTGATCAGAAAGAAGAAAGAACCCACTCGTCACCTTCTCACTGGCTTGCTTTCTGTAATGAAATAGCACGTGCTGGTGTGCTCTGCCAGCACCTCCACAGCTTCCTCACGCTGACTGAAACGTCCAAGGGGAGATGCACCCAAAGACAGATTCCCCAGCAGAACTGAAGGAATGCCGAATTAGCTGGCCTGATGGGGGAAATTTCAAAACCAAGATGTCTCTTAAATAAGCTTCTTTAATTATTATCATCATCTGTTTATTTATACAAATATAAAATATATTTATATAGATTTATATAATATAGATTTGTCGCTTTGGTGGCTCCTTTCATTTACAGACATACTGGTCAACGATCTCTGTGCACTTTTTACACTTGACATAACAGCACCAGTGGAACTTGCAGTGGCAGCGCTCCACCTGCACGCTCTTGAACTGGTCGTAGCCCCGGCCGCAGCACATCAGCTCGCAGCCATCCATGCCCTCCGAGGTCTTGTTGCACAGCCGGCCCTGGGTGCCCAGGGAGCCGGTGGTCTCATTGCGGAGGCAATAGTCCGGGCTGGGGTCCACGTAGACCAGGTCCTCCTGGGTGGGCATGTTGAAGCGGTTGTTCACCAGCTCCAGCTTGCCCTTGCGGCTGATCCTCATGGCCGCGGCGCTGTCGTACTTCTCCTTCAGCAGGTCGCCCACCTTGCGGAAGTCAGCCAGCTGCAGCCAGCAGGTCTTGAGGCTGCACGAGCCCGACACGCCGTGGCACTTGCAGGCCACGTCTGCCAGCTTGTACACGGCCTGTGGGGAAAGAAATGCAATCAGGCAGAGCTGTGTTTATTCCTGCTGCACTGGCAGCTGGCTTAATTACAATGAATTCATCGCGCTTTCAGAACCGCTTTGATTATCCCGCAATTTCTGTTGTTTCGCCCTTCAGAAGAAACAAAGGTCTTCTCCTCCCCCTGTTGCGACTGCTGTGCTCCTGTTCCCTAAATATTTCTATTTCTGGTCACGCTGCCTGCAAACACGACTTCCTCACCCCACCTTCTTTCCCTCTGGCACATTTCTGGATTGACAGCAGGGTCAAGAGCAGGAGAAGAGAAGTCCTCTTTGCGTGAACTCTGGAAATTCCCCACCTCACAGACCACCACGGTGTGGCATGTTTTTTCCATTCAGTGCTGCAGAACCAGCCCATTTCCTACCACCCGCACCAGGAACCGACGCTATCGTTACAGGGACACATCTGCATCCTTTGGAAATAAATCCACGGACCCACACCCTTTCCCTTCCTCTCTCCCGAGAGGAGCTCGTCCAGGGGCAGTGTCCAGAGAGAGGCAGGCAGGGCTGGTGGTGCACAGGACGGACACATCTCCCTGGAAGGGAGCTCGAGGTGCTCACCAGGCATCCGTGGGCAGCGCAGGGCTGAGCCAGGAGCCCTCACTGCGTTCCTGCGCCATCTCGTGCCCGGCTCCCTCCACTAGCAGGGCTGTCGCCAGGCAGAAGAGCCAAGATTTCAGCAGCACACGCAAGCTTTCCGTGCTGTCTGTTCCCAGACACTTTCAGCCACGTTTTCGGGAGCCTGCGGGGGCTGCAGATGCATCATACCCCTGGAAATCCGGCATCAAAGTTAGCAAAGAGTCTTGAAATTCAGGGCAGTGAGTGTAAAACCCTCATCAGAGCGAGCACAGGATGTGAAGGGGAACGGTGTTTACTCTCCTCCTCCCCACACCAGCTGGGAGGCCAGAGAAGTACTGAGAAATAAAAACCAAGGAAAATCAACTGAAATGCAGGTTGGGTTTGTTCTTCTCATTCATTTCAGAGATGGGTACAAAAGCACAACGCTGTGTGAGATCCTGACAGCTCTCAGCCACTGACAGAGCTTGCAAAGCAAGAATTGGGCATCCCCTCACCATCAGAGCTGCTCCATGTTACAGCAGCTTGATCCCCCATCCCTTGGCTCCTCATTCTCTCCCCATCAGGCTCACATCTGCTCTCCCGAGACCATCCTGCATCCTGCAGTGCTTCTGCCAGATCCCGCATGCCAAGCAGAGATGTTTGGCATCAGCTGCCAAATTACCACCAGCTGTATCTGGTGGGGGAGAGGAAGGAACATGAGAACAAAACAGGGTGCTCTGAAAGAGATGTCGATGTGTCTTCCAGCCAGGTTTTCTGCTGAAAAAAAAGCAGCCAAGCACAGAGGTTTCTTTTCTGCCTCACTCACTGACGCAGAAGAAAGCTTCCCGGCTCTCTGCTTTCACGTGCCAAGGCGATTAAGGCAATTGAGCATACTGCAAGCAAAACCTTCTGCCTACAACAATGTTCTGGACCAGCAGGGAGAGGTCAGAGTTCTCCTACAGCAACTGGTTGCTCCTTGCCTAACTAAAGTCTAGTGCTTTTGACAGCTAGTGAAGATTCAATTTGGCTTAATGGCTAAATCACATGGAGGCCAATCCAGCTCCTGAGAAAGTCAATGGAGTGAGTCCTTGAAACAGAAGAGCTTTAGTTCTGCTCCTCAGAGCTCAATTTACGGAGGCAATCCCTGACGGAGCAATGTAACAGCTACAAGCTGGGAGTTAAGCACTTGTCTTGGATCAAACTACAGCTGCAGAGGACCAACCACACCGTTACTTTAGGATTCCTGCTGTACTATGACCAGACAGGCTACAGCTGAATTTCCTGAGCCCCAGACACTTACTATATCCTCACTGCACTGCCAGCCTGCTTGTTATAAGCCTGTGTTAGCACTTTTTGGTTATGGTTCTGTCAAATCCCAGGCCACTCATGCCTCCCTTGCCCTTGCACGTGGTTTTATAAAGTATTATGATTCTTCCTAATCCTGGGCTTTGTTCCTTTAGAAAAACACTGCAACTCAATCCCCTTCAGTTAATGTCATGGGAATGAGTTCACTCTGACTTGGCTTTAGGCAACTGATGCTCAAAACATCTGTTGTTTCGCCCATGTGGGCAGTAGCTGTTCTGGGGAAGGCCAGTGCTACCGGTTATCACAGGTGAGCACGGCGCTACTGAGCCCCCACAGCTCCCACCACCCATGTCCCGTGGAGGCAACCACAGCTTCTGCTGCTGAATTGCTCTCCCACTGTCCCCCTTCCCTGCCCAGATGAGGAGAAAGCAGAGGAAATTGGAGAATTCCTCTCCGACCAGGCTCAGGTCAAGGCAAAGAATAACAGACCCCACATGCAGTTCTGAGGGCAGGACCTGATCGATGGCCATGCCACTTAAACAGGTTGAAAATGCCTCTAATGGAAAGGCTTAAAGCCCCTTCCCATAAGCCCAAGTTCTCTTCCAATTCTTTTTGTGCAAGAATGGGAACAGGAAGAGAATTAATGGGTAATTCCTACGTGGTCAATTAGCCAGACCCCCTTGCAGGCTCTTCTGGCAGTGGCTGGAGTGACTGATGACTGAGGGCTGCCATTTGCTGACTGGGTAAACAGCGTGGAAGGACTGACTGCCAGACTCCGCCAGACAGAGCGACAGATAAGGAGTGGGGGTAAGCAAGAGAGGGTAATGGAGACCAGCTGGAAGAGAAAGACAGATGGAAGGAAAGGAGGTATTGAGATAACAGCCAAAGACAAACAAACAAGAGCAATAAAGCCAGAAGCCACCACCACAAGGACTCCGATGTGGAGTGAAGGGGTGATGGGGTCAGCACTGCCTGAAAAATAAAAGACCTCTGATCCCCTCCTGTCCCCGCCCAGCTCCTTCTGAGAACCATGGAGAGAAGGGACAATCTCTCTCCTGCCACCAGAGCCCCTCAGGATTCAAGGAGAACTTTCTCACCCATAGGAAACTGAGTGAAGGGACATGCCAAAAATCTGCCTACAAATCAGGAGGTATCAGCTGAAACCCTGGCTGTGACAGCAGGGCAGGGCTGTAGTGGGATGGCAGCTGGTGACCACTCTGCAGTGCTCACTGCTGGGTCTCCAGCAGTCCTTTCTTTCAGCATAAACTTCTGGGAATGTGGAGTTACATACGCACCTTCCTACTTACAAAAGCAGTATCTGAGAGGTTTAGGGATGCAGGACTAGACAGGACCTCCTGGGTTATTAACTATGATCTCTTGCTATTGTGGGCACTGCTTCAAGTAACATTTTCCCTAAATGCATAGGATGCCCTTTTAAAAGCAATTACATTTTCAGCCACCATTATTCTGATTGCTAGTCCAACAATAAAATATCTTTTTCTGATTTCCAGCATGTGTGTATTTACTTTATGCCCATTTGCTATTGTGCCAAATTGGCTTTTTGCTTAAAAAGTACTTTTCCTTCCCTGTTATTTCTCCCATGAACACAGACATCAGTCATATCCTCTCTCCACTTTCACTTTACTAGGTTAAATATGGCAAGCTGTTCTAGCCCACTTTCTTTCGAAAAGATTCCTATCCCTTGGGTCAGCCCTAACAAGGCTTTTCTAGTCTGAGGTCATTTTACTTGGGAATATGAGAACATACAATACTTTGGGGCCTCACGAGAGCTTAGTACAATGGCATTAGTATTCCCCATGTTGTATAAAAAGACTTATGTCTCGTATGTTACAGGATATGTACCACCTTCCAAGCCACATTACATCTGCAGTCATTTGCAGCCAACTGCTGCGACCAGTTCTTTCCTACTCTTTTCCTAATGACTGAAGAGGTATTTCATACAAGGCCTCAGATGATGGGCTTAATGTTGTTTTACTGAGTGTCATTAGCTGCTGTACAAAATTCAGATTCTCCTCTGTAGTCATAATACCTGCCACCTTTGCATCAGCAGCAGAGTTCATCAGCCCGTTCCTAATGCTTGTGTTGAGGCTGAGAAACAAAAATACTAAGGGCAAGTCCTTGATGAGCTCTGCTAATCAAGCTCCATTAAAATCAAGCTCCATTCTTTTACACAACTTACTGACATCTTTGCTTGAACCAGTTTCTTGTCCATCTCACAGCTACTGTGATTTTCATTGTATTTCCCAGTTTGACCAAGAATTTCCCATGTGGGCAATACCTCAAATGTTTCACTGAAGTTCATATAAATGAGACCAATCAGATCTAGCCTGCTTTGAGAAAATCGGTGATGTTCTAAATGATTGTATGATTAACTTTTGGAAGATTCTTCTCAAATTATTTCCTATTTTCCTCTGAGATATCCAATGCCCCCTGTTCCAACTCGACACCCCAGGCAAAGCACTCACTCAGGGTACCAAAACTTCTCTGCTTTAGACTCAGCCCCATCCTCATTGGCTGTCTCCTTTCTTCCAACCTCCTCCAATTTGCAAAGTTTAAAAAACTTTTGCTGCTTATTTTACTAGCCTTTGCAAGGTGTGACTCAGCATGACTTTTACTGTTCTCACCTCCTCTTTACACTTCTTGACCTCTAAGGCAGAGCTTTTCACTATTTATTTGCTATCTTTTTTTTCTCCTCCATTCTTAGTAGGCTCTTGGTCTATTCCTCACAGCTTCTCTGTGGCAGTTATTAATTCAGTGAGGCCTGGATATTCTTCCTACAACCTTCTTTCTCTTGTTGGCATGCAGAGTTGTAATGGCTTTAGCATCTTTGACTTGAAAGACTTCAGACCTCCTCCACATCCAGTTCCTCGGCTGAGCTTATTAACCAGCTCCCTTAGTTTATCAGAGTTTGTGGTTTGGTTTTTTTTTAATCCACAAGCTTAATTACACACTGGTTTATACTTCCATTTAATTTAGTCCAATCTAAAACGACTCGTGTTCATCTAATCTGTGTTACTGAGTTCACCTCAGACCAGGGGCTGTACTCTGTCTCTGGACCCCTCAAGGCAGTAAGACTGGCTGCTGGAGTCTCATGTTCACTCCTTGCTTTCGGCAGGGTATTTATTTGTAGTAATCCAAGTTCATGCTCCAGATATGTAGCATGTTCAGAGCAAGTAATGCAGAAAAGAATGTCACATTCAGGCTACTACTCCACCACACACCCCCCATTTCTAAGTAAATGCAGAGCCTCATCCAAGCCAAAAACAACCCCAATCCCAAACCAAAACTCACTGAGTTACACAGCTTTCAAGTCCAGGTTTTCACCTACTGCAAATCTACCCCGATTTGATTTTGCAAAAGAACCATGAAGTACTTGCAATGCTTCCACCTAACACATTGATTTCACAACCAAAAAAATAGAACAAATCATCTTTGGTGGCAAAATGAATCTGGAATTACGTGCAGAAAAGACAGACATCCAAGGGAAAGGGAAAGATGATTCAGTAACAATCAGAAGTAAGAAAGGGCAGAAAATTGATAAGGAAACTAAGGATATTAGTTAAGTATGTGCAGAAGAGCAAGACTAAGTACATTTAATGGGATTTTTTAAACATGTATTAGAAATAAAATTAACCTTTGAAAAGCTTACTTCTAGGGAAGAATGATAAAAATTTAAAACACCCTGGGGGAAATGCACAAATGTTCAGGCTAGTATTCCTGTCCTGCTTTTGGAAAGAGGCAGGATTACACAGCTGCACTGCATGTGAATGATGCTACACCTTCCAGGCTATTAATCACAGACAGAGGAATTGTGTGAAAAGCTGAAGTGCATACACTGAATGCATACAAAAGGGGTATGGGAAAATTGGAAAGGGACAGGAAAATGATTTGATGGCTGATGAGAACCTCTGAAAGTGAGCGAGTCTTCAGCGCTCAATCTAGTTTGTCAAGAAAGAATGGTGAATAAAATTACAGTAGATAAATACTTGTATACCAAGGAAATTCTGATTACTAAGAGGGTTTTGGATTTAGCTGTAAAAGTCAGAAAAAGAACTGATTGGAAGCTGGTGCCAGATAAATTCAAATGATCATTAGGTTCAGAGTTGAAACAGTGATTAATGCTGGTAGCACACTACAAAGGGAAGTGATGGACTCTCCATCCCTAGGGGTCCTCAGATCAAAACTGTCAATCTTCTCAGAAAATGTTTCTCACCTAAATGCAAACTATTTATGGTGCCCAGTACCACAGTAACTGAGCAAGGCCTTGGTTTCAGAGAGAGCCAGGCTCCTCCAAAAATCTAAATTATGGTAGTAGAAGAGAACGCTACATGCCAAAAGGTTCTTCTTTTCACCACCAGCCTGTCACTTCCAGAACTCTGGGAAGCTGATTTCTTAGACATAAAACCTTAAAAATGGGCCATAACAGCACCTAGTTTAATTGGAAAGGGCGTGGATGTCTGCATATGTCTGCCATACAGTGTCTCAACAGACCCCAAAATTCACTGGCTTTAGCTGGCAGTGGAAGCCTGACAGTAAAACCGGAATACTGTCAATACTGTCTGTAATATTCACAAAAACGCAGAACATGCGACTGTACACTTTTACTGGGGCATCACTGGACTATCCCCCATCAAACCTCCAAGTAATGTGATATCCAGCTACCTCCAGCCTTCTGACTCCCCCTCTGTGAAAAAGGAAAGGGTCAGCACTCCTCTTACCCTGCGGCCAGCCTCGTTGTTCTGCAGGTTCATCAGCATGCGAGCCTGCTCCTCCGAACCTCTCACGTAGTTCTTCTCCCTCTCCTTGGCATCCACGAACTCCTTGGCGAAGCGGTATCCGTACTCCACGTTGTCCCCGCAGCCGCCCCACAGCCAGTCTCGGGGCAAGTCCTTGGGCCGGGCGGTGCGGCTGCAGCCGCAGCTGGACAGTTCTCCCTCCCGGCACGCGCGGCTGATGGCGTTCACCACGCCGGCCGCGCTCACGGCGTAGGTGAAGGCGGTCTCTCGGCTACCTGCAGGGAGGGTGACAGCAAATTAACCCCACGCAGAGCTCGCTTGGTGCGCGACACGCGGCCAGGAGCGCGCAAACAGCTACAGACAGCGGGGCATGGTGTGCCCTGGGAAGCTGCACAGGATTCACTGGAACGAAGGAATGCGATAGCCAAGTGCAAGGGCTCCATCCCGCTCTGGACAGCAGCTCCAGAGGCAGGGACTGCTCAGCCTCTTTCCCCATCACTTATCCTTTCATTCTAATCTGGAGGGAACTCTCAGCCAGCAAGAGGGTTGTTCACTTGCTGAAAATACAGCTGCTGACTTTGCCACTGCATTTGCCAATAATCATTAAGAACAAGTAATGAGGTTGGGTCTGTGCAAAAGGAGCACTCTGGTTAAGCCAATTATTATTCTGGAATGGCTTTCATTTAATTGGGACATGCAGTCTTTATGGGCTCCTCTTCATTGAACTTATTTTGGTTTACATAAGGTCAGCTGAAAATTATTTGTAGACGAAGTGAAGGAAACTCATTTTTACAATACAGCACCAAGACAGAGGCTCTTCCACTGCCTGCAGAACCACAGCACCGGAGAAGCAAAACTCCCATGTAGACCATAATAAATGAAAAGACTTTCCACTAGCAGGTTTACTAGAGACTGCCCTGCTTGGCATGTATGCCCTACACAGCTCAGCAGCTGAGCCAAGCAGCTGGATCAGGTCTCCAGCTCTGTATTCCTGGCAGGGATGCAGCCCCAGCGTGACCAGGGCACCAGCACAGCCAGAGCACTGCACGAGGCCAAGCACTGGGAGTGCTGAGTGTCTGCAGAGGGCGAGAGCGACAAGGAGGCAATCCACACCTGCACTCTCACCACATGTCTAATAAATAGCTAAACCAACACCTTCTGAGCCATTGTGCTCATCACCAAGCTTCCAGGTGATAAAGAGAACAACTGCCAAAGCGTCATTAGAATAAGCAATCTAATTGTGAAAGGCTACTCACACCAAACCCCAGCAAGATGCTCTCAAGCGAATTTTAATGACTTCAAAGGGCAAATCCTCAAAGCATGGTTTATCACCAGCTCAGGAGGCTCTCGGTGCCAGCTCCCTCAGCAGGGCTGAGCGGATGCATTTGGTGTGCTCTTGTTCCAATTTGCACGTGCTGACAATCTCTAATTAATAGCAACTCATCACCAGCTTAGTGGTAATGACCCAAGACAAAGGTGAGGCTGTAAATGGCACCCACCTTGCAGAACAACTTTTCATTTTTTATCCTAAGTGAGAGATGAACACCAAGGGTTTCTGCTCTGGAACACAGCTGATAAAATGCTACAGGACACATAATACAGAAGGGAGGTCCTTACTCGCAGGTCATTAGAAGAGAACTATCCTCACCAAACCTCCCTGGTCCAAGAGATACAGAGGAGTGACTCCTAGTTAAGGCAACTCAGCTGAAACTGGCCCATAAGGGACCCAAAATCAAGCTTTTACTCATCTGGTTTGTTTTGCATGTTATGGGTATTTTAAGATAACAGTCCAATATGCAGTTTTGCCCCTACTTGTACGGAGAAAGCCCTGAGGACACACCAATCATCCTTTTAAGAAAAGCATTCCCCTGTCTATAGGGATTAAAATACATGCAAGGAAAGGACCTCACACTGTGACAGCTCATAAAACAGCCTGCATGACTCCAGGTGCTTAGCATCCTTACAGCCTGACTGAGATCCCTGAAAAGACACTGGGATTTACACTTTTACTGTCCATATTTTAACCATCTCCACCTGTCAGATGCAGAAGCACAACTCAGCGCGCAGCCCCCGCCTCTGCACGCCTTGATGAGGCTGCTGAGGACGGCGGCGGGAGAACCTGGAACAAGTCACATCAGGGTGAGGGGTTTGTCTTTCCCCACCTTGCTGCCCACAAAGCAAATACTTGGAAAACCACTTGGGTTTTTGCTCGTCCTCTCCAAGTTCCCTCCAGTTCTGCACCTCCGTGCTGTGGTCCCGAAGGGCTGGGTTAGGGTTAGGTCATTCCCCGTTCCGCCCTCTCCCACAGCTCTGCCGGGGCGCGGGAGCGGCTCTGCCCGCCGGCGGGAGCTCCGCGGAGCTCTGCTGCCCTCCTGTGCCCGCGGCCACCGGCGGGGATGCGACCTGGCAGCACCCAGGCAAGGCTCGGCTCCCACGGCACGCCTCTCTGCGGCTGCTCGAGGAGGAAAGGCGAGAAGAACGGACCCCGTTGGGCAGACTGACACGAAAGCGCGTCGCTTTAACTTTTTTAATGAAAAAAGTTTTCGTTTCAACTCGTTGTTTTGAAAAGCGTTACCCTGAAGTTTGCCGATCTCAAAGAAAAACAAGGAAAAAGTATTTCTCTTTGTTCCCTGCTTTTATGACTATCTTCCCCACCCCCCCCCCTCCTCCTTTAGCACTTGAAAAGGCAGAAGAGATAAGATCTTTGGCTCCAGAAATGACTGGACTAACCTGGAAACTCCAGCCTTACATTTAGGATTCCGCTGGAGGAGGTATGTTCTCTCCTCCCCCTAAGGAAATTCTAACATGACCTTTTGGGGTGCTCTGTCCTTTCCCCCTCATAAATGTAGCAGTAAGGAATGTGTTTGTATATAATGCATAGAGCTATATATACACACACGTGTGCAGTCTAAAATCTGTATTGACACAATAGGAAGAAACTTTGGAAGGATAATTTTTTACATCATTAGATATTGTTATTGAATAAACCATATTTAAAAGCTAAGAGCAAGTCTCATGACAACACAAACACTAGGGGAAAACAACGCTCCAAAGCACCCTATTTCAGTGCTATGGGTGCCCCTCCAAAAGCTTTGTATCCCTGGACTGCCTCACTCCCATGAAAAGCACAAAATGAAGGTGTAATGATTAAATACAGACCGACCAGCTCTCCTGTTTCTGAGCTGAGTCAAGTTCTGTGACAGAGAGAGGAAACTGATCTTCCAGGTTTCTGAGTGAACACTCTCACAAAGATCTCACAGGCTTTGGCCCAGTCAGGTTCTCCTCCCCTCTCACAATCTAGTCCAGCTCAAGACATCATGTAATGCATGCCATGCTCGCATCGGTGGGTGGGCAGCCGAGGGTTGTTGGCACACTATACACCTTCTGGGTCCTTCTTATCTCCTTTCCCCTCCCTCTCCACAACAATCTGGCATGCCTGTGCACTCTTGCAGATATTCTGGTCTCCAGACCTTTCTCGTGCCATTGGCACAGAGTACAGAAAAAGGGCTGTGGTCCAGATTTGGGGCTCGGAGGTTGAAAACAGGAGACAGACACACAGTATGAACCCAGGGAAGAATGACTTTATATCTGGCATAACCTGAGAGATTGAAAGGCTTTGTCTTCTTCCCCAGTGTGGAAAATATATTTGCTGAAATGATAAGCAATGACTCATTACGAAGTAGGAAAATGTAAAAGCGGAAGGTGAAGCTATAAAAAAGAGCAGAAGCAGCACCTCCCTCCACAGCAGCTTATCACTGACACAGATAACAACCATGAATCACCGAAGATCCCGGAACATCCCAGGACACCTTTGGTGACAGTTTTCTTTTGAGCAGTCTTGTGCTGGAGTATAAGCATCTGAACGTGCTCTAACTGACCAGAGAATGGTTTCAAAGCTCTGTTGGGACAGGTTTTCAAAGAGTGGGCAGCTGCAGGCAGTCACCTCACAGACACTGCCATCAGCAGATTCCCACTACAGATACAACAGGGCTCAGCAAACAAATGCTCACACGCACAAACCGAACAGCAGGAGCAATGGTCATACCCATCACATACCTACAGCACCTCTGCCTTCACCAAAACACAAAGAAATCTACTCCCAATCTCAACTAATAGGACCAAATTCATTTTAGAGAGAAGAAATCCTTCCACTTCCGCTATCCACTCTAGCTCCTTCTTCCTGTACACATTCGGATTCTTCCTGACAGCTTTTCATCCTTCAGCTCTGATCTTTGCTCTCTTAGCTCACCCTTACTTCTCTTCTCCAACTATGGACCCTCTCACTGCACCAACCTAGAGCTACACGAAGCTACTGGAGAATGAGGATTGCTCCAGAAGGAGATTCCTATTTTCTTGCATCCTTGTGGAGCCACAAGTATTTCTTTGGGGATTTGAAATTTACACCGTTCTTTCAGGGAAGTTAGATGTGAGGGAGTGACATCACAAAGGAGAGATGGAGGTGTATTTTCTGTCCTTTTCCTTTGGTGGATGAAATTCCAGTTTTCATCCCCCAAAGCACAAGTTTTAACAATCTGGAATTGCATGCAGCCCCATCTGGCCACCACCCTTGCTATCAGAAAGAGAGAGATCAAGGATGCACAGATGCCTTGGATGTGTGACAGGAACTGGAAGTATGTGTCAGGAAACGGCATTTCCCAGGGGAGTACCCCAGAGAAGAATTGTTGGGGTATGAGCTGGGCAGAAAGGGAGGAACTAGAATAGCTCTAGTGGGCTGAATTAGGAATTCTGCAAGACTAACACATGCAGAAATATCCCTAGAATTCTCTAGGATGACACATGAATTTCAGGATCAAAGGAAGAGCTCTCAGGGCTTTGTGCCCTATCGCCTTAATGCCCCAGAGGGATTAAAGATGCATCTCTTGGTGTCCTGCTGCCTGTGCAGTTTTTTTGAGAGCGAAGCCAAAAGAAGTGCGAGCAATACTGGGGATACAGGAGCTGAAGGTCTTTTTCCATCCCTCGAGTTCACAACCGAGAAAATTCTGATTCTTCAGTGTAAATGATTGGCTTTGTGGGTGGGAAACAAAACCTTCAGACAGGGGTTGTGAGAGTGAGAGAGTGTGAGTGAGTGTGTGTGTGTGTTTGTGTGTGGCAGTTTTAACACCTTTCTTTATTGGCCTGGCTGTCGGACATATCAAACCATTTCTCAGTTTCTTGCCATCCGATGATTGCATTTCAAAAGGAGCTGGGACAATGAAGCTAGGTCACACCTCAATTCAAGTGCAGCAATGGCCTGTCAATGTGCCTCTTACGGCCAGCAGGGCAGGAATTATAAAAATCTCTTAGGTTTACACAGAAAGTGGCAGTACAGGGAAGGGGGGGAATTTCCATGCCCGTGTTTCCCACATCTCAGGGCTGCATTCCCTGTCCGAGATGCTGGGAACGATAACACGGGGCCATTGTTCCTGGCTCCAGCTTCGTCCCTCATTACCTTTAAAGAAGCACACAAAACAGAGGCAGCTCCCCCTCTTCCTGACCTTCCCGTGCTCCCCCCGAAACAAACTGTGTCCCCCCGCTGCCCCAGCTGGCTCCTGCTGCGGCCGAGGCGCGCTGGTGCCACCACCCAGGCACAGGCAGCACTCGGGCAGCGCCTGCACACCAGGGAACGGGAGAGCTCCTTAAAGGCAGCTCTAGGAGCCGTGCTAATGGGGCTCATCACTCCTGCACGTGTATTTGAAGGACAGGAGAGAGGTGCAGAGGGACAGCGGGCCTGCGCCCAGCACTTCCCCGTACTGCTGCGTGTACTTCTGCACTACCCGGTGCTCCTACCTATTTTCATGACCCTCCCAAAGACGGAAGTGTTGTCCACCGTGCTGCAGTTCCACCGCCGCTGCCGAAACTGGTACTGGCACTCCTTGATGGCGCTGCGGGCCCCTTCCCCGATGAACACCATGTGCTCCTGGTAGAGCTGGCAGAGCTTGCGCTGCCCGGGGGACAGCCCCGGCAGCTGGCTGCACACCGGCTGAGCGCCGATGATGTACATCTCAGGTCTCTGGATGGGGTTCATGGCCAAAGACCTACGATGAGAAAAACATCCCAGGGAGTGTGGAGGGAGAAGTCCCCTCCGCGAAGCGCCCGACACCTCTCCCCACCAGCCCAGCCCAGCCCCGCTCCGGGAGCCCGGGCGCATTTCTCATGTCAGCTGCCACCCTCCACGGCTCTGCCAGATGCGAGGCTTTTCCAGGGCTCTAGCGGGAGCAACACTGTTCGTCTGTAACCCGAGTTTAAACAGAGAGGACACCCGGGATGGGGAGGGGGCAGAGAGAAAGCTCAGCACTTTCTCTGCACGAGAAAGCGAGCAGCTATTTTACACAGCGCCAGCGAGCGATGCCTGCCTTTGAGCCAGGCTATTTTCCGCTCTTCGGGGGAAGGGGGCTCCGCGGCTGCTCCCAGGGCTTTTGGCAGCGGGTAGGAAACCTTACCCATCCACTCCCTACGCATTCCCCACATCCTAAAGCCCAGACGGCATTTCAGCGAGCCCGTACAAAAGGAGCCCAGAAATGCCTGGAGGAGAGGGGCTGCGTCCCACGTCTCCCGAAACTGGGCAGGGACAGCGGGAGGGGGGGAAACCTGGAGAGAAGCGAGCGGCTGCGAAAGAAGCCCGGGAGGCAGGGCAGCTCCCGCGGAGGGCGCAGGGCAGGGAGCTGCCGCCCGGCCCCGGACGGTCCCGGTCCCCGGCCCGCGGCGGACAAAGGCGCCGCCGGCTCCCCTCACTTACCACCAGGAGTTGGCGTCGGCCACCGGCGAGGTGCAGCTGCAGAGGAGCGCGGCGGCGAGGGCCAGCCTCGGCCCGGTCATGGTGGGCTGCGGGGGCAGCCCCCGCGGAGCCGGCCGCCGGGACGGGGCGCCCTGCGGAGAAGTGCCGAGGAGAAGCCCTGGAGCGGGGCCTGCGTGCGGCGGGGGCGCGGCGAGCTCAGCCCGGCTGCCGCCCCCTCCCACCCCGCAGGACCCTCCCCCGGCCCCCGCCTCCCGGGGGCTCCGGCGGCGGCCCTGCCTCCCGCCCGCCCCCGGCCCCGGGGCAGGGGCCGCACTGCCGGGGCTCCCGCCGCCGCCGCCGGAGCCTCCCGGCCCGGCCCGGGGGCGCTCGGGGCTGTTCTCGCCCTTGCGGGCGTCGGGAGGGCTTCCCGGAGCCTCGGGGCCGCCCCCGGCCCGGCCGCCTTTGATGCGCCCCCGGCCCAGCGGTGCCGGAGCCCCGCGGCCGCAGGTGTGCGGGCAGCCGGCGGGGCACATCAAAGCCCCGCTGCCTTTGTAATGCAGAGTCGGCTCGGAAATGAGCTGCCCCCTCCCCAGAACGGCCTCCAGAGGGGCCCCGCGCCACGGCCCCAGCCCCGTGCCCCGGGCGGGGGGTCTGCGAGGCTCGGCCGGGCCGCCAGCGACGAGTGCAGATAGGGCTGGCACCGGAGCCTAATGGCGTTATGGGCAGGGGAGGTGGACAGGAGAAAAGCTTCAAAGGCTCCCCTTGCCCTAACACCCTCTCCCTTCCCCACTGGAATCACCGCGAACATCGAAGGCAGGGCAGTCCGGCAGCTCCTCAGCCCTGTCTCTCCCAGACACCGGCAGAAAGCGAATGCATGCATCCTGCACTGCGCAGGTACTTCTAACATGCTCCTCACACCCTGCCTCCTTCATGCCCGTAGGGAAACAGCCACCGTATCACACCATCGACGCTGCCGCTGCTGCCACCATCTCTACGAGGCTTCCCACTGTCCTGTCCTACCCTGCACCACACGGTTCCCATCTCTCTTCCACGGAAAAATGCCCCCCGTCCCAGCCTGCTCACCGGGCCTGATGTCCCCCCAGCCCAGCCCAGCCCAGCCAGCCCCTGCAGCAGCGGCTCCCCAAAGGCAGGCTGAACATGCGGGTCCCCCCAGGCTGTGGCTGCGCGGTGCACGAGTACCCAGCCTTGCCGTCTGCCTCGCGAGCAGCACCCGAGACATGAATCACCAGCCTCGGCAGCTCAGACTGCTGAAGTATATTTTTTATCGAATTCCTTGCACCCGCCACGGTGGACTTGCTGTGTTTGTTTGCAGCACGCTTCGCTTCCTCCCCCATCCAGATGTGCTGTACCTGCAGCTGGTGGCCCATCTCACCTGGCAGGCAGATGTGGGGCTGCAAGTGCCAGAATTAGCCTTAGGACAAAAAAGCCTTGTGTGACCCAGCACCTCAGTGGGAGGGGAGTTTTACTGCTTGGGCACAGCAGGATCCATGTCTGAAGAAAACAGGGTGACTTTATTCACATCTTCTACATCCTCCCTTTTCCTCCTCCCATAGCCCCGAGCGTGACGGAGGGACGGCGAGGTGTATGTGTGTGTAGCCACGCATACATATTTTGGGTCTGTTTCTATAGGGAATAGTCAGAATGGAAAGTTTATCTCCGTGAGTCTGGGGAGGAAGGAAGTTGTGTATGGATGAATGGCTTTTCCATGACAAACAATGAGTCTGCACAGACATGGTGTGATGTCACCTAAAGAATTTCCAAGCCAGCCTCAGATACAGAAAACCTTTTCGCTGGCAGAGATGAGAGCGTCCCACCTTTCCATCTCGCCACAGCCAGAAAGAAGAACCAGGGAAAAAAATAAAAGCCCTCGCTGTCTCACACACACACACACACAAGGCATGTGCCATGTAAATAGATGACATGATGGGAGAAGTGCATCTCCAAGCTTTGCTCTCATCCTGCGGATTCTGAGAAAGGAGTAAACCATGGCGAGCCGCCCGGGTGCCTCTCCCAGCCAGGAATGTGAGACGGCAGCAGCTGATGAGGCAGTTCCACAAATACAGGTGATGTCAATGTCCCTGCTCGTGTGAGCTTCTCCGAGCACATGTGCGCAGTCGCAGCACTCCACGGGGCAACCAGGACAAACCACCGGGCAGCCCTGCACTGCTGCTCCACTGACAGCACCGTGGTGTGGTGGAAACAAAAACCTTTCCAGCCGGGAAAGCCTGGGAGATGCTCACGTGAAGCTTGGTCCAGAAACACATGGCATTAATTAAATATCTCATTTTAAGTATTAATACGCACAGGCAGATGATGCTTAACAACAGTAAAGTGTTACGAACACTGCCGGTAGCAACCTGACTGCCAACGAGCACAAGCAAGGCAGTGATCTTATTCTGAAACATAAGTACTGCTGTATGGGATAAGATCACCCTAATATCCTGTCAAAGGTGGCAACTAAAGGAGTTCCTTCAGCAGGAGAGGTCTCAAACTCTGAATTCTACCTAAAATCTGCTGCTGGTGAAAGCAACCGCCATTGAGCCAATATGTGAATTATGGCAGCGAGTCCTTTTCAAGGTGCTGGAAATAATTTCTTCACCGGCTGTGTTTATGACTTCAGATAAAGTGATAATAGCAGGTGAGGCATTGCTGCAGGGATTTAGCCTCAGCCAGCAACTTCCAGACCGAAAGCTGAAAAGTGCTTGGCTGGTGGTCTGAAGAAGATGGTCTGCCCCTCTTGTGCCTGTTCCTACTTGCCTCCAAAATCCTGCATGTGAGGTTTTGATTTTGTAAATAAAAAGCTTGCATTATTTTTTAAGCCCAACTGTGGGGCTGGTTCAAACAGCTTTGTGAGGTTATTTGCCCAAGCAGGGCTGGGTGGGAGACATCAGTGAAATTTTGTGAGGATGAGAGGTGGGGTGAAGCAGGGCTGCTGGTGGGCTGGGATGAACGGAGTCAGCAAAGCATTAGGTAGGATGGCCCAACCTCACTGCAGGCAGACCTCCCCTCCTGGCCATCATCCCTGTCCACCCTTCCCCATCCAAGTGACTCCCACTTTCATCCCAAACCATCCTTCCCCTGCAGCAGCCCACTCACACCAACTCAGACCACTCCTGCTACACTAGGGGAGGAAGGAGCAGGAGGAAGAACTCCAAAACCACAGGTTGCTCTTACTTCTGTGGAAAAAGGCCCCATCCCACCCCTTCCAGTGGGCATGGATCACTCAAACAGCAGAAGTGAACCTGCTGGAGCACTGCAGGTCTGATGCTTGCACCCAGACCGCTAAGGATCACCTGGACCAAGTAAGGAGCTGTCACCTGAAAACAGGATGTGAATCTCAACCCTTAGATTAAAGATCCAATGCTTCTCAGAGGGCAGAGCAGCGGCACCAAGCCTCATCTAAGTAAAGCCTTGGCATTGTGCTGCATTCAACAGTCTGCTGCCCTAGGCAACTGTCTACTGTGTTGGCTGGCTGCCTGAAATTTGTACCTGTGTTTGCCTTTGTTTGCTTTTCAGAGGTGACAACTGTACATGGAGCATGAATTTACACATCTAGTTTCCAAAGTCACAGCAAAGCAGTTGGAGAGCTATCACTGCTTTCCCAACACTGTCCCTGCCATGTTTGCTGGAGGGAAGCTGCAAGACTCCAAGAAAGGGAGGTCATGTCCATGAGATCATTTGCAAAGATTTGGCAGACCGTGAAAAGAGCTGAACCCTTGCTGGAAGACAGCCCTGATAAATGAGAAAGGGAGGGTTACTCATGCAAATTCCTTGTCCTATCCTTATTGTTTTTTAAAAATTTGGGATGTCCCCAAATGTGACACAGATCTTTATCGAGTGCTATAAGGAGTGTTGAAAGAAAACATCTCTTCCACGTAACTCCAATGTTCCTGATTTCTGCAACTTGTCTGATTTCTTCTTCTGGTCTGGGGAGAACTGGACATACATTCTTCCTGTAATGATCAGGAGCTTCCTTCGAGTTCCTGTTTACTCCTGCAGCCTGACTGTAGTTCAGTGCTTGCTTTTAATGCCTCGCAATGTCCAGGGCATCCAGAAACACTTATTTCTCTCCCTGACATGAGACACTTACTCAAGATGTGAAGGATATTCACTGAAGCAGTCTCCTCTGCTTAAGGAGCCAGTAGAGATGCACTGCCCAGTGTCATGGTTTAACCCCAGTTCCTTCTCCCTGCCCCAGCTTGTATTGCTGAGCATAACATCATATGGTCTGGGGCATCCCTTTGGCCAGTTGGGATCAGCTGTGTCCTTCCCCAAATCCTTGTGCACCCCCAGCCCACTCGCTGGCAGGGTGGGGTGAGAGGCAGAAGAGGCCTTGACTCTGCGCAAGCCCTGCTCAGCAATAACCAAAACATCCCCAAAACATCAACACTGTTTTCAGTCCAAATCCAAAACACAGCCCCATACCAGCTACTATGACGAAAATTAGCTCTACTCCAGCCAAAACCAGCACACCCAGGAAGGAGGCTTTACATGTGCTGCTCCAAGGGGAATCCCTGCCCTCTGGTTCTGTGCCATGGACCTGCTGCTGACAGCATCAAGAGATGTATCGTAACGTCCTGCTATCCATCTGCTTCTGGCAGACAGGCTTTAACCACTGCTCTTACTAAGACTTCAGGAATCTCATTAAAGTCACATACTTGCCCATTCAGCTGAACCAGTTTTAGAGGGAGTGTAGATGAAAAAAGAAGAAGAAGGAAAAAAAAAAAGCTGAAATCACTGGAAGCTAAATTGCAGTCTTCACGCAGAAACCTAAATCATCTTTTATCTCACCACTCCCTGACTTGTCTGGTTCTGCGCTGCTCCCCTGCTGCCAGCCTGTCCTCTCTCAGCACTGTACCACCACATTGCTGTACTGGCATCAACCTTCCCAGATCTAAATGTGTTTATTTATTTGTACTGCAATTATTACTTAGCCAGCAAACCGGAGCCACCACATAGGCCCAGACACAGCTGGGATGTTAGAGAAGGTGTAATAAAACCTTCTTGAAGTATCCCAGCACATCAGTCCTTCATGTCTGCCCTTTTGTCTTGACATTGCCTTGCCTCACTGAATTGTCACGCACTGTCTCTGCTGGAAAGGCAGATTATTCCTGCTTATATCCTGCTTGTTTCTTTTGGTACTTACAGACTCAGTTTTATCTCCTGATGTGCTCATGCACTACCTTTTTCTGCATCTCATCACCTGTCACCCCTGCTGACAGATCCAGATTTCCTTTCACCACTACCTTGCCCTTTCATTTTTCCGTGACTCCCCTGGCCAATGACATCCAGCCTCACTGTCACCAGGGCATGTAGTGCAGCAAATGCCAAGATATACCTGCCAGTCTCAGCAGACTCAGTGACAGCTGTCCCTGAAGTGCCTCACCAAGGAGAGCAAGAATGGAGGAGGCTTGCAAATAAAGCAGAAGTACTAGACAACAAAAGAGGCCAGATACTAAACATTTCCGCCATTTAAAACCAGAATACGTACAAAGGATAATGATTCTATGAATAAAACCACTTCTCATTAGTGAAAGATACAGAATATATGTATAGCCTAATGAACATTGTCATTTTCAACGCAGTGTTTCATGACAGGCAATGAGCTCACTTGGAGCAAGACCATCCCACCCGCTACAAGAAAAGAAGTGAACTCCAAAGATTAATCAGGACATGATCCTCCTGCCTCTCAAGGGGACTCAGTGGTACTCGTACTCACTCTTACAGTAGATTAAATTCTAGTGTTGAGCCAACCTGGTCCACTGAGGCCAGCACAAGATGTCCCAAAGAAAAGTGCAAGAGACTTGGCAGAAGCTGTATGTGCTGAAACAAAATTGATTTAGAATTTTTGCAATCAAGAAAGAAGCAACATAGACCCATCCCTGCAGGTATATAGCTGTCTGGAAACTCTCCACATTTATGATATTCCCATGGACAGATCCAAGCCATCCGGTTCCATTTTATGTGAGAACTCTATTTGCATGTTGGCAGCCTCAGCTGAGAGCCAGAGTCCTGAACCAGGACATGTCTAGCCCAAATTTTGCACTTCTTGTTCCCACGACTACTATAATACCAGGGTTTCTGGGGCTGCAGCAGTCACCCATAATCACAAACTGAAACCTTCTTAGCGTCCTCTAGTTATATGGGAAAGTCCCATTAAGAAATTAGAGCAGTTGTACTATGCATAGTTGTAAATCTAACAAATCCCTAGATACATATATTTGAAAGAAGTGCCAAGCATTATCCTCTGCTGACCATGCAGCAGCTTATTTACGATGCCCACTGTGTCACAGCTTCCATGCCAGACAAGCACCCCTTAAACCTCCTTAAACTGCACTAACAATTTCATCTTCAGAAAACGTTCCCCAGGCCCCCTCCAAGGAGCCATGGGGGGGTCAAGTTGAAACGCAAGCCCAGGCAGGATTAGTAAGCCCACACTGCTGGTCCCCAACATCAGGTTTCTAAGAAGGAAAGACTCCATCCCTTAAGGCCATCTAGCTAATATCTAGCTTTCCCAAATGTTAAATTTACACGAAGGATTAACCATCCTCGAGGGGAATAAGACATCAGAAAAGTGAAAAGAACATCCATCCCTCCTTCGTTTTCCAGAGGCCAGCCCTGGGAGCTGGTTTGCTACCTGCTGTATCTGACCATGGCACAGACCCCTCAAGCAGTGACAGGAGGGCAGCCCTTGTCCTGCTGGGGAGCTGGTGCTGGCTGCAGGGCTTGTATGAGAACTCTGCACTCAGATTATGGTGGTTATGAGCACACATGTCAGCCCTCCTTGAAGGTTGGGAAGCGTAAGGACACAAAGTTCTCTGACAACATAAGCAAGGAGGCAGCGCACGGCAATCAAGGCAACTTCTCTGCAGAGATTTTAGAACAGGCCAGGGGATGGAAACAGTTGGATGACTTCAAGTGTTCTCTTCCTCACTCTGATCTTGGAAAGCACAGAGCACCTTCATCCTCTCTAAAGGGGTGTCCAGCTGCCCCAGTCCCAGTGGACCCATACCAAACCAAGAAGATTTATGTCTCTGCATCTCACAGGCCTGGACCTCATTTTTGCTCTGGATATATATATTCCTTTTAGTTTGTTCCATACTCTGCAATAATTACATCAACTGCCAAAGGAAATCAAATATTCAAAGTACAGTTAAACTGCTGCTGCAGTGGTTCTTAATTCTCCAGGAGTGAATGACCAGGGGAAATGGAGATGCACTGTTCACTGCTGTGTCTTGGCACTGAGCACCTCAGTGCAGGTCACAGGGACCGGCATCAGACTGGGTCAGATCAAGACTCTCCTGTCAGTTAAATCATTGCCAGCAAAGCTTGGGGTGTACATTTCCAAAAGAAACACTAAATCATTGGAATAAATCCAAATTCATTATAATTTTTCTCCTTCCTAATAGACTCTTCAAAGAGGTTCTTATAAAGTCTAGTCTAATAAAAATAATTTTCCTCCACTCTAGACTTGCAAATCAAGCACATACACCTATCCCTTAGACCCCACAACCCTGACAGCCACTATTTTTCCCTTACCTTACAGAAAGGGAAAGAGAGGTGCAGGAGGGGCTGAGTGACAGGATGAAAACAGTAAATCTGTGGTGCAGATTTACCTCCTTTCAGTAAAGCATTAAACCAGGTGCCTGAAAGTACGTATATCCCTCCTCATTTTTGCTGAATTGGGATCAAAATTAAAATCTGCTTGCTTTTTCCATTCTTTCAACCATCACATACTTCTGCCAGCAATTAAATGTTGTTTCTGCTCAAATACAGTGGATTCAAATACAGAACATTTTGGGAATAATGCCCAAGTGTATAATTCTATCATCTTCATAGTTTTCACAGTTTCCAAACCAAAGAAAACCCCTTTTTTTTTCAAGCATGCTTACTGTGTTTTATATTAAAAAAACCCAACTATAGTAAAGGTTGAAGCACTATAAATAAAGCCCTGTCTGTATCAGGAGATTACACCAATTCAACCAATTTCAGAACTTATCTTCTGTACCGTCACACTTCAGTGAAGGAATTTCCTCTTAATTCTGGGTGCAACAGATTTAAGCTAAACCTATTCACACTGTCTGGGGAATAGACTGCATATACATTTGTACCAAAAAGGAGGTAATTTTACATCTCAACTTCATTCTAGCACCAATCACTTAAGTGCAATTTGAACTGCAGAAAATAAAAGTATCCTATTACAGATCTTATTTGTAAGTTCACTGCCACAGGCTGAGGGCACAACTGCACAGAGAGTGAACATCAGCCTCCTGGACAGGAAATACACAAAGCTATGATGCTGCCAAAGCTCCTGTGTTATCAGAGCAAGGCCTGAAGTGCAAGAACACGATAGCAAAAAAAAGGGGAAAAAAAAAAATCTCTGTGTTAAAAAAATTGATAACAAAGCATTAGTTTGAAAGATGGCTCTGTGTAAAATTACCTGATTTGTAACAGATGAGGTTCCCAGTATTTGTGCCAGCATTTGCTGCTTTGTAAATCCTTCCCAAAAAGAAAAAAAAAATCAAACAACTGGAAAAGTAACTGAAGCTGCTAGTGCACTTTACTCAAATTTGTTCATTTTCACTGACTTTGCCTCAGTTTTCAAAGCATATTATATAGGTATTTCAACTGCCAAAGCTATCCAAAAGCTTTCCAAAAAAAGCTGTGCTTTCTTCCTGCTTCTCTCCTCAACACGAACTCTAATGTGACATTTTGCTGGTGGTACAGACACTAGAATAGCATCCATCTCCTCCTCCCACAGCTCTGCCTGCCCATCAGGGCTACCGCAAATCAAAACCTGCTTTACATCAACACAGCCAGTGCAAGTTGTCACCAGCCTGACTTTCCACCCATGGTGAGGCTTTCTGAGCACATCCTGCACTCCACCAGTGGCAATTTCATCCTCCAAAGAGCTCAGCCCACACCTCAGCTTCAAAACAAGGAATCAGATTTCAGAGGTGCCTGTGGAAAACTCTGTTTTTCCTTTCCTGCTTTGGACATGAAAAATGTTGTAGCCACCAGAAACATAACTCCAAGGGGTTAAATTATCTGGAAAATGTAGGTGCTTACCTAACACCTCACCTACTCAGAAAGCAATGTACAAGCCCATGAATGACTGGCACCAGAGAATTTGGCCCTGAGTTGTTCTAAGAGTCCAGATGGTAACACCCACATTTTGCAGCCCTTGCAATATGGATTTAAAAGTTCCCACAGCAGGTGCAGCTGGGCCGGATGAGGCTACCCCATCCAGGTCACTGTGATCCTGCAAACTTCAGAAAGGCACCTGGGTATTTTGACTTCTAATGCCAACCAGTTTTCAACCCAGTTTGCTATCGAGAGCTCAGGGAGGGCAGGACTGCTCTTTTGCCCCAGTGTGGGTTGATGTCATCTCTGAATGATCAGACACCTGCAGCGTCAGATGGCGTGAGATTGGCACCAGGTCTCAGAACCTCACTGGAAGGAGGAAACAATTCCTGGGGAAAATTCAGGTACATAATATGACAATGTGCCAGTTTATCAGAGGGAAGGGCGTTTTCCTCAGGAGCAAGCAGCGCTTGGAAGCCTGAGGCTTTGGCCTCTCCTGTGGCCAAACTGTACCCTGGGCATAGGGTGGACATCAGGCCAGGTGCCCTGCAGGGACAGAGCTGCCTCCCGTCCCCTCTCACCATCACACCTTTATGCCAATGGCACTCTCTGGCCACAGAACACGCGGCGCTGGCATTTGCAGCGGGGAGCACGCACGGAGCCGGCGCTTGGCACCGGAGCCTCCCCGCAGTGCCTGCGTGTGCAGCGCTGCCGAGACGGGCAGGCGGGCATCTGACCCTTGGGCAGGGTGGGCATCTGACCCTTGGGCAGGTGGGCATCTGACCCTTGGGCAGGGTGGGCATCTGACCCTCGGGCAGGGTGGGCATCTGACCCTTGGGCAGGGTGGGCATCTGACCCTTGGGCAGGTGGGCATCTGACCCTCGGGCAGGGTGGGCATCTGACCCTCGGGCAGGTGGGCATCTGACCCTTGGGCAGGGTGGGCATCTGACCCTTGGGCAGGCGGGCATCTGACCCTCGGGCAGGTGCGCATCTGACCCTCGGGCAGGGTGGGCATCTGACCCTCGGGCAGGGTGGGCATCTGACCCTCGGGCAGGTGGGCATCTGACCCTTGGGCAGGGTGGGCATCTGACCCTTGGGCAGGCGGGCATCTGACCCTCGGGCAGGTGCGCATCTGACCCTCGGGCAGGGTGGGCATCTGACCCTTGGGCAGGCGGGCATCTGACCCTCGGGCAGGTGCGCATCTGACCCTCGGGCAGGTGGGCATCTGACCCTCGGGCAGGTGGGCATCTGACCCTCGGGCAGGTGCGCATCTGACCCTCGGGCAGGTGCGCATCTGACCCTCGGGCAGGTGGGCATCTGACCCTTGGGCAGGGTGGGCATCTGACCCTCGGGCAGGTGGGCATCTGACCCTCGGGAAAGGTGGGCATCTGACCCTCGGGCAGGGTGGGCATCTGACCCTCGGGCAGGTGGGCATCTGACCCTCGGGCAGGGTGGGCATCTGACCCTTGGGCAGGGTGGGCATCTGACCCTCGGGCAGGGTGGGCATCTGACCCTTGGGCAGGGTGGGCATCTGACCCTCGGGCAGGGTGGGCATCTGACCCTCGGGAAAGGTGGGCATCTGACCCTCGGGCAGGTGGGCATCTGACCCTCGGGCAGGCGGGCATCTGACCCTCGGGAAAGGTGGGCATCTGACCCTCGGGCAGGGTGGGCATCTGACCCTCGGGCAGGTGGGCATCTGACCCTTGGGCAGGGTGGGCATCTGACCCTCGGGCAGGTGGGCATCTGACCCTTGGGCAGGCGGGCATCTGACCCTTGGGCAGGCAGGCATCTGACCCTCGGGAAAGGTGGGCATCTGACCCTCAGACAGGTGGGCATCTGACCCTCGGGCAGGCGGGCATCTGACCCTTGGGCAGGCAGGCATCTGACCCTCGGGAAAGGTGGGCATCTGACCCTCAGACAGGTGGGCATCTGACCCTCGGGCAGGGCGGGCATCTGACCCTCGGGCTGGTGATTGCACCACAGGCTCAGCTCAGACATTGTCTTCCCAGCACTGCTGCTGATCTGCTTGGCTTCTTGTTTTGGTTCCAGCTGACTGAGACTGAAATTCAGTTCTTTCATCTGCTGGGGAGCTGAATTTAATTCAGGGCCAGCATTGTGATTTTGTCTGTGGATGCTGTGTGTTACAGGATCGAATGCATTTAAATATCCTCCAGTGAAAAGATGTAAATATTGTCATTATTTAGTCCACCTTCACACTAAACCTCGTGCAGAACTTACCACACACAAGAGAACAGTCTAGAGGAGAAAGCTTTTTTAAAAAGAAAGAAACGTGTTTATTCTTCCCTTGAAACTAAAGAGAAAACACATACTCAATGGGAGAAATCCAGAGGGTTAAGTTCTTCCAACTGCCACTCAAATAGAGAAAATTAAACTGATCTGTCTTACACTACAATCCCAAAGGATATTTACAGTCCTGGAGATTCTTTCCCCAATCTCTTGAACATATTTATTCTCTCTGGCAATATGCTATTGAGTAAGTTGACTAGACTAGAGAATTTCTAGTAAGTTGACAGGACTAGAGAATTTCCGTAGTTGGAACAGCTGTACATCTGGAATGCAACCTTCACTTTTTTGGACAACTACAAAGTTCTTGCAAAGAAAAATGTGTTTGTCCTGTAAAAAAAACCCCAGTGTATCTTCAAAGATAGGAATTGCTCGTCCTGCAGGAGAGGGAAGCATGCTGCACTGCATAGAGGGGTTACAGGTGTGCTTGCAGGTGTGGACCTCAGAAAGCTGCTGTATGAGGATATGTGCACCATCCTTACAGCAGGCAAGGTGTAGCAGGAAAGAGGGAATTGCCTGAGTCTCTACACTGCAGGGAAAGCAAGAAATCCTATTAAGGATTTATGCTGTTGCAGCAAAATAACTTCCTCACTTGAAGCAGAAGCCAGCTTTTTCACTGTCTTGACCACTCGTGCTGACAGCGTGCAGTTCTTCGGTCAAGCCCAGTGCCAGCTTTGTACTGAGAGATTCAGCATCAGGAAATGGGCTAGCAAGGCTCCTACTCCTGCTCTCAGTGACAATTTCATTTGCCTCTGAGATGCACTTCCAAGACTTCGAGTGAACAGCCCTCCTGTTTCTGAACACTTGTAGAGAGAAAGAAGTTACTTACTACATGAATGGGTTTGAAAATACAGTGACGTGCACATTCAAAAACACGCTCCAGAGAAGGCATGTATGGGAGATGTCTGAGAAGACATTTGTGCGTGGTGTGTAGTAATTATAATATGTTTTCATTTACAGTGTCTCCTCCACGCACAAGGGAATGTAACAAAACGCAACTAAAACCACATATCCTTAAAATAAAGCGACAGAGAGAGAGACAGAGAGTTTCATACAAAGGTTAAACAAAAGAATCTGTTTAATGTCACTGTGGGGATTACAGGAACTGGAGTAAAACAAACATCCAGAAGAAACTTTGAGGGGTTGCTTCAGGAAAAGCACGTGTGTGAGTGTGTGCCACCACATCTGCATATTCAATATGTCTTGCTGGGACAGCTTGGGGAAAATAGGAAGCTGGAAATTTTCAGTGTGGGAATTAGATGGAAGAATGTGAACCATTCTAAACAAAACACAGTGAAGTTGCCAGCTGACTTGCTAAAATGCCAGTGCTCTCTAGGATCCCTTGAAACAGAGCTGAGGACTGGCCTTGCTGCTCAGGGAGTGGGTAGGGAGCCAGGAGATCTGGGCTGTATTCCTGGCCCTGCAACAAACCCAGCATGTGACGCTGGGAAGTCATTCAGCTCTCAGTTTCCAAAACCTGATTTCATGCCTATACTTCTGGGCACCCAGCGTGAGGCAGCGTGAGCCCAAACGTCCCGGATTTCAAACAAAGTTAAGCTGCAGGTACTCACCTCCCATCCACGAAGAACATACGTGCTGGGACTTAGTTTCATCACGGATGAAACAGGGCTAAAACCTGCAAAGGAACCTGAAATGCTGCAAAGCTCCAGGTATTACATGATTACATAGACATCTTTTGCCACAGAAGAAGTGCTATGGATATGCAAACTATTATTATTGAGTTACCTGTTGCTTCCCATGTCCTGTGGCAACCATTGCCATTCTATAAATATTTTCACAGATTGCAATACATCTGAAGACTTTTGTTTATGTTTCCTGCTTCAGGGCATCAAGGAACAATCTTCTCACAAAAGGATTCACTGTTCCAAAAGGAACCTAAAGAATACAGATCAGGATTGCTGGCAAAAAGTGTGGAACAACAACACTGACAAGACTAGGAAAATACTAGATCTCAAGGGTGAAATAGTGGAAAGAAAGAGGCTTTTCCACATAATTTAGTCAGCATGTATGCTGGGGAAAAAAACCCCAGAAGTAAAAGCCGTATTTCTAGCTTATATTTTTCTGTGTGCATACACTTTAAAAACAATTTGGAACCATGAGAATTAGAGAAAGTTGTATTCTCACTGTATATGACAGGGTCTGGTCACATAGATTAATTTACATTATACTGTAGGCAAAGGTTTATTATGGGGGTTTTTTTTATGAACAGTGTAGACACAAGCTGAAAGAATGAGTGTAAAACACAGATCTTGTTCTACCCGTTTGTATTTCCACCTCCAGCACGGTGAACTCTGTACTTTCTCCCTGCCCTGTTTGTGTCTGCCCTTAATTTTACCCCCGCATTTCCAGAGAGGATTTCCAAAATTTTTGTTGTGCACAGATAGATAACATGTGTTGGTGAATTCAGCTGCCTTAATGGGGTTTTAGAGTTTCCACATGAACCCAAGAAGAGAAGCAAGAACAAAAGAAGTTTCTGAAAGGCACCTCCCTTTGCAACCATTTTTCTGTGCATCCATTAGAGTTGCACCAGAACTTTCAGAAAATCAAGGGCATTTAGCACAAACAGTTTCTGGGCTGTTACTTCTAGCAATAAAATGTTACAGTAACCTTCCTCTGGCCAGAAGCAGCCCAAATCCTCCATTGACTATAACACTGTATTTTGTGTCTTTAGCCTGCCTTCCTTATAAAACTGTATTTTTTAACTCTCACCTCTGTGCCAAGCTCTAATGGTGAATCTCATTTTCACAGTATGTTTCCAAAACAGTATTGCCCTATTTTTCAGTTTTCCTCCAAGAACTTACTTCAGAGCCGGTGCTCATAAGGCAGGTGACATAACTTGGTCCAATTCAAGTGAATTGCCAATTTTAGAATGTCATTTACTACCTGAAAATGTGCTGGTGGCCACAGTCCAGAGAGGGAGGAGACAAAAGTAATGCTGCAGTAATCCATGGGCACAAAAATCTTGCGTTTTAAGAATCACACAGCTACATCAGTACCCTCCCCAAGCTGAGCTTATCTTCTTGTGAGGTTGCCCTTCACTCTCACTGTGGCAAGAATATAAGAATTACCTGGACCTCACTCCAGGGGCCCCATGCAAATCTTGACTGGAAAGCCCAGGGACTGATGTCTTTTCTTCCTTGCAGCTTCTGACAGAGAGCACAGGGAGAAGCTTCTCTGACAGCCAAATAACCCTTACTCACAAGCTGGCCAGCAATCTGCCCTGACTGCATGGAAGCCTTTGGCAAGGAGGAGGCTGCACCCACTCTGCTCCAGCCCCAGCCAAAGGCCAGAACATCTCCCCCATCCCAGGCTGAATGTGTTGGCTGTCAGTGGAGCTACACACACAGAGTATCCATCCACCTCTGCTGGGTTTTGGACTAAACAGCTGTTACAAAGGGAGATTTCACAGACCTGCTGCTGTAACAGGTACCACACAGCATGTCAGACACACATGTTTCTGCTGTGACTGCAGGGGCTGCCCCTTTTAGATCAAGTTGTAGAGGTCTCAGAGTTCAGTCCCCAGGAATGGCTTATGAAAGCAATTACCACCTGAAAGGTCTCTTTGTTTTTGTGCCACTGCTTCTAATAATAACGACTGCATCAGATATTTTCTGCCATCTCAATCTTCTTTGGTACTGCTAATGAAGAAATGACAAAGCCCAACACTTAGAATAGCACCCAATGCAATGAACTGCAAGCACTCAGGTTTGAGGTTTTACATCTGCCCTCCCAAAGCTCTTTCCCTTTGATGATTTTAACCATTGAGTACCAAGCTCCACATAAGCCCTGAAGGGTGTGACATGCATGGCCGAGCCAGGGAATCACCTGCGGGCAGGGGCCCAGGTCCCTTGCTCTGACACCAGACAGTCCTGTCCCACGGGAGCAGACAGACAGCCAGACATGAGAGGCACATGGCATTCGAGGGAGTTGTCTGGACAATAATAAATTGGACTGATTCTTCAAGAAATCCTTTCATTTATGTTTGCTTCATTCTGTTACAGCAGCAACAATCGTTGGCCAATTTAACAGCAAAGCTGGCAGTAGAATCCAGACCTCCCACACTTCACACCCTCTGACCATTCTTTCTCATATCAGCAGAGTTATGTTCTTGTCAGATATTGACTGACAGGTAAAAGGAAGACCTGAAGAGAATACCCAAAGGCTCAAATCTAGAGCTGGAGTCTGCACTGAGACATCAGCTCTGCATTATGCCCCAGCATCTAACCACATATCCACAGTACATTGCATTTTGAATAAACCACCCAACGTTGGGAAATACATGGCAGATCAGAATTACTTTGTGCAGGACAAAGCACATAATCCTAAAATACAGCCTCATGTAGCACCTGTTAGAGACTTGAAGCCTGCAAAGTACAAAAACTCACTTTATTTTAAAGGAAAGCTTCACAGTGACCTAGTCTTCACAACAAAGCTCAATAGGCAAAAGGATCCCAATATTAAAATTTCCAAATAACCCTCTGACCAGTTAAATTTTCTTTATAATCTCTGACTGAAAAATGAAAGATCACAACCAGCATGAACTCCCAAGGGAATCCACTCACTTAACACCCTATGCTGATTTATGTATGTGTGCATGCATGCACACAGATATGCACACACATGCTTATGTGTCTAAATTATGCACATTACCCATCCGTTCTGCCTACACTCACATGTGTAACTCTTAGTAGAGATCTTTGCCATGTAATTACTCATTCCATTCACAGAAGAGTTCACAAGGATCATCTTTGCTTTACGTTCACGAAGAAAAGGAAGCTCTAAAACACTGCAGCCCAACTTCCCTGACACCTTGCCAAGTGCAGAAAAGCTCTTCAGCACTCGTCAGGAGTCCAGTCAGCATGAACCAGTGATGAGCAACATGTTCCCTCCACAAGCTGGCACCCTCATTTTGCTGAGCCGTGTCAGAAGACACTGGCTTGGCTGTCAGTAACACAGAATCACAAAATCTTTGAAGAGTTTGGTTTGGAAGGGACCTTGAAACCCCCTGCAATGAGCAGGGACATCTTCAACTAGACCAGGTTGCTCAAAGTCCTGTCCAGCCTGACCTTTAATGTTTCCAGGAATGCAGCACCCACCACCTCTCCAGGCAACCTGTTCCAGTGTTTCATCATCCACAGTGTAAAAACTTTATATCCAATCTCAACTGACTCTCCTTTAGTTTAAAACCATTAACTATTGTCCTATTGAAACAGTCCCAAAAGGACCCTTTTGGTCTCATTTATACACAAAAAAACATTCCCCAAACTGAATTTGAAGAAGCTCCACTCAACCAACTTTAAACCCAGTTTAAGACCATGGGCTGTATCAGACTCAGTTGATTTTTGTGGTCACGCTTCAAATCTGATGAAGAAGGTCTGGAAGCCAACTTGTGAAGGAAAACTGTACCCCCGGAGTGTGGCTGCATCTAAGTTTAAATGGATCAAAAGAAAGAGAAGGGTTAGCTGGGCACAGGCTTTTTTGTACAAGAGTTTTTGCATCGCTTCTGTCCCGCAGTCCCAATGGCCACTGCCCACAGGCAAAAAAAGCCAAAGGCTCAAAAGATTCCTGTGGGTAAATTCATGAGTTTTTCATTCTGCAGGTGAAGCTATGAAAATGCAGAAAGCACATGGAGTAGGGTGGCAGAAGAAAAGGAAGGATAGGGAAGGACTCTGTTATCTCCTAAATGACTAATCTGAGCCAAAAGATACCCTGCAAACTGACAGGCAAAAGTAACAAACAAGGCCAGGCTGGGGTGGGAGCCGCAGAGAGACCTGGTGGATGTTATGCCCAACCATGCAATAAAAGATGCAGGACAGACAACAGTGCAGCTTTATCAGCATGAGCTGCTTCCAACCATAGAAGCCACGAGTGAGTTATCTGGATCCTCCTGAACCCCTGCCAAGCAAAACTGTACGGCCTCCGCTGAGCACTGGGGTAACTGGAGGAAAAAAAAATGAAGCATTTATCTAGCAAGTGCTTTCTAAAAGGGAGCATGGCTGCCTGGAGCCACTCGAGGGGCTGAAATGCTAGACATGGTTCCAAGGGGATGGATCAGCCATCAGAGTGCATGAGAGGCAGGCAGGGATTTTTAATAAAAAGCAGTGATTACCACCTCCTATTTATACCACATGAGATCACGAAAACCATGGCACATACTCCTTTACTCCTGGAAACACAAAGTCAACTGAACAACCATGTGACAAATTGGCCCTTTTCATGCACTTTGTCTTTGTAAACCTCTATTTCCGAACATGTCACTTAGACTGAGAAATAAAAATCTGCTAGAATAGTAATTTCTGTGCCCTCCTCTCCCCCAAATCAATGCTACAGTAGATTAGGATTATAAATCCAAGTTCTGGGCTGTTCCACTCAACATGTAAACCTTAACTGTCCACAAGGAAGGACAGATGCTCTAAGTATATAGCATGTGAGAAAGAGAACTTCAGAGTCTCCAGAAAACGCATCATTTATTTCTAACTTCTGCTGGCTACACACATGAGGCACTACAGACACAATGTGCCAAGACATAAAGAAAAAAGTATTTCAGGTAAGCTTTTCTGCCCTGAAGAGCACACCTTTTCCTACTCCCCTTCAAATGCGGTTTGAAAGGCTTAGAGAGAGGAAATACCACATTATTTCCATGGTAAGATTCCACAGCTGAGCTTGGGATAATACGGTGAGAGCCTTCATCAGCACTCTTTCAGAGTGACTTGTATAACTTGCTTGTAGCTTTGCCAGTTACGAGTAGTGCCACAATGGCTGAGATACACCAGCACTTCTGTACCACGTTTCCTTCACACGCTGCCTGATGTCTACTGGACTCCCTTCTTGTGAGCAAGCCCATTGCCTCCAGACATGGAATCTCTGCCACGACAGGCCCGTGAGAAGCCACACCTTTCACCTGCTCCTCACTCCACACAAATTCTCCACTTCAGCTGCGATGCTCTACAACTGATCTGAGCACAGCCAATCTGCACAGAAAAAATCTATTGCCCCCGTTCTTTTGCTTATTAACCTGATGGTTAACCAACCTCCCGGCAGCACAAACTGCACAAATAATGCTGCAAAGGTAATTCACACTGGGTGACACCCCAGTACAGTTCCTGTGTGTGACTGCAGCTCCGCAATCACTACAATCAGGTCTACGCGTTGCTGGATCACCCAGGAGTACAAATTTCATCAGGATCAGGCCAAGGCATGTGATCAGGCTGCTGCTGAATGAGGCAGAGTGCAGGATGCGGGGCCAACGCCAGTCCTGCTCTGGCCACGTGCCAGGCACAGGGGTGCAGACGATACCTGATCTGGCTGGAGCTGAGTACAGCGACACCTGAGCCGGCATAAAGTCTGCTAGTAAAAAGTTAACCTGTCAAAAACTTCTTGAATTAACTTGAGCAGGCAGGGTGAATGAATAGCAGGTCAGCGCTTCACATCATGTGGCCACCCCATTTTGGAGCCAATAATAGGAGCCGTACTGCTGGCTTTTGTGCACTGCCAAACCACAGCCTAATGTCGATAGTGATGTTTATATGCATGGGGAACTCATTGCAGGATCAGGGCCTCAGAGTCCTTCAACTCGCCTTGCCTCCAACTTAAAGCAAAAAGGAAAGAAAAAGGCAGAGTGAAATCTGAACGTTTAACCTCTAAGTAGTCAACAGAATCTACTCATATGGAATCTGTAGGTGAAAGCAGAGCCATGACTGCTTCTGCAGCAGATAAATTTAAATGATGATTGAAGTAGAGCCTATTCCTTCAGGTTAGTGGAGGCATCAGTACAGCAAACACATCAGAACTAGGCTGATTTGTGTAGTATTTTAGCAATCCAGACAGTATTAAAAACACACCTTGTCATGCTGAACAAATGCAAACTTTATTTTTTTTCTTTACAAGGAAAGGGTAGTCCTGCTCTTCTGAAACTGTTTTGAAAAGCCTTACCTGATCTCCGGTAGAACTTAAGCCATTTTTAACACTGCTGAAGTACTGTACAATGTTGAGATGTGCACAGTTACTATTGCATGAGGCTACAGACATGTAGGAAACATGGTTTTCAAACATTCTTTCTTGAAATTGCTGGAAATCACTGGAAATTGCTCGGTTTATGAGAATACTTCAGCAATTTTCAGAGCTAGTTCAAGGAGGCCATTAGCCGAAAGCCATTTTCAGAAGATTTTCCATTTCCCACTACAGAAGCCCTAAAACAGTCCATGTAGAGATGTACGGCAACCTTGACAGCTGCCCAGATCTCTGAGCTGTTTACAGCCCTGTCTTATTGCTGCTGCAGGCATGCCTGGACAGAAGGTTCCCAAACTTTGGTCCTCAAGGCTGCGACGCTGCCTCACGGCCACGCCGCAGACCGCAGCAGCCGGTGCTCCAGCAGGCAGAGGTGAGGGACTCACCCGCTGTCCCTTTGCCACCTTCTGCAGCTGCACGAACCCCTGTCCCTCCTCATGGGACCCGGGGCTCCCAGAGAGCTCGAGGAGCTACCAGCCCTGGCAAACCTCGATGCAGAGGTGGCCCAGTGGCAGATACCGGGGTGAAGCGAGGGGGCTGGCTGGAGTGCAGCACAATGCTGAGCTGGAGTGTCCAGCTGTGCCAGGGGAGATTCAGGTTGGACATTAGGAGGAACTTCTTCGCAGCAATGGGTGATTAGACATTGGAAGGGACTGCCCAGGGAGGTGCTGCAGTCACCATCCCTGGAGGCATTTAAGGAAAGACTGGACATGGCACTCAGTGTCCCCATAGGCTGGACTCGATGATCTCAGAAGTCTTTTCCAACCTGACTGACTCTGTGATTCCGTGAAGCAGCACTGCTGTCTGAGGCCCTGCCACTCCTGCCCTGGTGGGGACCTGTCATCCACGGGTGACAACACAGCACCCACCACGGCTTCTCTGCACCGACAGGGCAGGAAGTGGGGCAAGAATTAGGATTAGTAATGCATTGGGAAAAGTACTGCCAGCAGGTCGAGGGAGGTGATCCTGCCCCTCTACTCAGCCCTGGTGTACTGCATCCAGTTTTGGGCTCCCCAGGACAAGAGAGACATGGAGCTCCTGGACAGGGTCCAGTGAAGAGTGACAAAGATGATGAGGGGACTGGAGCATCTCTCTCGTGACAAAAAACTGAGAGAATTGGGCCTGTTCAGCCTCAAGAAGAGATGACTGAGAAGGGACCTCATCAGCGTCCCTAAGTATCTGAAGGATGAGTGTCAAGAGGATGGAGCCAGACTCCTCTCGGTGACACCAAGCAATAGGACAAGAGGCAACGGGCAGAAACTGATGCACAGAAAGTTCCTCCTGAATAGGAGGAACAACTTCTTTCCCGCGTGGGTGCCCATGCACTGCACCACACTCGCTCTTTGGACACTCCAGGACCGTCTGGACGCCCCCCGCGCCACACGCCGGAGCCGGGCGGGCCCGGTGACCGCCGCGCTCCCTCAGGCCGGGCCGGGCTCGGCGGTGGCGCCCCCGGCGGCGGCGCGGGGCAGCGCGGCCCCAGCGGGGAGCGGCGGGGGCGCAGCCGCGGCCCGCGCTGTTTCCAGGGCGACGGCTCGCAGTGTTCCGGACCGTACCATTGCGCAAGCGGCGCGGGTGGGGGCGGGCGGGGGAAACAGGCCCGGCCCAGCGCCGCCTCCTGCCCGGCTGCCTCCTCCCCCCGCGCCTGGCCGCGCCTCCCCCCCCCGCCCCCCCTCCCGCGGGCCGGAGCGGCGCCGGGCCCAGCAGCGCGCGGCGCGGAGCGGAGCGGAGCGGGCGGGCCCGGAGCGGCGGAGTCGGTACCGGCGGCGGGCGGGCCGGGCCGGGCCGGGCCGCGCCACCCCCTGCCCTCGCTGCCTCACCGCCGGCGCGGGATGCGGGCGGCGCGGGGCCGCGGGCTGTGAGCGGCGGCAGCGCGGAGACAAAGGGAGGCGGCGGCGGCGGCGGTGGGGCTCGGCGGCCGGCGCTGGGCACGGGGCGCGGGGGCCGCCGCCGGGGCGCGCCCGCCGGGATGCGGCGCGGGGCGGCGCGGCCGCGGCAGCAGCGCGGCGGCGGCAGCGGCGCGGCCCGCCCGGCGCGGCGGTAGAGGCGGCGGGGCCGGGCCGGCGGTCGCGCAGTAGCGTCTCCCGCGCCGCCCGCGCCGGCGATGTGAGGGCGGCGGCGGCGGCGGCGGCAGGAGGAGCGCGGCGCGGAGCGGAAGGCGGGCGGGCCCCGGGCGGAAGCGGGCCGGGCCCGGCGGCGAGGGGCAGCAGCGCGGCGCCGGCGGGGGCGGCCGGGCGCGGGCGGGCGTGCGATGGAAACGCACATCTCGTGCCTGTTCCCCGAGCTGCTCGCCATGATCTTCGGGTACCTGGAGGTGCGCGACAAGGGCCGCGCGGCGCAGGTGTGCACGGCCTGGCGGGACGCCGCCTACCACCGCTCGGTGTGGCGGGGCGTGGAGGCCAAGCTGCACCTGCGCCGCGCCAACCCCTCGCTCTTCCCCAGCCTGGCGGCGCGGGGCATCCGGCGGGTGCAGATCCTGTCGCTGCGGCGCAGCCTGAGCTACGTGGTCCAGGGCATGGCGGACATCGAGAGCCTCAACCTCAGCGGCTGCTACAACCTCACCGACAACGGGCTGAGCCACGCCTTCGTGGCGGAGATCAGCTCCCTGCGCTCGCTCAACCTGAGCCTCTGCAAGCAGATCACGGACAGCAGCCTGGGCCGCATCGCCCAGTACCTCAAGGGCCTGGAGGTGCTCGAGCTCGGAGGCTGCAGCAACATCACCAACACCGGCCTCCTCCTCATCGCCTGGGGCCTGCAGCGCCTCAAGAGCCTCAACTTGCGCTCCTGCCGGCACCTCTCCGACGTGGGCATCGGGCACCTGGCGGGCATGACCCGCAGCGCGGCCGAGGGCTGCCTGGGCCTGGAGCAGCTCACGCTGCAGGACTGCCAGAAGCTCAGCGACCTCTCGCTCAAGCACCTGGCCCGCGGGCTGGGCCGCCTCCGCCAGCTCAACCTCAGCTTCTGCGGGGGCATCTCGGACGCGGGGCTGCTGCACCTGTCGCACATGAGCAGCCTGCGGAGCCTCAACCTGCGCTCCTGCGACAACATCAGCGACACGGGCATCATGCACCTGGCCATGGGCAGCCTGCGGCTGTCCGGCCTCGACGTCTCCTTCTGTGACAAGGTGGGGGACCAGAGCCTAGCCTACATCGCACAGGGCCTCGACGGGCTGCGCTCCCTGTCCCTCTGCTCCTGCCACATCAGTGACGAGGGCATCAACCGCATGGTGCGGCAGATGCACGGGCTGCGCACCCTCAACATCGGCCAGTGCGTCCGCATCACCGACAAGGGCCTGGAGCTCATCGCCGAGCACCTCAGCCAGCTCACGGGCATCGACCTCTACGGCTGCACCCGCATCACCAAGCGGGGCCTGGAGCGCATCACCCAGCTGCCCTGCCTCAAGGTGCTCAACCTGGGACTTTGGGAAATGACTGAGAGTGAGAAGGTCAGGTGAGAGGAGGAGGGTGCCCTGAGACCTCCCATCTCCTCTGGAGGGACTCACTGACTGACTGACTGACTGATTGCTGCAGAGGAGGAGAGAAAGAGAGAGGGGCATGCACAGAGACATGCTACCCACGCACTCTGGCACCGCAGGGAGGAACACAGAGAAAGAGGGTATATCCTCGACCCTTCTCTGCTGCCTACCTATCCTTGCTGTGGAGGAGGAGAGGGAGGAGGAAGGGGGAGCAGGAGGACAGAGAGAAAGCACCTATCCGTTTTCCAGGTCACGCCTCAAGCTCCGTGCTGGGGCCACAAAGCTCTCCCTTCCCACAGCATCCTTCCCTGCAGAAGAGGTAGAAGCCCACACTCTTATGCACTGGGGCTAGAGACACCCCTCTTTATCCCCACTCCCAGATTCCATCCCCTCAAGCACTAAGGATGGATGAAGAAAGGCCCTTGTTCTGCCATGTATTCAGAATTGATTATTTTTGGTTTATATAAAGGAGAGTGGGAATGGAGATGGGAACAAAAAATAATAACAGCAGAAAAGGCTTCCTAGCTACACTTGTGTACCCAGCCACCAGTCACCCTGCGCTGGGCACAAACACAGCTTTTGATAAAACAACCATTCCACCTCTGTGCTTGCCCCTTCCCTGTCAACACATTTGTGACAGAAATACTGCTCCCTAGGTACAATGATTTTTTTTTTCCCCCCCTTTTAAATCTCTTTTCAGTCTCCAGTTTCATGTTATTCTCTGCTGTGGGTGGATACAGCCTCCCACTATTCCAGTTCTCCACTGCACTGAGACTAGCGATAGCTACAGCCTCTCCTTTTGTCAGTATGTTTCCATGTCATCCTGCACTATGGGTAATGGAAAAGTCCAGGCACTCCATTCTCTCTCCCCATCTCTCTCCACTGGAGATGAATATACCAGTTCCTCCTTCTCCTGTCTCTGTGGGGACTGGACACAGACCCCAGCCTCTTAAGCCTTCCCGTGCACCGGGGGACACTGAGAGTTACTGAGACTTGTCTTCCCTTTCATCATTCTCTCTTTTTCTCCCCTCCTCCTCCTTGGCAACAGGGATAGGCATATCCAGCCACATATCCATTCCTCTTTGGGTCGGGGGTGAGCAGGTAGAAGGGAGTTCTAACTCCTCTCTACCTGGGGGACATGAGGAAGAATCTCCAGCTTCATTTCTGCTTCATTTGAGATACTGTGACCTGTTTTTATTTTGAAATGCATAAAAAAAATTACTGCTACAAAAACAGCCTCTTACTCTCCCCATCCATCCCTTGCTTACATCCTGTAACTGATCCCAATTTTCCTCACTCATTCTCCCCTTTACAGTATTCATTTTCTTACATGGTTTTATTTTTAAAGACATATGAAGTTGCTGTTCTTGTGGATTTTTAAGTACATTTTTTTTCTGCTGAATATATTCTAGATATATAAATATATATATGATGTCTGGCTACCTCGTTTTAATTTGTTACTTTTTTTTTTCCCCTCCTCAAAAGCCCTGGAATTCTTACAGGAAAGAGATTTTGAGACTGAAACATTTTTGTGCCTAGACTGGAATAATGCCCCTTGGGTTTGTTCTTCTTTTTGCCCCTCCTCTGCCCCCACCCCTTTTTTTTTTTTTTTTTTTCTTTTTTTTAATTTTGAATTTTTGTTTTTTAGGCTTACCCTACTGTGTCCCACCTTCACATTCTGGTTGTGCCTCTTCCTCCCTCTTCACTGGGGACTGGGGACCCAAACTGTGCTTCTGCATTTTTACTCTTCTAGCACAAATATGTAACGTGAGAATCCACGCTGAGGATTGGGCTACTGTTAACACAAATGTGTAAAATGCAAGTTTGTTTTAAAAAAATATTATATATATATGGATATATGCAAATGCTTTCCCCTCCCCTTGTAAGCCACCTACACAAGGTCACTATGCCAGGCTTCCTGTTGGTAGGTGGAGAGGAGCAGAGCTGGCCTGCAGGCCCCAGGGCTGCAGTGTGCAGGGGAGGAGACTGAAGTTCATCTGTCTTATCTCTGTTCTGTCAATAAAATGGAGCTGGGTCTTTAGATTATTTTTTAATTATTATTTTAAAGAGGAAGAGTAAGTTTGGGTTTTGTTTTTGTTTTGTTTTGATTTTTTTGTGTTTAAATATCTTGGCTTTTTTTTTGCTTATCTGTTCAAAATCTCAAATCCTCCACAGTAACAGGCCAGACCACGGAGTTAACGCAAACCCAGAGACCCCTATGGATTAATTGTACTGTTTGTGAATTTGTATAAAAAAATAACAAAGATCCTCTTAAAACATTTTATATTCTTACAGTAAAAGGTTAAACATATTTATATAATAAAAGAGGAAATATGAAGTATGTTTTTGAAAAAAAAAAAAAAAAGCCGTATCTGTGTTGTCTGTGCTTATTGAAGACGTGTGTCTGTATCTGTGGGCTTTGGTAAGAACAGCCTTGTGGTGGGATTCGGGCTGGCTCTGCCGAGCCATGGAGGAGGAGAGGGAGAGAAGTGCCTCCTGGTGCAGGATGTTGAGGAACATCACCACGAGGAGTTTGTAAGGAAGGGGTTTGGCAGGACTTCGTGACCATGAGGGTGCTGGTAGCATCCCTGGCGACAGACCCAGTTCAGCAGCCCATTGCTGGGAAGCATCAGCTGAGTCTGAGGTCGGACAAACCAGAAGTGCTGAAACTTGCTAGCAGCTGAATCGAGTACTTAGTGATTGAGGAAGACATTTAGGGGGGTGGGGGGGGGGGAAAAAGGCCTGTGTTCCTTTATTTTTATTAAGCTCCAGATAAATTGCATGGTGGAGGATTTTTTAGTGCTTTAAATTGTGGCCCTCCCTGAATGGAAGACCCGTCAAATAAAAACATTTCCCAGCAGTGACAACCACCAAAAACCTGCGCCCTTGCAGACCTGGGAAATCTGAAACGTCTTGGTTACTTCCACTGCCCAGCCGAAGATTAAAGAGAAAGTAAAGTGGGACCGTGTTAAAAAAAAAAAAAAGTTTGAATAATCTAAGGTGTCCTTTGTCCTCCACCATAATCTTTCTCCTCAACGTTATGACTTTTAACCCGATGCGGTCCCTTTTTAGCCTCCCCGGCGTGGGGTGTTTTATTGTTGTTGGAGATGGAGCTTAAGCGGTGTTTATAGGGCAGGCACAAAGCCCGTCTCCCCCAGCCCGGCGGCGGGGCTCTCGCCCGCTGCCCCCTTCCTGCCTGAAGGAGGGGGAATGCGAAATGGTGGAAGAAGCCAGAGCCATTGTTCAGGAAAGTTAAAAGAGGAGCTGTCCTTGCTTGCTTGCTCAGTCATGCATACTCAATCTGGCCGGGCCCGGGTCCCTATGGAAAGGAGGAGGGCGATTCTTCCCCTCTTTTTAACATTCCTCTCCAGGCCTGGCTGTATTTAAGCTGCTTTCCTCCGCGCCGAGGAGGAGGGAGGGGGATGGTCTGAAGTTCCTGTACATTTGCATTTTAAGCACTTCCAGCGCTGAGCAGGCCACTTTGTTCCCCGCTCCAGCAGCCCTGGCTGGGTGCTGCTCCAGGTGGGATGCCGTCCCAGAGGAGGTCCCCTGGGCGCCTGCCTGCCCTGGGTGCTCAGCCTCTGCCTCCACAGGTATTTTGGCTGAGGCTGGCCTGGGCATACTCTTGTTGCCAGCTCTACCCACCTCACCTCTTTGATGTCAGTGCTGCATTTCAAAGGGGAAAGTAGTGCCTGACTCTGGGCCTCTTAAAAAAAAACACCATCTCCTCTGCATCCCAAGGACCTGGACTATCTCAGGGTCTGGACTTTGGGGCGTGTGTTGTTCTATTCCCTCCTTTCCAAGATTTCCAAGCTTTCTGCTGGGAGTCCATTCACAAAAGCTGCATTGTTCGCTTTAGGGAAAGCCACCACAATTGGATCTAATTGAGCCTGACACTATATCCATCTTCCTCTACTTGGAGGGAGGTGTTGGGGTCTGTCTTTCCTGCATTAAGAAAAGAGTTTACAGTAACTTCTTGATGGAAAAAGAGCATGTATGCATGAATGTTATAAACAACAGGAATTCCAGATCAGGTTCCCCTAACAGCTGAAAACGTAATTGCTCCTGGGGTCAGCAGCAGACCCAACCAAGGATGGGGAAAGATAAACCTCTCATGAAGTAGGTTTTTTTTATGCTGGGTTTGAGTGAAAATGGCATCCCCTTATTAAGTCCCATGTTCATGTGGATCACGGTGGGACATCTGTGTTTCAATATAATGTGTGTGCTCATAAGCTCCCTAATCAGAACTACAATAGAATTTTTTTTCTCCTAAAAAATCCCCTGAACTTCTTCTCCCAACTTACAAAAAAAACCAAACCAAAAGCATTGCCCACATGGCCCAACATCCTGTTTTAAGGGGAACCCAAGCCAAAGGAAGTTGCCAAAACCAAAGCCTCCCTGAAGCCCAGTTCTTAGACACCCTGGACTGTTCCCGTAGATGGAGCAAGTGCTCCTCATACCTTCCTCTCATGCTCCATTGTGACAGCACCTCCTCGGACACAGATGCAGGCCAACAACCATAGACCAATTACCACATAACTTCTCAGCATAACCGACCACTCTTGAATTTTTGAACATGACTCAGTTGGCAACTGGGGTAGAAAACCATAAAAAACACTCCACTACTTGGAAATGAGCTGGAAGTCGCCTGTCTGTGAGCCCACAGTGCCCCAGCGGTGGCTTTGGTGCCAGCCTTCACGGCTGTGCCCAGCAGAAGTGGTGGGGCAGCAGGGCCCTTGCCTACAGCGGCGCAAGCCAGGGCACGGCGGGTGACGCAGGGACCCACTTTATGGACTGGCAGCTCTGAGGAGTAGAGGGGCCACTCTCAAGAGGTGGTGACAGAAAGCAGAGCAGAGCAGGAGCGATGTGGAAGAGGGATGAAGCGACTGAGCAGGAGAGGAGGTGCCCAGGGACCGAGGGGCAGCAGCTGGGGATGCCAGCTCGCAAGCTGCAGCGAAGTCCTGCGTGTGCGTGGGGTTCCTGGTTGGCTGCAGCAGCTGCTCCCCTGGCCAGATCCACGGCTGGCTCTTCTCCCTGGGAGATGGGAGGAAAAGCAGGCTCCACCTGGGTCCTACTGCCCTTGGACTAGCACATGGGAGGTCCATGCATGACAGATTTATACATTTTATACCTTCCCGCTGCACACTGCGGGTTCGGCTGAATCAGTTTGTCATGGTGGCTCTGGGGTCCTTTGTTCCGCGGTAATAAATAACGGGGTCACGGGGCAGCTGTCAGGCAAACCACCTGGGGCCTGTGCTACGGCCAGGGGTGATCTCCATGCTAGACAGTATAGAGCTTACCACTGAACCTGCCCTTTGGGGGTCAGGGAAGGGTTAAAATGAGACCTGGGTGGCCAGGACACTCAGATTTTGGAACCAAAGCTAGAAGTTAGCACAGGCTGCCATTAGCAGCGCAAGGGTAGATGTGCCTGGATCTGGCAGCCTCGCTATGTACACATGTGGGATGCTCCCAGCAAAGCAAACCCTTTTTTTTGTTTTCTCTCTCTCCCTCCTCTACCTTAAATGCCACTCCTTCAGCCAGCAGCTCTGTAACAGTGTCTTCTGTGGAGGAAAAAGATAAATGGATAAACTCGACTGGGTGGTGCAGGCTGGATCCCTCAGGACATCAGCGAGGCCCCGCGCCAGAGCTGCTGGCTGGGCTGCACTGACACTCCCCACCGTGGCCAGCCAGAGAGGCCGTCCTGGTCCTGCTCAATTCCCAGCCCCAAGCTGCACGAAAGAAAGAGCTGGAGAGGGTTCATCAGGCTCCTGTGCCAGAACTTCAGCGTCCAGCCACATTTGGCAGGGATGCTAGTGCTTCTCCCCCTTCTTTAATTAAATTTACCATATGCACTAGCTCAATGACAGCCCAAACTGAAATAGTATGATGGAGGTTTTGAATGATCTGGAACTGATCTGTCCCTGCAAGATGAATGGAAAGGGGATTTTCCTCAAAAATTTCCTAAAATCTGTGGTGTGTCTTAGAAAAGGTGTCAAAAGTTTAATACCAGGGCCTGAACACATGCCCTGAGAAAGTGTTTCCACATGAGAGGGTTACCAAGGCATAAACCAAACTCATATTCTGCTACAGAAACTAACTCAGATCTAGAAATGGGAACCTCCTCCTAGTTATTTTCCTTCCTCTGAGTCTTGTTTCTCTGGGCACAGTCTAGTGATTTCATGATGAAGCAATTTCCTCTCCCAGCTTTGGGAAAAAAAAAAAAATCCCAAACAAATTTTATCTGAGCGTGGTCCTGTTCCTCTCTCTCCTTCACTTCTTTCTCCCCCCAACGTCCCAGCTTTACAACCCTTGGATATCTTTAGGGGTTTGGCAGTTGGCACACACAGACAGCATCGCAGGGGCGCACAGATCACAGCCCTACAGCCAGCAGCCTCTCTCCTTGTTCAGTGAGCTGAAATGCCAATAAATCCCTGCCATTATCTCCCTTTGTGACAGCTGCAGTGGCACTCCTGGCTCCCCAGCTTCAGCGTGAACCAGGTGCATCCTTCAGTGTCATAAACTCCTCCTGCCACACACTGGCTAGAAGCCTTGTAGGGCAGTCATACCACAGGTGAGCTGGCTCCCTCTGCTCCCGTGGGCTCCTGGGGCTGCCAGGGATGCAGTGCCTGGCTTGGCTCTGGCCAATCTCCACCCACTTGGCCAAGGCACCCAATGCAAATTGACCAGAGGTGACGGGGATAACGAGATCCCTCGGGTTGCTGCCTACCTAACACCCAGGAAAACCAGACAAGCAGATGGTGACTGCACTGCTGCCTGGGACAGTGGCACGGTCTCTGCAGTGGCACGGGCTGGGTGGCGCATCCCCGTGCCCATGCCCATCTCTTTGCCCATGCCCATGCCTGTGCCCATCCCTGTGCCCATCCCCATGCCTGTGCCCATGCCCATCCCCATGCCCGCGCCCATCCCTGTGTCCCCATGCCCATGCCCGTGCCCATGCCCATCCCCATGCCCATCCCTGTGCCCATCCCCATGCCTGTGCCCATGCCCGTGCCCATGCCCGTGCCCGTTCCCATGCCCGTGCCCATCCCCATGCCCGTGCCCATCCCTGTGTCCATGCCCATCCCCGTGCCCATCCCCATCCCCGTGCCCATGCCCATCCCTGTGTCCATGCCCATCCCCGTGCCCATGCCCATGTCCGTGCCCATGCCTATCCCCGTGCCCATGCCCATCCCCGTGCCCGTTCCCGTGCCCATCCCCGTTCCCGTGCCCATGCCCATCCCCATCCCCGTTCCCGTGCCCATCCCCGTGCCCATCCCCACGCCCGTGCCCATGTCCATCCCTGTGTCCATGCCCATCCCCATGCCCATCCCCGTTCCCGTGCCCATCCCTGTGTCCATGCCCTTCCCCGTTCCCGTTCCCGTGCCCATCCCCGTTCCCGTTCCCGTGCCCATCCCCGTGCCCATCCCCATGCCCATCCCCGTTCCCGTGCCCATCCCCGTTCCCGTGCCCATCCTCGTGCCCATGCCCGTGCCCGTTCCCATCCCCGTTCCCGTGCCCATCCCCGTGCCCGTTCCCGTTCCCATCCCCGTGCCCATGTCCATGTCCGTTCCCGTGCCCGTTCCCGTGCCCATCCCCGTTCCCGTTCCCATGCCCATGCCCGTGCCCGTTCCCATCCCCGTGCCCATGTCCATGTCCGTTCCCGTTCCCATCCCCGTTCCCGTGCCCGTGCCCGTTCCCGTGCCCATCCCCGTTCCCGTTCCCATGCCCGTGCCCGTTCCCATGCCCGTGCCCATGTCCATCCCCGCGCCCGTGCCCGTTCCCCCGGCGCGGCGCGGCTGCAGTGCGCGCTGAGCCCGCCAGGCGGCAGCATTGCCCGCCGAGTGCGGCGCGGCGCCGGCCCCGCGCGTAATTAACTGCAATTAACTGCAATTAACGGCTCCGCCCCGGGCCGACACGCGTGTCTGAGGGGGCACCCGGAGCGGTGAGAAACTGGATGGGCTAAAGGCCCACCTGTCCAGCCCTGGGCACGAACTGATGCTGCGTGACCGAGGCCGGAGGTGTGAAGGGATGGGCAACTCCAGGCTGCTCATCAGCATCACCACCGTCAGCATTCGGTCCTGAATTCGGTGAAGGTTCCTACGGGTTTGCCCCATGAACCAAACTGGAAAGCCACACTCGGCGTAGCTGGACTGGGAGTCAATCATAGAACCACCGAATGGTTTGGGTTGGAAGTGACCTTAAAGATCATCAATCCACCTGCCATAGGCTGGAACACCTTCTGCTATAAAGGGGTTGCTTAAAGCCCTATCCAGCCTGGCCTTGAACACTTCCAGGAATAGAGCATCCACAGCTTCTCCAGGCAACCCATTCCAGGGCCTCAGCACCCTCAGAGTACAACCTTACTTCCTGAAAAGTAATCTAAACCCAACCTCTTTCAGGTTAAAGCCATCCTCCCTTGTTCTATCACTACATGTCCTAGCAAAAACTCCCCTTCCAGCTCCCTTGTGGCCCACCTAGGCACTGGAAAGTGCTCCAAGGCCTCCCCAGAGCCTGCCCTTCTTGCTGAACAATCCCAACTCTCTCAGCCTGTCTTCACAGAAATGCTCCAGCCCTCTGATCACTTCCATGGCCCTCCTCTGGACTCACTCCATCAGGTTCACGTCCTTCCTGTGCTGCGATGTGCATCAGTGCACCCCATCACGTGAGAACTTCACACCCCAGCCCAAAGGGCTGCCTCCTGGAAACCATCCATCCTGGACTTAGCACTTCTGCCCTAAGACTCCGCCTCTTGACATCTATAGCTTGACACCAAGAAAATTATTTTATTTGGGTTTTTTTAAAGCATGCAAGTGTGAGAATGGTAATGGAGCAGGACCAAACGTGAAGTAACGCTTAGATTCTTTTATTTCAGTTTTGTTGTGCAGGGTTTTGCTATGCTGTTGGCACAGTTACTCCACTGGACAGCTCTGTAGTGATTAAGGTATCTGGAGCTGTATGTGTGTGTCCTTTTTAGCACATTAACTTAAATAGTCTTTTTTATCCAGTTCCCACGCTGCTGCTACAGGTACAGTGATGGTGTCTTTTTCAGAAGCAACTACACCTTATAATTTACAGAATTTTAATAATTAGCTTCTGCAGGCTCATTATATACACAGACATCAAAAAGGGAAAATCAGCACTAATGGGGGAAGAGAGGTGGAAGCAACTTGACTAAGGTGATGTCCAAACAGTGCCTGGCGTCCACCCCTTCCACCTCCAGTCCTGCTGGTTTCTGCCTCTTGGAGCAGCAAAAATGGAAATTAGTTTTCCAGCCTAAGGTAGTCCTGGAGAGGGAGGGGCAGGACAGAGAAACACTAAATGCAGAGGACATCCTCCTAGTCTTCCACACCAGACTCTCACCCAGCACCCTGGAAATGCTGGTGTACGAGTGTGGGCAGTGGAAGAGCTCCCAGCAGCAGCAGCCCCTCCAAGAAGCCACCTCTCTCTCTCTCTCTCTCTCTCTCTTTCTCTGTGCAAACCCTTCAGCTGTCCCAGCTTTTATTTCAGGCCTGACCCAACAAAGCGCCGCCTGGACAGCCCTGCAGGGCAGCGTCCCTCCCGTCACAACAGCAGGTACGGCTCTGCCCGCAGCCCTCCGGCCGCTCCCTGGCCACCTCCCCCAGGACTGTCCCTGTGGCGCAGCCTGGGGACCACCCACGCGGATCCAAGGCTCCACACGGCCCCCAAGGCCGCAAATGCTGTCTCCTCTCATGGTTTCCCTGCCCCAGAGGCACCTGTCCATTAGCACACACTTGCCCAGACCACACCAAAGGCCGACCGAGCAGCAGCGACTTCTGCTCTCCTCACCCAGACCACACGGCACGGGGCTTGTGCCTGGGCTGCCCACTCCCTTTGCCCACCTCCACCGGGTTCAAATGCCAGGGGGACAGCAGGGGGAACATGGGGAAATGCCATCTCCCACCCACACCTGCCAGGGAGTCAGCGGGATGGGGGAGGCTGCATGTGAGCGGCTGGGTGTAACTTCCACCCTGTCCCTAGTGCCAAAAACAAGCATGTTAAAGCTAATCTACCCCTGTCTCAGCTCAACTGCTTTTCTGTGACTAAGCCCCTTATAATGGTTTTACTAAAATCCCCTTTTGATGGAAAAAATCCCAGCTGGAAGTTTCGGGCAGCGGCACAATGTGCAAGTCTGCGTGTCCCTTTCCCCGGCTTCACAAAAGCCTCTAATCGAGTGGAAAATTTGCTGGAGGCCAGAGGTTTAGGCCTGCAATTATTTTTTAAGGGATTATCAGGAGAGAATGGGGGTACTTACGACCCTCCCTCCCTTTGTGCTTTTCTCTGTGCCGCTTTCAGATGGACTCAGCCAGAAACCTAAACCACCGCAGCTGGATCCAGCAAAACCAGGGCTCAGCTGGGCAGCCTGCCTCCCCTCTGTCTTACAGGACAGATCCCAGACTCCAGGTTAGATGAGTCCCACTCCAGCAGCATGCAACGAACAGAAGTGCTTTTCCACAGAAGCAACGCCCTCGGATTTTTTTAAAGAAAAGCTTGAGAAAAAGCAAACGACTCCAGCCCCCTGAGCCTCAGTGAAGTGAAAAGCCAAGGAGCCAGGAGGGATGAGGTCCATTGGACAGGCTGGGTTTTGGCTCTGCAAAGCCATTATGTAGGAGGTCTTACCCAAGTTACTTGCAACAAGCTCCAAAAAAGACTTGGCACGGAAGATGCGCGCACTGTAACACCCAGCTTTGAGGGGCTTTGCTCCAAGGGTGGATCCTGGCGTTAGGGTCCTCGGTGCTTTTGCGGCCTCTGAGAACAGTCAGACGCCACTAAGGATCCAAAACAACTCCTCGCCGGGCACGGAGCCACTCCCTGTCAGCACACTGAGCAGGGGCAGCCCAGAGGAGAGGCACTGCTGGCCCTCCTGCCCGAGGGGCTCCGTGCCTTGCTCAGGGCTCCCAGGAGCTGCCTACGCCCACATGGGCCCCAAAAACCAGGTGCTGCTCCTCTTCCATCAAACTGCCCCATTCCCCTTGCCCAACAGCAGGTGAGCCACAGCCAGAGGAAGCAGCGATGTTCCTGCTTTCCAACTGCAGCCTGAGGACGCGGAAGACCTGCTTTAATCCCTGCTTTAATCTCTGCTTTAATCCCTGCCTCCCTTCACTTCCAACCTATCCCTTCTGGAGAAGGCACTAACTAACCATCAGAAAAAGGGCTACTCTTCCCTATTCCCATGTCAGCCACGCTACGGTGTGGATGGTTATTCCAGACTTGGAGCAGGAAACGCAATACGTGAGGGAAGCAACGGCTCAAGACCCCTCAGCCTGTGGCATAAAGCAGCTGCTGGTTAAAACAGAGAAGCAGGTTGTGATCCCTGAGCTTCCCAACCATTTGGCTGCTGGGTAAGATGTTTCAAAACAAAGTGGCAGCTGCCACTGGGGTTTTTTTTGATCTTATCGTGCCTGCATGTGCTGGGTGTGCTCTGAAAGCACCTGGGCAGGCTGAGGGGCCAGGATGCTTGCCTTCTGGATGGTGATCAGACTCAAGCACTTCGGGGCAGGCATTTAAGGAAAAGACTCAGCACCCAAGGGGTGTTAAAGCAGAAATAATTAAAAAATCCCAGACAAGCACAGAGAAAAAGGCAAATGAGGCATCTGTGGAATTACGATGCCTCCAGGAGCTAGGTGGTGCCTAAGCTGGGGATTTTTGTTCTGCAATTTTGAATGCTGCCTAAATGTCATTTGGCTTTGTTTTGGATTTTTCTTGGATCAGTTTTTTTGCCCCTCTCTACCTCATTCTCTTCATCCACGTGGATACTGTTTTTGCAGAATTTTAAGACAGCAAGATAAAAAGACAAATGGCCTAGCCTGCTCCAAATTTCTCATTAAGGCTGATGTGCTTTCAGATACTCTCTGAATCTGCTCTCCAACACAGCTTGTGAACTTCAGCATCTCAAGATAAGGAAAGTACAGCCACCAGTAAGTAGTAGCATAGGATGTGACCTGTGTGATTCACTAGTGGCACTAGAAGTGTAAGATCAGTGAAGAGTCAGCTCCAGCCCCAACTTCTCACCCAAACAAATGGAGCACCGTGCCCAGTGCCACAGAGGAGCCATCCTTTACTACCTCCAAGGAAGCAGATCTTCCCCCAGCCTGCTGTCCCAAGCACCACTGGTGAGCCTGGCTGTTGGACTCCTAAGCCTTTCTAGTTATACAAAGTCTGCTGTCCATAGATAATCTTGAAAAGCCCTGCTTGCAGTGTCACTGGAACACCATGGACTTCCAGAGATCAGCATCCAAATTCTGCACAGAGGCAGATCAAATATACTTGGATCATTTCTGAAAAGGGTTTATCTCACCTGTATATAGTCTGCAGCCCCCTTACTCAACCACTTCCAGTTTACTTCTAATAATTTTTCTCCCTATCCACCTCAAATAGCCAATTTTCCCCCCCAAATTAAGCTGTGTTTTTAATGCTCTCCACAACTGGCAACAGAAAAAAGTTGAGGAGTTTTCTGCTTCAGACAGCCTCTTCTGTCCTGGATGAACACTCCTTTCCCTGAGTCCTCTCACTCAGCTCCCTGCAGATGCACCTCAGATGCTTCAACTCCACCTCTGTGCAGCATCTGCCTGGTGAAGAGCCCAGTTATCACGTTGCATTGTACAGGTGGATTTCCAGACCTAGAAACTATTACTGTCCTCACAAACATTCGTGGCCCGCAAGAGTTGAAACCAGGATGCCAACAACGTAAAGAGATTTACCTCACCAGCATGTTACCAAGATTTAATATGTTTCAGTATTTCAATTTGGTTAAGGTATATATTATAATAAAGATACAACTTGTCGCAGGTACTTGCACATGTTCATTTCTGTCCCCTCCATGCCATTTCCCTGAAGCAGGGGCCCTGCAGACAGAAGGGTTTCAAAATCTGTCTGCAGTTACTGCACTGGAGCTGTGTTGTGTCAGAAGAGGCTTGGTGTTGAAAGAACTGTCTATATGTTCAGCTGCAGATGGTTACAAACATTTAGAGAAGCTGCTGCTTCCAAAAAGGAAGGACAAGTCCTTCTTATGATGAAAGCTGGGGGGTTTCCAGGGCTGCTGGTGTGCCAGCAAAGGATCCAGAGCCAGGATAGATAATCACGACAGGAGAATCTACAAGCGCCTGAGGACTACCTACGCAACATCTGCACGTCTCATGCACCAGGTGCTGGTCCCTGGAGCACATAATTTGGGCATGCACTCAGTGTGCCACTCCTACCAGCTCCTGCCTCCCACCAGAACAATGTCACGCGCTGCCTACAGCTACGTGCAGAGCGAGGAGCGCCAGCCCCAGCTCAGAGGAATCTGTCATTTACCAAGAATATGTTGTGTCAGTGCAAACCTAGCCCACAGCTGGGAATTGGCAGGACATGCTTGAGGTATCGCACTCACAGAAACAGAACAGAAAAACTGCTTTGCCCACAACTACCCAAAAACTGCAGGCAGCTGAAGTCAAAGACTTAAAAGGGGGCACACAGAGAATCTGGGGGTCAGGCTCCAAGAGAGACACAGATTCAGACTCCAGAACACAGGCTGCAGAGAGGAGTTCATCCCAGCAAGTGTCACACTGCACACAGATGTGCTTCTCTACAGAGGTGAATGCACCTCACACAGCTCTGGTCACTCAGTCCATGGATCCTACACACGTCAAGGAAGGGAGCATCCCTCCTTTATGCCTGAGCTGTACTCAAAAGCTAAGGCTGAAATCCTGGCAGTAATTCCCCGCTTTCTTCAAAAGCGAAAGCAAAAAAACCCACCCAAAACAACGAAGAAAAACAATCAAAAAAACACCCTGAATCAAGAGTCTGCTACAGCACAGAATGAAAAAGTGCTTACTCTTCTTCAGGAACAGAGTATATTTCTTATATCGGGCTGAAGGTAGCCTGCACATGGATGCAGTTCTGGAGGATCTTTATTTTAATAAATATGCAGGGAGAAAACCTCTGTCAATATAAATCCTATGGAAAATATTGCTCCTGTAGACAGAAGAGAGACCAGTTCTGCTTGTGTACTCAGGCGCGGTATATAAGAAGATATTTTAGAGGCCTCTATACTTAGCCATTGTGGTTTCAATCTTTCCCAGGCCAGAGGTAGCTGTGTAAGCATAAAGTCAGCATTGGCTAAACAAGTACTTTTGAAACCATACTATTATTACCAAATTAGTTAAAGACAGTTTCTTTTTTTTTTTTTGGGGGGGGGGGCAGGGGGAAGGGGAAAATCTAGACTTCAAGATAAAATCATAAAAAAGCCCACGAAAAACCAAAAAAAAAAAAAAAAACCCAAACGAAACCCCAGCACCCTTCTAGCCCTTAGAGCGAGATGTGTTTTTATCAGTACCTCTTTTCTATTTAACCGCAGCCAGCCCACTTCAGGTCATGCTTTCACCTGACCTCAGCAGGATGGCAGCCCCGGCTCTTGCCAGTGCTCCAGGACAGCCAGGGTCCCTCAGGAAGCCAGGGGGTGACTCGGGCAGTGGAGCTCCTTCCTCTGAGTCAACACTGCCCCAGTGTTCCAGCACCACGCCGAGGCCCTGGCCTGCTGTCTTTCAGAGGAAATCAGTGGGTGCCTGACCACACTGGGGGCTGTCAGAGACAACGCGGAGCTCTGCACAAACCCTGGCATTCGGCTACATGACTGCTTCCCATGTGCACAATGACATTTCTGCCTCCTCCACGCTCTGTCCTGAATTGTTTCAATGGCTGCTGTGTTCCACCCAGCCCTAAATGCAACCTGAGGGTTGGAGGAACAGCTCCAGCACAGCCCAAAACTAAGAACCTGGAATTTTATTGCTGACCCCACCTTTGGCTGGCTGCATGACCTCAGCATGTCTCTCCTACCCTCTCCTCTCCCTTGCTTTCCCCACGTGCAAAAGGGAGATCAGCAGAAGAATCTCTTCTGTAAAATGCACTGAACAACACTGGTGGAAAACCCCATGAAAGAGAGCACCATGAAGGTGAATTATGTGAGATGGTGCTATTAATCAGGTACACTGATTAAACATTCTGGGACTTTCTGCAGTAGAAAAGGCATTAGGGAAAATAAGGGAGATTTGTAAAGAAAAGAAGTGAAGGTACAATAAAGACCTATGATCTTTCTTTAATCCAAGAGAGCCTTGAATTAAGGACCAGACAGGTATTTCCCCCTTTGATGTGAGGCACTTCAGGGATGCCCACCCTACAGGAAATTCTCAAAAGGCGCTGAGCATTAGCAGAAGGTTTTTTCCACAGGCAACTCAGCTGTCTGTAATTACCTGAAGGAAAATTCGTCCTCTCCTTCCCTAATGCCAGGGCTCTGATCACATTCTACATTTGCTCTGGGGACCCCATTTTGGAGCCATGTGACATTTACAACACACAGCCTGAAAAACACATGAAAAACACACCTGGATCTGGGATTTGGCACAAACTCCCTGAAGGTTCACCAAAAGGTTCCCAAAAAGGTTTGTGACCCTTCTCAGCACAACCAGGAGCAAGTCACAGTTTGGAACTGTATCCTGCATCTTGGGCAAGTACAAAATCTGACCGAACTCAGAAGCTTTGACCAAGATGCACTTGGAGAGTGTTTCAGTTAGTTTAGGCACAAGCTCAGTTCCAAACTCACAGGCCAGAACAGAGAGCAGCCAAAGGACCTGCACTCACCTGCACGGCAGAAGGCTCAGCCTGACACGGCTGACGGGGACTCACAGCAGACCTGACCACCACCAGCACAGAGACAGCCAAGGAACACCAGTACTGTAGGTCAAAGAGGGAGTCACTTCCAAAGCAAACCCCCCACCCATCCCACCACCCATGCAAGTGGTTTCCAACTTGGAGCAGCCCTAGAGCTTGCAAAAGGGATTCTCTGTGGATGAAACTGCACAGCAGACCATGCTCCAGGAGGATGCTCTATGTGCACTATCCACATCCATGGGATCCCATACAAACTAGTCCGAAATAACAGTGCCCCACCCCACAGTGCTACTGCCTGGGTGCCAGGTCTTCAGCACCACCTGTGTCTCCTCCAGGTCTGCTCCTCCTGGCCCACTCTGCCACGGCCACCAAGAACTGGGGCTCTGCTGCCTGAGAACTGGAGTGCAGAGGTACAGCAGTACCCGATGTTTTGGGATACCTGCTTTTGAGCACCCTCTGCTGGATATTACAATTCTTAGTCCCCTCCAGGCCAGCGATGCTGGCAGGCTGCCTCTGATCACCCAGCAAAACGCTGGGGCGTGGAAGCAGGGAGCCTGTCCCGGGCACCCCGGGATGCCCTGGCACACAGTGTGCCAGCGTGCTGTGTGAGGGCACTCCAGAGGATAAATCGGTGTCCACTGAGAACAACCAGAGCCCAAAGACATACCCACCACAGGGAAAAGTCAAACCCAGCAAACGTCTTCCCCACATGACTGAGCTGCTTACAACTCACTGAGTCTGCATGAAACACACTGCTGAGAAAAGATGCCGATGGGAACACCTGAAACTCATTGTTCCCGGGAGGATGGAGCTGCACAGGCTCGGGTGATGTAACACTTCCTCCTGCAGCTCCAGCCTGCAGAGGTCACCTATCCACCACAGCACTGGAGCAGATGACTGGCAAAGAGGTAACTGAGACAGGCGAGATGGTGGTTTGACAAGAGGGGCAGTTGTCACCTTGAATGCACAGTCCAGGAGAAAACAACAGCAGCCTCATATCCTACATTTCAGCCTTCAGGTGATTAGAAAGTTGTGGCCACCTCCGATCCCAGCAATCATTCAATGCAGAGATGTTTTGGAATGCAAGGCTTGGGCAGTGACTCCTCTAAGCTAGTGTCCACTGTCAGATGTCTCAAAGGAAGGTACTGGAGGTTTATAGGGCCAGGAAGAGCTTTTAACTGGCCGCAGCTGGGACACTGTCCATGAGAAGGAAGCCCTATACCTTCTAAACGAGCTAGAGTAAAATTAATAAACTAAGATTTTTATCCATATATCTAATCCTTTCTGCATTCTACTGTGTTCTCAGTCTCAATTATTTATGTGCTGTAACAAAAAAATAAGTTTCATGTGTGTCAGATGTTTTATTTCAATTTCATTGGAAACCCTGTATTACATAAAAGTATACACAGGAATGCCTGGTTTACTTCTCTGTGCTTCTAAGTTTATATATTTCTGTCATGTTGCTTTTTATTACTCTTCACTCTAATGAAGGATGCATAATCTTTTTCAGTCTTTCCACACCTCCAGGCATTTTCATCACCTTGTTCTGTTAAATATTTGTAGCAGGGTGATCAGAAATGAACCCCTGATATTTTATTTTTAAGACCGGAGTCCCAGAGAATCCCTTGTCTTTCCACCACAGAGATCCCACACATCCCCAGTGCCAGCAGCCTCCTCCTCCTCAGCTGAAGCGAGGGGAGAGACGAAGGAAGGAGAGGGTTATTTCACCCTTTCACACTGCAAAATTCACAACTACTGGAGGAGTTCTGTGCTCCCATGCCAGCCTCGGCTGTGGTGAGGCAAACGAAAAGGCATTAACCCTGCTCCCCGCTAGGAAACAAAGTCTCCCACTCATTCCTGAGGAAAGTTAAAGGTACTCATTTCTGAGGGACTTGCGGGGTGGGGAGATACAGTGCAGTTCTCCAAAGATAGCTCAGAAATAACCTGGGAGGATCCCAGATGAAGGCTGGGTGTCTTCTTACATCTGTCTGGTTTCCGAGATGGAGTGTAAACAGTGGCACATTAGCTCAGATTAATTACAGGCTGCCGGTGTTTTGCTTTCATGTAGCGAGCTCTGGGAACATAACACCGCTGATAATTAAACAGCGCCTGCCATCAAAGGGCTCCAAACCACCCAGCAACCCAGGCAGGCTGTTCAGGCAGGGCTGCTGGGGTGGCACACAGCAGCAGCTTCACAGGACACAGGAACACAGCACGCTTGTTTAGGAAATGAAAGATTTCTACTGAAACTACAGAAGGAATTATCCCGTGCTTTACGTTAAGTACTGCACAGTCAGACCTGGGCAGGATTAGCATCAGTGCCAGGAGACCTTCACCATTCACACACACAGTTTTATATCCCATGAGAAAGATCCTTTCTCCCATGATATGACACCCTGTTTGTTTTTTTTTTTTTTTTCCTGGAACAATAGCTCAGTAATGACTGAAGAATAAAATAAAAGTTATCTCCTGCTTTGTTTTCTGCAGGGTGAGAAAATACAGAACCGGAGGTAGATGCCAAGAGAGAAAAACTCATGGGAGTTGAGTTAATTTTTGTGTGTCACCACATCCCCTCCTTCCCCATCTCCTTCCACACACACCGCTGCCCATTGGTTACGTGAGATTTTGTGCCAGGCCCACCAGCACAGCAGTGTCAATACTGGGGTGGATGATCAGACCCCCACCCTCCTCCTCACGTGCCATAGCCCATCTGGGTTACCACATCCCTGCTCATTTTTCTTTTCTGTCCCTGCTTTTTCCAGTCCCAAAGCTGCTTTTCTGTTCTTGCCCTCTCCCCTTGAGTCAATGCCCACCAAGGTCAGGGAAGACCACGGTTGGGTTGGCTGGGATGGCTGAATGAACTGCTCCTGTAATGCTGGGCTGCTCCCCAAAACTGCAGCCCTGAACCCATCAGATGTTCTCTTAAAGACACCAAAATGAGAGGTCCACGTGGAGGCCGAAAGGAGAGCAGGGGTTGCCAGGATGTAGCTTGATGCTCTCACTTGGAACGAGGGGCAGAGCTAGTGGAGGGCTGCACGTTTTCCCTGCCCACCACAGCCGCTGGCACTACCTCACACTGCCCTGCAGAGAGGACTGGGAGCCCACAGCTCAGGGACCCAGCGTCTCAAGATCAGCTGCCCTTTGCAGGCAGGATCTAGGGACGGGGGGCATTAACATACTGAAACACACACCACATCCCTTCAGTATTCCCAGAGTAACTCAGGAACTCCAGCTTGAGCATCAGCAGCACTACTGAAGGGCAAAAACCACGTGCTATCCTCATGAGCACAGCATTATCACTGGGTGTCACACAACCTGCCCCCTGTGCAGGGACAGTGACCAATTCAGTAAATTTCACCTTCCCCAGATTTAGGGCAAGGCCACAGATGCTCTCCAAAACCCCCTCAAGCTGCAGCCTGCCCGCTGATCTGAGACAGCCAAAATGCCTGGCCAGGAGGAGATCCACAGCAATGACAGCCATGGGGAGAGGGGCTGAAGGGGGAAAGAAGGAAGGGAGCAAACTTCACACAGGAGCAACACTGACTTTTGAATGGTTATTACATGTTACTCTGGTTTAGTTATTAATCTGAAGCGAGACACGCTGCCATGCAGCACCCCCTCACCTCATCTTTTTTGACACATCGTGCAGACAGCCATTGTCACATAACAGGTGAATAAAAGCCATGAATATTAAAAGCCATGAATATTAAGTCTCCACCACAGCATTTGATACAGCAGCTGGAACATGCTGTAAAGCACCAAGCAATAAAGGACAAGAAAGTCAAGGAGATAGAAAGCTACCAAAACTTCTACAGTATCTGCCACTACTGTTCAGTTACCTACCCCCTTCCTAGGAACCATGGACAGTCAAAAAAGCAGGACCGGACACAGAGCCCATGAAGCTAAAGAAAAGTACGTTTCCTCTGCTCTCTCACACCCCTGAGTAACAGCGAGGATAAACTACACCTGGGCTTGTTCAAATGGCAATTGTAATCCTCTGCACTCTCTGCTGCTCACAGCTATCAGTGCCAGGTAAAGCCCACTAAGGAAAGCAGCCACTCGGGCTTAAACAGAAGTCACAGAGGCTGGGTTAACCCCATAAATCCCAGTTCCCAGCCCTCACCCTCACAACTGAATCCTCCAAGTGAAATCTGGAAGACTTTATTGCCATTAGTATGAAGTGTCTATCCCAGAGCCTTCATGTCTCAATTTAGACCAGGACCCCAGTGTGCCACGAGCTCTCTACCAGCAAAGCTGTGTGGCTTTGGTCTGCAGTGTGTGGCTTGTGCTGCAGGAGTATTCAGGGGCCCCAGTGTGCTAGGCACTACAAAGCACGAGACAGAAATTAATTCCCATAGTTATTATCCTCCCAGATAAATGTAAAATCTTACACAGAAGAGTTTTCTCATCTCCTTTTTTAGTAGGATAATCATATAGCAACACTGGCATTCCTCTCACTGACAGTGGCAAAAGGGAGAAGACTGAAAAACCTTCAGCTGCCAGAGATGTGACTGCAGCATGTCAGATGTGCAGGCAGGTGATCCCTGGAGAGCTCATGGAGAAAGAGCAGCGGTTTCCACCCACTCATCTGCCTGAAAATGTCCCTGAGAGCCCCAGCAGATGTTTGTCACCGGCACAGCTACACCTGCCCTGCTGCTGCTGTTTGGGTGTAGCACAGACGACAGCGAGCTCAGGTGGGCTGTGCCCAGCCCCTGGCACTTGCACACCACAGGAGGATCTTCCCTTCGTGAAATCACTCCCACTGCACCAGCAGAAACAGCAGAGGAAGACAAGCCAAAAAGCAGCACTAGAAACTGCAAAACCTCAGCCCTCTTTAGTCACCAAGTTGCATCTGTTCCTCACACATTTGTGTTCCAACACCAGGGAAGGCCCAAGGTCCCCAGTTGTCAGCGTGCTGCCAGCGCTGGGCTTCCTTCTGATATATTTAGAGCTCGCAGCATCACACCAGCTCCTCTACTCATTAAGCCATGATATCTGAGCTATGACTTTCATTTCTGCTTTCAAGGTAACCTATCTGAAGAAGCTCTCGGACTGTAAATCTGGTTGCTGAGCAAGAAAAATATGGTCGCCCCAACATGATTTTGTTGCTGCAATGGGCTTGGCTTTTTATTCATAGAACAGGTTTTACGTCTGTCTTGCAAGGACAAACTCCTGATCAAGACTAGAAATCCGGGTGAAACAACTGACCAATGCATCTGACCCGAGGCTGAAAATAAAAGCTGGCTTCCCACCTTAGTTTCCAAGTAAACTCCACCAAATGACGCAGCACCCCATACTGCATTTCACAGGCAGTACAGATATATTTAGCCCAGTATGCCCCTCCCAAAGCCCAGTGTGGGGCACAACTGGCTGAGGAGAAGCCAGGCAGGAATACAGGAAAACAAACCAGGCAAACCATCCTCTCCTACTCAGCTCTTGTTCACTTGCTTTGTTTAACATAAACAAACAAGCAAAACCCCAAAACAAGGAAACCTCGCAAGAGAAGTTTTATTTTCAGGTCTGGCAGCAAACCCAAGAGTTGTAATTAGGTCCTGGAAATTAGCAGTTTAATTTATTTGTGTTGTTGGGTGCTCTTTGTATTTCCATCCCAGCGTCAGACAAAACCAGCATCCTGCCTTTCCCCAAAGGCTTGTGAGAGAAAATGGTGTAAACACCACCCAAGCATCAGTACATGTGAACATGGAATCTCCTTTCATGGACGTGAAACGAGGAAAATAAGCCACTTGAACAGTGATACTTGGGTGCCTGAAGGAGCACACTGGTTGCTTTTGGGATCTAGAACAGAAACAAGCCTGAGGGAGAGGAATTTCAGAGGTGTATAGACAGCTACCTTGCAAATCACTTGGTGTAGCTCAGAAAACACCTCCCCTGAAAGATGTTTCTGGGGGGATCACCCCAGGGCTGTGGGAGGGTTAGAAAATAAATGTAGCTCTAGGAAGCTGAGGTTTTGCCCTCAGGGCCCTGGGAAGTGATCTCCTCCTCAGCCTCCATCAAATCAGATAACAAACAAGCCAAATTATTGCGATCAGAACAACAGAAGGCAGTGGCTGCTCAGAAGCATCCACCAAGCAGGGTTTTGACACCTGGTTGTGTGAGGAGATGAGCCTCTTCCAGCCAGACAGCTACGGGGAGGGCTGGCTGCCTTCTCCAGAAGGGCTCCCTGCCACGCAGGAACACAGGGCTTGGCTTCCATGCTGGGCCATCTCCTGGCCTCAGCTGAAGAAATGACACACTGAAGTCTTCGTCATAGAAGACTTCTCAAATCAGGAAAACGATCCATTGCATACTAGAAATGAATCAGGAAATCACACCAAAACATAGCAAAGTTGCAGAAACAGGAGTATCCCATCAAGACCCCTGGCCTGCAGCTTTGCCTAACGTGGCTGGCTTCAGTTCAAGTCTTTGGGAAACTCTCACTCCAAAGGATGAGCTTTCAGTCCAGAGCTGGCACAAGAAGAGCGTGATTCCTTAAGGAGCCCTCAGTGCAAAACACAAAACCATTTCTCTTACCATTTTCCTCATTCCCAAAAGGGAGGTAAGGTGGAGTCACAGATTTGTGGCCATGATAAGACTTTAATGTCTGAGTAACACTACAAGCTCAGAGACTTTTGATTTCTTGGACTTGCACTACTTCATCCTCTCCCGTGATGATTTAAGAGGTTGAGTGGAGAGGCTGTCTCCTAGACTTTGAGTCCTTTCCCCTAAAGTGTGCTCTCTTCAGGCCTTATTTCCATGTCCTTCCCTCAGCCACAAGAGGCCAAGCACAGCTTTTTGTTCATGTTATCAGTGCCCCAGACAACCAGGAGAGGAGATTATTATTTGAAGAGGTGCAGAGTGAGACTGGGATATGATTGTAATTACTGACCCCTGGGCACCCTACAGCAGAGGACCACAGCGTGCTGAGATGTGAATAACCCTCCTCCTGTGGGTGAGTTGAGGAAACCTCTTTTTCTTATCAGACTTTTTAAAAAGCAATATAAGATTTTTCTCTAATTAGAGGTGAAAAAACTGCTTTTAAAAAATCTTGCAAGTAATTCCTGTCCTGTAGGTTTTGTACATATCACTGACAATATCTACTACCCAAAGAAAAGAATGACAGGCATAGCTTCTTATCCCTGACTTACTGGGTCACTGCAATGCTTGGAACCTAATTTATGATGCAAATATTTGAAGTTAAGATACCAAAATTCAGGTCCCTTTGGTAGTGCTTGCTTTAGCATGCTACCTCTGTATCCATAATGAAAATCCCTTGTTAAAATACAAAGAGCATGGTAAGCTCTTCAAACACAATCAAGCACCACTCTTGCTCTAAATATTGGCCAGAAAGGTTAAAATACTCACCTAGCTCATCACTGTTCCAGTGATGTAATGTTTGTAACAGTCCCACCATACACAGGGGAGGTTTCTGTGAGAACCAGGCTTTTCTCCTTCAAGAACAGGTCTCCCGCTCGTTTAGATTAATTGATTTCACACACAGTTGTTCATGTGTGTGGCCTCCCTTGATTTTCTGAGCTCTCTTCACTCCAAACAAAACAGCTTAGGGATGTAGATGGAGCCAATTGCATTTGGGAAGAAGGGAGATAACACCTCAAAGCCAGACAGAAAAGGACATTTCTTACTTCAGAGACTTTTCTCTGGACTGTGCTTTGAGGCAGCCTGACAAAAGCATGCTTCTGGGGAACACCATAAAACTGCTTCAGAGACACACTGCACAGAGCCCGGCAGGAAAAACCTCCCCACAGTGGTGGGAAGGGGGAAAGTGTAACTTCTGAGGAGAAAGATATATGGCAGGCTGTGAGATTGCAAACAATAGACAACCGAGAAACTGTCTTAAGTTTTAAAACATCCTGACTTCATGTAACAGCTTGTAGCTAGACTGGGAGAGCACCAGAATCCTCATTTGTGCATGGAACGTGTATCAGGCAGCTGTGCAGTGCGCTACCAAATGCTGGTTCGGAAGGAAAATTTATCTTCAGAAAGAAATCTGGATATTAATTTGAAAGCACAACACAGAGCCAGAAAGATTAACTGCCCTCAGCCTCTCCAGACCAGCCATGTGGACACACCACAGATTCAATCTGCACTGAATTACAAGTCATCACTGACAAAGCACTGAAGTAGCCAGCCAGCAAAACCAGTGGAAATATACTTTTGTGGATCTGGTCACAGTATGGAACCTCAGTTCCACAAAAAGGGCTGGGATTTCAGCATTTGCCTGCATCCCAAATAGGGATGAAAGGTCAAAATATTACACTCTTTCATAGTATGAACAATTCCAAATGCTCTTGACTTGAAAATGCGGGGCAGGAGGGAAGATATTATTGACAGAAACAAAACATTCAAAATGTTTCAGCAGAATTTTCTCTGCTTACCAGCACTGTACAAATCCATGCACCCTGGTATCACCCACCAAGGTGAGAGGAGAGCTGGCTGATGGCACTGCAAGGCCACTCTCCATAATCTTTGACAAGTCATGGAGACAAGGAGATGAACAGGAGCCAACAGTGTGCTGCTGTGGCAAAGAAAGCCAATGGGACGCTGGGTTAATCAACAACAAGGGCATCACCTGCAGAAAAGAACTCATAATCCCACTTGACTGCACCTGGAATCCTATCTTCCATTTTGGTGCCTGCTGTGCAAAAAAAAGATGTGGACAGGCTGGAGAGGGTCCAGAGAAGGGCCACAAAGATGCCCAAAGGAGTGGGAAGCCTGCTAGTGAGGGGAGGCTGAGAGAACTGGGCCTTGAGAAAAGAAGGCTTAGGGGAGATCTTATCACCACGCTCCTGTATTTAAACGGTGGCTGCAAAGGACATGGAGGCTCCCTTCTTACAAGGAGGAACATGGAAAAGAGACGGGGAAATGGGTACAAGTTACTCCTGGGGAGGTTCCAAGTGGACAGAAAAGGAAAGTTGCTCACAATGGAAACAATCAGCCACTGGAATAATCTCCCCAGGGAAGTGGTGGATTCCCCAGCACTGGACACCTTTAAGATTTGCTGCACACAGCCCTGGGCCATCTCGTTTAGACTGTGCTTTTGCCAAGGGAGGATGGATCAGATGATCCTTGATGTCCCTTCCAACCTGTTACTCTGTGATTCTGTGAAAATGAAATGTTGATCCAAAATGAGAGATTCTGGGGTGTTGACCTGAAACTTAAGCTCTTGTTCTGGATTTCAACACAAAACGACATTTAAGTCGAAATGTCAATTGGAAACAGAAATCATTATGTTTTGAAACATCACTACAGAAAAGCATGTTTTTCTTCTGAAAACTTCTATTTAGATCAAACCATGTTTTCTTCTGGGAGCCTTTTTTTTATTTTACCAGCTCTGTGTGTGTTTGTTGTGCTGCTTGAGGACTGACATTTGCTCCAAGCATATGGGTTATGCAAGCAATGGGGTTATCCACACTGAGGATTCCTTACAAAAGTCCAGGAATACACCTGCAACCCAGACTTTCTTAGGAACCTGAACTATGACAGAGCATTTAGCTACTTTAATTTAGTGTCAGATGAATAGCAAACAGAAACTCACTTTGTACACCGAGGAGGAGTGGGGTCTGCAGATACTCCTGGATGCCCTCCAAAGCAGCATCTCTTCATCAGCATACAAGATTACACATCTCTCTCCAAAGGCTGGCTTTGCAAAACCTTGGAAAGGAAAAGGCAAGTGGGCCCCTGGAAACACTAAACCACCTCTAAAAACTCGTTACTTATTTAATATTATTTCTTTGCAGAACCAGCCCTACAAACAAAAGCCTAACTACAACCTCAGTAATCCACAAAATTTCTGTACAGACATGTTTAGGCAGATGTACAGCTACCAGCAACCTCTGCCCTGCACAGAAACAACCTGCCAAAGCTTTCTGTGGAAGCAGGGGCAATGACAGAAAGCAGTATTTCCCAAACACAAGGCTGTGCACTTGGCCAAAAAGGCAACACATCCCTAACACCTTCTGCTTCAAATGTCACAGACACAAGACCTCAGATTGCCACTCATCAAGACAGTCTGGAAGATCCACCCAGCACAATGCTGAGGTATGCCAAGAGAAAGCCTTGCCAACACAGGAGTGACAGGGCCAGGCGATGAATTTGATGTGGGGATGCTGGTATTAAAAGCCAAAGGTGTCTGTACGTGGGGACAGAGGAGCTGAAGGGAAAAGTAAAATGTATTTAGGTGGAGTCACAACTGTTGACTGAGCAGACCAGCAATGTTTGCCTCAAACCAAATGGAGAACAGATTATCTTCAAGCAGCTCTGGAGCTTTTAACATCAGACCAGCACCTGCTAGCTGATGGACTTCATGGATGTCAGTCTACAACTTGGGAATGGGTGCTGCTTTGGAGCTCTTTCAATCCCAGGCTGAGTTTAGAAAGCTATGACCACCCCATGGCAGCCTCTGATGCCTGTCCCAAGATGTCAATGAGCCACAATTTCCACAGGACTGGACCCTATCCCTGCTCTAGCTCCCAGCATAGACATCCTCTTGCACACAGGTCTGCTGGATAATCCTTCCCTGGCTGTGGACAAAGGTTCTGGGCTTTGTGAAGACCTCACCCCCTCTTTAACCAGGAGGAAGAATGAGCTACTGGACCAGTTGGGAAGTAAGAGGATCATTAATACTCCTTGTTGCCTCAGGGAGGTGCAGGAGTTGGTAGAGGTAACAGGCAAAGCTTTCCATGCCTGCTCCGAGGCATCCCGTGGTGGTCAACTTCCATCTGCTCAGCAGGGGACAGACTGCATGGAGCACGAGCTTTGCCAGCTCAGATCTCACCCAGGTTTACCAAAAACAGCAACAAACTGACAGAACTTTCTCTCCAATGTATTTAGAGCACATTTCCTAGTTCAGCCTTGTCCTTCAGCTGAAGTAAGGCTTAGGTAACACAAACTAACTCTGTCAAAACTTAACTGCTTTTCCTATTGCTTCTAACTTGGTTTTATGCTTGAGTTGAAAGCATTACCTGGCCTCCATAAGCAGGGCCTGGTCCAGACTATCAAGGTTACCCCATAAAACTTTCTTTAGTTAAAGAAATGAAAAAAAAAAAAAAGAAAAAAAAAGAAAAAAATAAGTACACACACCTCCCAACACCCCAGTGAACATGGCTGTGCTGACAAAAATGCCTCCATGGTCACAGCTGTGCCCACAGAAAATGCTGTGGCTCCCCCTCTTCCATGGGCTATGTGGCACAGACACAGTCTAACACGAGCAGCCAAACTCAGACAGTAAATCATTCCTGGTGTGTGAGTCTGACCTAACTGGCACCATTTTCTGGGAAGATAAAGAAGTTTTATGTGTCTTGTAGATAAAAGTTCGGGTTGTTACCTGCAGTGGGGTTTTATACCACTGGGGTGCAACTGCTGTCGTGCAAAAATACAGACCCTTAGATCTTCTCAGCATGCTGTGGAGGAGCTTTTGAGCCTTTCAGCAGGCTCCTTGGAAAACAGCACAGATGCTGAAAGAGCCTGTGCAGCTTCAGTAAAAACTGAACAAAGCCAGTGCTGCACTTACCAAGCTTACCCAGCTGAAAACCTCCTTGCCATTCATAAAAAATTATTAGAAGTTCATTTTGAACATTGGCAAAACTCCCAAACAGCTAGTCAAGAATAGGTGGAAATGGGGAATAGTTATAAAAACAGAAAAGAAATTGGGACAGGTAATTGGTCATAATTGACAGGAGCACTCACTCCACTCTACCTGTACCCCAGGCTGTGAAATTTCCACAGGTGGAATAACAGCTGCAGCCACCCACAAGGCTGCAGATGTTGCTGAGAAACCTGGTTTGTGCACACCACACACGGGAGCAAGAGCTGGCATTTTGGTCTAAAAACAGAAGCTTCCATTGCAGCGTGAAGAATAATGGGGCTACCCCATGAGTATCTGCATCATCTCAGTGTCAGACTGTAAAGCTCCAGTCAGAGATGCAAAACTGGGCAAAATTGACAGTGATGACAGCCACAGGATACTACAAACCTTCCCAGCTGTGACACAAAAACGATAATGGCAAAATATTTACTAAACAAAACCCTGACATGCTGCCAGGACCAGTATTTACAGTAATTATTGACAAATCTGGGCCACAGAATATAATAAAGGAACCTGTAGAACTGTTTGAGCTGTAAAAACAGAGGGGGGAAAAAAAGGAACTTAATTTTCCTTTGTACAGTATCAATTTTTCATGATTAGAGACGATTTTGAAGTACTCAGGAACACCTCAGGGAGCAATGAACCCAACAGTCACAAAATTATTTTTTCTGAAAAATGTTCCATTAATGAAGACATGCTTGGGCTCATATGTCTCTCTCTACAACTCTGTGATACATAACAAAGCTCAGAAAGGTTTTCCAGCTAAGCAAAGGAGATTCTCATTTAATTTGCTTTACAGCTCCAACTGGTCCATAATAGAGGTGCTACAATGCTTCAGGACTCAGTTAAACAACGATACCAAACCAGACAAAAAGCTAAATACAGAACAACTGGAAAAGGAAGATAAATTTAGAGAGCCCACTGAAGTATTAGTATTCCTGTGACTTTTGTTAACCCTCTGCCCTTAATGATGGACAAAAACAAACCCAAAACACATGTTCCACCCAATCATTTCAGTCTCCCTCACCTCCAGCCGAGATGGGAGAGTTTACAGAAAACGTATTTTCCCTCAAATCCTTCAAACAAACCAAGACTTAAACTTCATATGCGTTCACAAATCTCTCTATATAAAGATAGAATGTTGCTCTGCTTTTCTTTCCCTATGACAAAAACTATCAAACCCTTTGAGCTTTTCCCATGAGCTACTTAAAACCACAAATTAATCTAAACCAAGAGCTCTTTAGCAATCCCTGCACACAACAGTGCCATGAGCTCTCTGGCCACAAACCCATTCCCACTCCAGGAAGACTCACTCCATTTGCGTATCCCTGCTACGCTGTGCATTAATTCATCTCGTTCTGTTTTGCTCCAGATGCCGAGATGAAGCTTTGCAAAATGGACTAGTCACTTTGAGTAATCAAGTCCAGACTACTCAAGAATGCCCAAGTATCCCAAACAGCTGAACCTTGGGAAAAAAACGAGACCTTTGACAGCATTTAGAGTTGGATACCCCAAATCAGCAGTCATGAAAACCCTGGCCTGTGTTACCTTTGCTCTGAATATGAGAGTATTAAACCCAAGGCCACCGGGTTAGCTCAAAGAGGGGCAGAGGAGGCCAGGACTCAAAGCATCTCTCTCATGTGGCAGACCACAGCATTAGCTGCAGGCATGCCTGGAAAGAGAGATCAGTCAGGGGTCTCCTGCAGGGTTATGCAGGACACGAACGGTTTGATCCTGATGGTTTTATTTAGATGGACAAGGCTGCCAGGTTGGGCCCTATTTACTGTCCCAAACTTGGAAATCCTAAAGAAAGCGAATTCTGTCCAGCCTGACAGAAACAGCAGCACTCCCTTTCCTCTGCTTGTCCCTCTCTCCAGCTCCTCTGAAGCTGAGGGGCACATCACTCACTTCTCAAACAAACACGCACAAAAGCCAGCTTGGGGAAGCCCAGCTCTGAACAAAGTGAAATAAGGAAGATGCCTTTGCAGGGAAGCACCTCCTGCTTCCCCACTGCTGGGAGCCCGATGGGAGCAGAAAGAGGCACTGTCCCTTTAGAGCTGGCCAGGGAGCAGCTCAGCATGCCTGGCCTCCGGGAGCAACCACAGCCTGAAGGAAAATGACTGTGGGCTATAGCAGGACAAGGGGAGATTTCCCGAAGCCCACTGCAGGATAAATACTCAGAGATGAGAGCACAAGGCACCCTCCAGTCCTGAGGGCTGTGCAACCAGACTTAAAAATAAAACCTACAAGAGGGAGAACTGGCTTGCCCGGGACCTTGAAAGAGCCAGCATCCGCTGAGAAGAGGGAGCGAGCAGCAAACCACCAGCCCCAGGCAGCCAGGAAACGCAGCAGCAGGAGCCAGAGCCACAGCTCAGCCACAAGAGAACAGGTCGGCTTAGGAGGGATGCAGCCGGCTGGGGAGTTAAATTTAGACAGGTAAACATTCCGAGGGGAAGAGATGGGGTTCACACAGCCCTCACGTCTGCCACTGCCAGCCCCTGGGGAGAACCCTTCAAAGAACTGCTGGGGGGCTGAGGCACCTCGGAATAGGGCTATGGGGCCAGTGGGTTGAGAGCACACAACTGCGTGGGCATTTTTACCCCAGCGTTTGCTCCGAGCATCTTCCTGCCTGGCAGCATCCCCAGCAAGCAGGAAAGCTGTTGAGAGAAGCATGGAGGACACTGCAGCCTAAGGAAAGGTGCAAGTCCGGGGTACAGAGGGTACCAGGGAACCTTGCAAAGGAAATGTGCCTGGGTAAACCCAACCAGCAACATGGGGGCCACAGCACCAGTGTAGCCATTTGGGTGTCAGAGCCCTTCTGAGCTCCCTTTCTGAGGGGAAAAAAAGAGTAAAAGAAGCAAGGAGTTAGTCTTGTAAACTCAGCCAACCTCTAGAGCTTGAGTCATCCAGACCCCATGAACTGGAGGGGACACACAGCACTCCCTTCCCTGCCCTGCCTGCAGGGGCAAGCCATCAAAGCCCAGGACCTGTTCTACAGCTCCAAGGACAAGGGAAGGATGCCCACGGACAAACCAAAGCCACCTACACTGGGCTGTGCAGTTAGAAGGCACGTGAGAGCATCCCGACTTTGGGAACTGCTGAGCCCTGCCCGAGAGGGACCATCTGCCCCACTGACCCCGCAGCTCCACCCCTCACAGAGCCGGGCGAGGCTTGCGGCAGCTTTATCAAGTCCTAAGCCAAAGCCTGGAAGGGGGAGGTGGATCACAGAGTCTGGTCTTGTCTGTAATTCTGTCCATATGGTGTCAGCCAGTTGTCTCTGCAGTGAGCCCAAGAACTTGCACTTCAGTAAAGCATCCCTTCCAAAGAGACACCCCGTCTTTATTGGAAGATTTTAAGAGCTGGAGAAGCAAACGCCGCCTTTGGTCGTTTGTTCTGAAGGTTAATCACCCTGCTGTTAAAAACACCGCCTGTTTCTAACAGAGCTTAAATGCCCAGCCACAGCCTTGAGTCCTCCTCTTGAATTAGAAAGCTCTCCAAGCACCAGCTACTTTCAGAGCTGCTGAAAACAGTCGGGTATCACACCATGCTACATCTTCATGTTCTTTCTGAAATGCTACCCAGGTCCTCATTCCTTAAATCTCCCATTAGAAAAGGATTTTTTTAGTCCAGGAGAAATTCCCCTGGGCCTTCTCCGCGCTGCCTTCAGTTTTAATAAAGTCTGTATGCCCTCTCCTAGGAAGTGAAGCTCCCTTTCTATGCAGAAGTGGAATAGAATCACAGACTGCCCTGTCTTACATAACATGCCTGGCTGTCCACATCCTGATTTTAAAAGTACTGTGTTAAAAAATGTCTCTGAAATGCTCGTGTGTTTGTGTGCGTGTGTGTGCGTCCAATTTATTTGGAAATGATGAAATGGTTTTCACTCGAACTTTGATCAGCTGCTAGGAAAAAAAGATCTTATGAATAGAAACAATTTATATTCATTTAAATGAGCAATCATGCAGTTTTCAGAAAAGAGCTGGTTTCCCTGGGCGCCTTGTAACCCAAACCCAACAACTTCAGGACAAAAGACTCAAGACGTGAAGCAGTCCAGAAACAGAGGGGCCTACTGAGCTGGAGAAATGGACAAATAGCTTAAAGGTAACTTTAAATTTCACAGTGTTTGGTCTCTTCCTAAAAGAACACGCTCCTGGAGACTTTGCTACACAAGAATGTTCTTTTTTCTTTAAAAGATAGGACCCTCAACTTTCTAGACCCAGCTCTTTCCAAATTTCTACTTTTTTTCAACTGATGTAATGAATTCTGGCAGATTGGGAGGGAAAGGGCCGAGACAGACTTCTCAGGGCTGGGAGCCTGCAGCCACAACTTCAGCTTCAGCTTTCCTAAACAGAGATCAGTCACATGTGGAAGGTCATTTTCAATGTCCATTCCCTAGAGACAAGGGAAAGGACCCAGGGGCTGCTTCCAGCTGCTGAGAGGAGAGGTGAGCAAATACTGAAGGAGCCTGGGAGGGACTCCTTTCCAAAAGGAAGGAATCTGTTGCAGACCCTCCAGGGCACAGAAACGTGAGTGAGCAACGGAGCCTGTGAGCAGAGGAAACCCACGGCTGGAATGGAGCCAGCTCACTCCCCCAGCTCTGCCTCCGAACCCGCACCGGCAGCTCATCCTCGTGCTTCTCTCCTCACAGACTCAGCTCGTTTCTCTAAAGAAGGAGATAAAAACCCAGGTACTTGGGCTAGCTTCTCTGCACACATGGCAACTCATCCCATACCTTGGATGTTTGGGGTGAAAAACATTCCATCTGAATTCTTGCAGAGACCAACCTTCACCTTCGCTAAATCCACATGTCCATGCACAGGACACTGGTTTAAGAGGGGTCTGTCTCTCTCCTGCCAGCTTTGAAAAAGCCCACTTCTTTCTCTTTTGGGAAGAACCCAGCTCGGTTCTTCATTTACAGCTGCACCTGTGTGACACAAGACAGGCACCTGCAGGTGAAACTGCCACCATCAGAAAAAGTGGTCCCTTCAGCTCACGTGTGGATGCTCAGCAGCAAATGTGGGAAGGAAGGGCCACGACAGGCTCACACCTGAGTGTTGGTGTGATGTGGGGAAGGTGGGGGAGGCATTTGAGATGTACGTGCACTGGGCAGGCTCCAAAGGGACAGATGGACAAAGATGAGTGTAAAGGAGAGAGGTACCTTGTGTGTGCCCGATGCCACACAAACATTTTTGTGTTTTGTGGACAAAAAAGCCCTCATAAAAGGCACCAAGAAAGAGCCCTCAACACTCAGGCAGATAAGGAAGCATTGATGCACACAGTCCTCATGTGCAGGAGATGTGGAGTAGAGCAGTTTACGCTGGAAATGGGCAGGTGCACACCAGGAACGGCACCCAAGTTTTCAGCTATGACGAAATTGAAGTAAGAACATAAGTGCTAGTGCACGTGTAAGAAACAGAAAACACAAAAAACCCCAACCCCAAAGGTGAACAGGTGAGTATGTGGGTGCAGGCAGCAGGGCAAGAGTGATGATAGGGCAGCCAGAAATGCATTAAGAGGTAGATGAAAGTTGGATAGGGAGACTTACAGGGACACTCATCTGATGGCAGAGGAAAACTATCAAAAACGTGGGGCAACAAAGTGTATTAGAGCACACAAAAATATGTTTGGGGAAGTTGTTTTACCCATTCCACTAAGGGAAGTATTGCACCACAATTCCCAGAAGAAAAACCAAGTTTCATAAAAGAGCGTGTCTGTTACAGACATAACTGGGATGCTCGTGCCCTGGTACTGTGAAACCAGGCATGCTTTCACTACTCGTCCGTGCTTCCATGAGCACAAGGACCCTTTCCCACGCCACATGCCATGGCTTGTGCTGGCACATGCAGCCACACCACAGGCATGGGTGAGAAGGACACTGTGGGCGCTCTCAGGAAAGCCACTGTGCTCACGCTCAGGGAAAGGATCCTCATCCGACAGTAAAATCCCTGTGCTCACAGTAAGGTCCATCTCACAGGAGTAACATCTGTTTTGCTGAACTCATGGCTGTCAAGCCTGAGGAACATCTGTTTCACCACCACACCGTCCGCCAAGCCCGGAGGAGCATCCCTCGCACCCCAGCAACATCCCTCGTTCCAGAGAGTGGCCCCTCGCACCTCGGCAGCGTCTCCCCTGACACCGCCCGTCTCTCCCACCGCAGTAACACCTCCAAGGCCCCCCGGGGCCACCCCGCAATCGGCCCCAGCCCCGCGCTCCGGTGGCCCCTCCGCTGCCCCGTGTCGCCGGCGGGCTCGCCCGGGGACTGCTGCCCGGCGGCGGCGGCGGCTCGGCCCCCGACGGCCCCTGCCCGCGATCGGGGCCGGCCGCCGCGGGGGCTCCGCGCAGCCCGGGCCGCCCGATCCCCGCAGCGCCCGCCCCGCCCCGACCGGCGGCCGCACCGGGCCGGGGGCGCCTCCCGGGGTCGGCGGCAAAGCGCGGCCGCGGCTCCCGGGCTGGGAGAACCGGCAGACCCCCGGTACCGCCCGCGTCGTCTCCCCTCCCTTCGGGGGCCGCGCAGGGAGGCGGCCGGCCCCGGGACGAGACGAGCCCGGGGGTCCGCACCGCCCGGCGCGGCCGAACACCTCCCGCCCCCCGGCCTCCTCCTCCCGCCGCGGGCCGGGGCCGCCTCCTACCTGCATCTCCCGGGCGCCGCGTCCCCGGGCGGCGGCGGCGGCGGCGGCGGCAGCGGCAGGTGAGCGGGCGCCCGCGGCGGGCACGGGACTCCGCGTCCCTCTCGGCGGCGTCGCGGCGGCCGGAGACCGCGAGGGGACGCACCTGCCCCGGGGGCCGCCGCCCCGTCGCCGCGCCGGGCCGAGCCCCCCGCCGGCTGCGAGAGGGGAGCGGGGGGACGCTGCGGGCGCTGCCCTCCCCGTCGCCGCTGGGCTGCGGGAGCGGCGGCACCGAGGACGACTCCCGGCCGAAGTTGGCGGCGGCGGCGAGTGCCGGGCCCGGGAGGTGCCGGCGGATCCCGGGGGCTCCGGCCGCCTCCGCCCCGCCTCCCCCCGCCCCGCGCCCGCCCCCCGCGCCCTGCGCCCGCCCCGCCGCGGGCACCGCTGCCGCCGCCGGGATGGGGCTCGGGGAGGGGGCCGGGCGGCCTCCCCCGCCGGGGTGGCCCGGGGATGGGGCGGGCGGGAGCCTGGCCCGGGGGTGAGCTATGGGCCCGCTGCCGTCGGGGGGGAGCCGTGCTGGCGAGTGAGGGGGCGACGGGGAAGGAACGCCGCGGTCCCGTGCGCTGGAGGCCACCGGGCTGGCTCCCTCCCTGCGGCCCCCGCAGCCCCGCCGTGCCCGGCAGCGCAGCCCCCGCAGGACACTCGGTCACTCGTGGGTCGCTCCCAGCGCATCCCTGCGGTGCTCGCTCCTCGCTGGCTGTAAGTGTCCGGCCCGCTCCTGGCCCTGAGCTGCGGAGAGCTGCGTGCCCTCCACCTCTCGCTGTGGGGCTCACGAGCACCCTGCTCATGTGGCTCCTGGCCCGGCAGACAACGTGCTGGGAGTCAGAACCCCTCCGGTACGGGCAGCAGGGTTCCTGGCTCCCGCCAGCGAAGGGCTTTTGACCCGGTGACCTACTGCTTCATCTCAGCAGGGATTTTTGGCATCTGTCTCCCAGAGAGGGTGGGCGGCTGGGTTGCAACGAAGGTGCGAATGAGGCAGAGCCTGGTTCGGGGATGCTGTTAAAATAGACTGGCAAAGTTTGGCAGAGGAGGCAGTGGATGAAGCTCTTGATGCGGCTGGCACTCAACAAGCGCATCCATCCCTTGCCTGCAACACCAGGAATCACACCGGGGGCTGTCCCCCACCCTTCTTCCCATAAAACTTCACAGATTCACAGCCAGATCCCGTTCTCACTTTTCCTGGCAGAAGCAGGGAGTAGCTGCACAGGCATTAGCAGGATCACCGCAAATTTATGCTGGTGTAAGTGAAAGCGGTGCCTAGCTCCCGGGACTGCTGGGCATCCCAGTGCACAGAGACAGGATTTACATGCCTGGTCTCCGGGCTTGGCGGCAGCTCTGCAGCAGCCTGGAGTTACACTTGTTTTGTCCAGGTCCCCATCTCTGGGCCCCACATCGTCAGGCATCCAGAGTCCCCATGCAGCAGGAGCTGCAGAGCCTCACACGCAGTGCAAAGAGCACCTTGCTGCTCCTACATGTACACAGACTCACACACACAAGGGATCCAAAAGGAATTACATCAGGGAGGCATTTGGCCCCCTGAATTCCTCGAATTTGTACTGGCTTGGGACAAAGTGCAGCTTGAGACACGCATCCTGACACAAGCATCTTGTTTCAAACAGCTCTGAGCATCCGTTTGGGTTCAGAGTGGAAATGCGTGAGCATTTTTGGAGGAGCAGGTAAGTGTTTGAATACAGGCTACACACTACAAGTAATTGAAGGCTCCAACTGTCTTAATTTATGACCAACTGCACCAGTGTTTCCCATCACTGCAGTCATTAATGAGACTTTCTTTTAATGGGAGTAGGAGATAGAGGCAGTACAGCTAGAGGTAAATAGTAACCCAGCGTTTGTGGCAGGAAATAAGGAGCCATTGTCCTCAGTGCTGTGTCACTAGAAAGATAATAGTTGGTACAGCAAATGCCAACTAATTAGAGGGCAAAGGAAGTCTTGAAATTGCAGCTGGCTGCAGGAAATTTTAGGTGCCAGCTTTTTTGCTCCGAGGTAAAGCCTGTTTACCATATGGGCTGGTGTTCCCAGCTTGTCTGTCACACTTCTAACTTGCACGTTAAGGCTGCAGAGGGGAGGGGCAGGGTGCTCCTTTGGGGAGCCAGCAAACAGCGGGGACCCTTCCTGAGGACCTGGAGGTGTGAAGGGGAGTGTCACAGAACTGAGGCTTGGTAACAAATTGCTTGGTCTGTAGAGTAACGTGCTTTTCCACTTTTGGTCCTACAAGGGACAGCTGGCCACAACAGGTCAGCAGGCCAGAGATCCTCTTCTGTCCTCACAGGAATCCTCTTGGGGCTGGCACTGCTTCACACCCCAGGATGGTGCCTTACATCAGGGTTAGAGGGAGCAGACGGGGAAGGCAGAGGCACCAGCAGAGACAGATGGGCAGCACTGGATATACCTGTTCCTTAACACCTTCAGCTATGTGGATTATTCAAAAAAGAGGCCAGATTATTGAAACACCATGCCGGCCTCAGCGTAGCCCATGAGGAAGATGGGAATTCCTGCAGCTTTAGTCCATCCTTGATGTCTCCACTCCTGCTTTGGTGGGACAAGAAGGGCCATTGGGAGGTACATACGTGTGTGTCAGGGGACGCTGGGTGCCAGGAAGGGCAGGAGGAACAGCTGGGGGTGTGCATCTCCAAAACTGGGTGGGAGTGATTCCACTAGGAGGGCCTGAGAAGAGGTGAAGTGTCCTCAGCCAGCAGGTATGAGGTGCATGGCTCATCTCAGAGGTCTGTGTCTCTCAAGGGGGATGCCTTGGCAGTGTTGCCACTGCTGAGGACAAAAAACCCCAGAATGAGCTGGTCATGGTGTTGGTAGAGGTGGGTGATGACAAGAGACCACCACTTGCTTTGCCTTACTGTGTCCTCTCTGCTGAAATGTGTCTGTTTTCTTCCTGGGAGGAAAAAAGTTGGTTGCCTTCTTTTCTGCTAGTCTCCCCCACAAGATCACTTTATCCTCCACCAAAACATGACCCTGTGAATGTCATTCCATGGTTTTTGTCCACTGAAGCTATTCCTCCATCTACAGAGCAGAGCAGACAAGAGAAGGGCACTTGTAGCCAGTCAGGGGTGATCCTTATTAGGTGTTGGGAAGGGGGGCACAGCTGCCAGTAAGGAGGGGCTCCTGTCTCATCCCAGCTGCCAAAGGTGTTGTCCACATGTTCTTTACGTGTCCCAATATGATTAAGCCTCACTGACTTAATGATGGGCAGTGTCCACAACTGGGTCTGGGCAGGATGTGGACTCCAGTCCATGACCAGAGTCTGGGGTGTGACTAATATTGGTGGGAGACACTGTACAGCACACCCAGGGAAGATGTTCCATCTGCTCAGTTGCAAAAAGCAGCTTTACCCATGCAGCTCCCTGGACAGAACAAGCTGGTTTATTTTTCTTCATCTCACTGGAACAAACCTGTGGTTCCAATTGTCCTCATGCTCCTCCTCTTCTACTACAGCAGTGCATCTTGTGTCTCTCCCCTCACTGGTCTCTGCTACTAGTGAGCAGGAAGAGGCTGGGGAAGTGCTCAAACTATATGAGATATGGAAATACTAAGCTCACTCGGTAGAGGAGAAGAGCAATTTTAAATGTATTAAGGAATATAAATCCCTCTCAGGGCAGGACCCTGCAGAATGTAGTTAGAAGCAGGAGATCTTATCAGTAGAAACTCAGCCACGTGGCTCTGACTTCTCTCAACGTAGGTGTAGCACAGTCTAGTAGTTCTGTGGTGCTCATAAGCTCTGATCTCTTGGGAGGTTTCTTCCATCCCTGTTGCACCTGCACAATAATCTTCTCCCTGGTCAGCCAATCCTGTGTGCTCTCTGCATCCAGGGGGAGCTGAGGCAGAGGTGATGCCTGTCCTGGGACAGCTTTCAAGGAGGAGGAATACTCACTGTTCTTCTTTCACTGACATGGACCTCTTTTTGTGCTTTACCACTTGCCTCACACTCCTGCGGTGGGATTACTACCAGTAGTAGAAGCAAATGAAAGGAAGTGAATTTGTGAGGAACTGGACGTGTTTCCAGCAGTGAGATTGTTACAAGTCAAGGTGGAATTCACAGAATAAAAATCTGGAAATGGAAAAAAAGAATAATCTTGAGCTCCTGCCAAAGGAGAGCTCGTTCCAGACAAGCTGCCTGATCTGACCTGCCTTGCAGGTGTGAAAACCTTCATTGACCCACCCCCACATTCTCTACCTGCCCCTGCAAACACCAAAGGAAAGCACCGCCTTACTCGCAGCCGCTGCCCTCGTGGGAAGCAGCCAGTTTCCTCGAGGCATAAAGCTCATGACCTGAGAATCTGTGGCACTCCACAAAAGGAAATATAGGCTAAACTTCTGAAACATTTTCTAATGTTGACGTCTTTCAAATGATGGAATTGTCTCCCCAGGGACATGCGGATGCTCCACTCCTTGAGTCAGAGAGGCAGGATGGGACAACGCAGAGGGAGACATATTGTTGGGAACCTCACTGCCCCTGTACCAGGGAGAGACAGCGAGGGGGGAGAGGAAATAAATTAGATGACTTGAATTTTCCAGCTCTAATTGCTGTGATTTTGCAGTAGTTTTCCCAGCCCCAAGTATAACATTAACCATCAAAGCACGATTTCACTCACGGTCAATTAAACCAGGATTCATCTGGCTTGACATCACCAAGAAAAATCCATCCTGGACTTGGGGACACCCCGCTGAGAAAAGACAGGAGCCGGACAGGGGCTGGTCACTGGTCATCCTGGGGGATAGGCAGAAGGTGCTGCCTTTAGAGGTAGGCATTCTCTTCACTTCTGCCAGCACAGGACACAAGGGGAATGCAGGAACTGTATGACGTGCAAACACCTTTCCTCACCTCAGTGATGCATGCACCGGTAGGGTCCCTGGGACTGCTCTGCCCATCTGGACGGTCCTGCTGGCTGGGAGGCTGCTCCAGAGGTCAGATGGAGACAGCCTGCAGTGCTGGCTGACTTGTGCAGCCCTGCCAGAGCCGGGCTACCTCTTCACGTTCTGTGGCTACACGTAACCCTCTGTCCCGTTTGTTCCTGCCCTCCTGGTCCTCCAGCACACAGATCTGGGAAGCCCATCAAGGCCCACAAGAGATTCAGCGTCTGGAGCTGCGTTCCTGAATGCCGAGGTCCACAGGGTGGAGGGCAGGCCAGGGAATGGCTCTGCCACGGCTGCAGCTCTCCTCTGTGCCACTCCGTGCTCTTCCTCCACAGGCCTGGTGCAAAGGGGTGAGCCAATCCATCTACTGGGTTTAGAAAACCAGGAGATGAAATAACCAGAAGGCCTCATGAAGACACCGGGCTTTAAAGGACGCAGCAGTGACCAGGCTGACCCGGCGGCTGTGGCGCCCTGGCTTGCTGGGCTCCACGTAAGTTGGTAGCGAGGCTGGGGAGAGCATGGAGAATTCAGGCCTCCTCAATTAGCCCTTTAATCATTAGACAGGCACTCCCAACAGCGGGTTCTGTGGCTGGGTGAGTTAAAGTGTAACTTCCCCCCTCGGCGGCCCCGCCAGGAGCCCTGGCTCCAGGGACCAGGGCAGCACCAGCCTCCCTCCCAGTGCCACCAGCCCTCACTGCTGGCTGCCTGCTGTGGGAGAGCTGCTCTGCTCACCATCCCCGTGGTGCCGTGGGGATGGACGAGGACCCTGTTAGGTTCTGTTCCATGGAGCTCCCCCGTCCCTGCCTCCAGTGGACAGATAAGCATCACCTGCCCCACAGCACTGCCGGGCGAGGGGGACAGGAGATGCCCCTGGGGCCAGCCCAGGGTCCCAAGCCCTGTGCCTTGCCACGTACTGACCACAGCTGCGTGGTTTGGGGAGGCGCAGGGCCACAGCCATAGCCAGACAGTGAGGTAATCTGCCCCTCCACTCCCCTCCTCTCCGACCAAGTCCCTTGGTCTCTTCCACTTGGCTTAGACCCCGAGGTGAAGAGTTGTACATCCTTTCCAAAATTTTTATCGGCATGAATTATGACAACTCTGGATATTCTTATTGTCCGTTCCAATGGCCGGCCCCGTTCTGAAGTCTCAGCTCCTGGCCTCCCCTGCTTCCTGCGGTGACGAGCTCCGCAGTGCAGCTGAACCCGGGCTGCGCTGGCACCGAGCGATGGCTTCGGCAGCCGGGCCGCAGCCCGTGCGTGTGCAGAGAGGCGACACTGCGCTGCTGCCCGCTGCCACCCCGGGGCACAGCCAGTGCGGGGCTGGCACCCCTCAGTGCCTGACCCACTGGGAATGACCAAACCCAAACCCCTCTGCCCCAGCCAGAACGAGATGGTTGCCCTGCCAGCCCTCTCCCTCCAGATGAGTGGAGTGATGCTGAAGTCCCACAGATCTGGCAAGGAGATGTCTCCCAACAGCTGAGCATCCACAGGTGGTTTTGGGGAAAGTGCACACAAGGCTCTGGCTGGGATCTGCCAGGGACAGATGAGCCCCAGCATCCCCTTCTCCAGTGGCCTGCAGCTGCTCAGGGGTGTGGGGGTGGGTGGGGATGTGTCCCTCCGTGCTGTGCTGCTTCTCACTGCAGCAGAGCCCCTTCCCAGGGAGGATTTACCTCATTCCATCATTCCATTATTCCATTACCTCGTTCCACATTATATGTGTCCTAATTTATTCATGTAATCTCCTTCCTTCCTTCTTTCCTTCTTTCCTTCTTTCCTTCTTTCCTTCTTTCCTTCTTTCCTTCCTTCCTTCCTTCCTTCCAAATTCCTTCCGAATTCCTTCCCTTCCTTCCTTCCTTCCTTCCTTCCTTCCTTCCTTCCTTCCTTCCTTCCTTCCTTCCTTCCTTCCGAATTCCTTCCGAATTCCTTCCGAATTCCTTCCCTTCCTTCCGAATTCCTTCCCTTCCCTTCCCTTCCCTTCCCTTCCCTTCCCTTCCCTTCCCTTCCCTTCCCTTCCCTTCCCTTCCCTTCCCTTCCCTTCCCTTCCCTTCCCTTCCCTTCCCTCCCTTCTTCCCCGGTTTTCTCCCTTTGTAATTTCTTCCATCACTTGCTCAAACATTCCTCCCTAATTTCTTCCTTTGAAAGGTAGACAGGCCTCTGGCTGGATCTAGCACTGATGAGGTGAAAGGGGATTATTCTCCTGATAATCACTGGGATTTATACCACACGGCAACTTCAGCTGAAGGAGGAAACAAACACAATTCAGACATTACCTCCAGCTTTCCATGGAGCATGGAGATGCTTGGGGTCATGCCAGGGGAGAGAGGCAGAGAGGATGGGCTAAGAGGGTCCAGCTTCCTCTCCCCTGCTGGGCCCCACAGGCACTGCTGCAGGTGGGCATGGAGGGCAGAACCCCATAAACCCCAAACCTGCGGTGAGAGCCACTCCCTGGGCTTGCTTGGTGCCTCTTTGCGTCACTGCAGGCTTGGGCACTCCCGGCTGCGGGGCCAGCCTGACGCCCTGATGGCCCTGGGGACACCCAGGTGATGCAGCTGGCTGCTTGGGAGGGTGGCACATTCTCTGTGGCCTGGCAGGTGGAAGGGAAGGAAATGAAATGTGCTGAGACACCAAGCCAGGAGGGTGCAACCAGTGCCGCCCTGCCACCGGTGGCACCAGTGCCACCCTGCCACCAGGGAGCTGAGGCTGTGGGCAGAGGCTGGATGGGGTTGGGAACATCACTGTGCAGAACAGGACAGTGGGACAGAGGTGTTAGGACTGCAGGGCTGCAGAGGGAGGATCGGGGCGGCAGGCAGGGAGATGATGTATATGATATAATGTACGTCTGCCGGGCATGTGATTGCTGGTGCTGCCTGGGAGGGATGTCACACAGCCTGGGGACAGGCACTATTTACAGCCAGTGAAGCCACAGCACATTTCCTGTTTTTATTTCTGGGTCCCACAAATCCCAGGGACAAACTGGAGAGTGTCAGAGAGGCTCTGCAGCTCCTGGCTGTGCTGCTCTCACGTCCTTCTGCAAACCAACCTGGTGACAATAAAGCCTTTGTATGAAAACCACCGTGTTTTGTAGGCTCCAAAGTGCCCTTTGATGACAAATGCCTTTGCTTAATAGTCTCACCTTCACAGTAAGAGCTGAAGGGAACACAAATACAATCCCTGGACACTGTAACTTCTAAGCAAATATATACATATATATAGCATGGGTAATATATGGGCTTTCATAAACACCAGCACTGAAATGCACCAAGTAGGCAGAGATGGAAACCATAACAACCAAAGCACCAGGACAGTCACGAGATACAGAGAAGGAAGAAACCACATGGCAATAGATGGTTTTCTTCTAAGGCACTCAGATGTTGTGCTGAATATGGCCTTGGGGCTCAGCCACCAGACAAAGGGCTGTGCATGGGTCCCATGGCACAAGCAGCCCTTGGCACAATTCAAGGGCTTGTTCATGGAAAAAGTGTGTGTGTGTGTGTGGATGTATTTACCCTTGCAAGAAACTAAAGAGGTAGAAACCAATGAGTTCTAGCTCAGAATCCTGTCATGTCCTCTTGCAAAGGTAAAATTAAAGACATCGGCGTTGCCCCATGTAATTTAAGTGCAATTGTGTATGCGTTCTGTGTTTTCTGTGGTTGACATCCTTAAGTGATGACTCTGAATTTTCAGCTTGAGACACGGATTTTCCGGGGTGTGCAGAGCACCTACCTGCTAACACCACTTGTGGCATCTGAAATTACACTGAATCACTAAATGCTTCATCACATCCTGGAACTGGAATTACACACACCTGCAAAAAACCAAAGAAAAACTCCCCAAAAAACCCGAAGCAAAAAAACCCCCAAACCCAAAAAAGCCCACAAAAATGGAAGACACCATGATTCATGCCCCAAAACATATTTGCTTATGCGCTTAACATCTTGTTTTTCACTCTGGGAGGAGTTTTTTTGTGGATTTGATTCTTGTTTCTGAGCTTTTACTGTTCACTGAAGATACATTTTTCTTTATTTCCCTCCAGCAATGAGAGCTGGAGATTTTTTGGTGGTTTTTTTTTTGGTAAATGCAGATGAGGACCCCCTTTCCATCACAGAGCTTCAGGGACTGCATTTGGAAGAACCAAATGTCATGGAAGATTGTAAGCTTGTGTTTTGACACCCTTCAAGATATGCCTTGTATATAATCCCTTTTATAGCAGCATGCATAACGTCAGGAACAGAGATCTGTGGAGAGCAAACAAGCTTTGTGAGGTTCAGCGGGCCCAGATCTGCCTCTTGTGGACCTTAATGAGGATATAAAATTGGGTTTTAGGGGTGACCACATCATTCATTGTCTGTGAGCCTTCCCAAGCACACAGCACCTAAACCCCCAGGTATTCCTGCTCCATTTAGAGGCCTGAACTGCAGCTGGTCCATGCTGGCAGAGCAGGGGGAGCTGGCCTTTGACACATCTTGGGCTGATTTGCTCTGTGTACTTTCTTCTATTTCCTCAGCTCTTCCTCGTTGGCAGGTGTTAGTAGCTAATGGAGTTAGTGCTGCAGTGAGGGTGTGCTTCAGGACACCCGGACAGCCCGGACCAGGTCAGGCTTGGCTCCAAGCTGGCCATGAAGTGGTGGCTGTCACTGACTCTTCACACATCCACAGGGGTTCCCAAATGATCCTGCCACCCTCTCTGCACAGCGCCAGGCTGCAACTCACCCCACAGCAGCACAACCCCAGGCCTCCGTCGTGCCTGAGCTTGCCGAGATACCATCTGGAGATTGCACACCTAGGGATGAGCACAAGCGACAGTGCTGTGCTGAACAAGGGCTCTCAGCAGAAAACAAACCCAGGGAAGGCTGGCGTCATCCTCTCAAGCCCTGTCACTACTGAGCCAGAAGCAGATGCAGAGGAAAGCTCTGGCTCAGCGTTAGGCTGGGTCACTTTGCTGCACGGACCCAGGACTGGTTTCCCAGTGAAGTCACGCTCCAGTCTGTCACTCACCCAAAGGAAGCCTCTGGGTCATCTGTGGTGATATTTGTCTGCAGCTCTAAGGTGGCTTTGATCTGCTCTCCTGACAGATGAGCATAAACAATTGTGTTACTGCTCCTGTTGTCAGGAGTCATCACTTCGTTAACAAATGGGGAAATTGGAGCCTTCACCGTAAGGGTGAGGAGCAGCCTTTCACTGGCACCTTCACGTCCTTGTGCCTGGCTTGGGCAATGGGGGGAGACTGCCAGGGCCAGCAGCTGCTGCCTGTCCCTGGCACACAAAGCTCATGGGCTGGGTGAGCAGCCAAACCCTCCTCAAGTCCATGAGGAGCCATGGGTTACAAACATCAATCCCTCCCTGCCACACCAGGGATGGCTGTGGACATGGATTCCTGATGGAAGATGTGGACTTGCATTAGGTTTTGCTGACAAATCCCAGATTTGTCATTTCCTCTGGGTTCCTCCAGGGTCTAGTGAGGGATCTGTTTTGGATGCAAGGTGTCATGTTGCTGCCAAACTAACAGGAGAGGACCCTTCAGAGGGCACTGGTGGGAAGCACAATCTGTGGTGTGCAATATCACTGTAGGGATGGAGGGTTTTGAATGCACAAGGGAAAAAGTTTCTTTTATTGTCTTTCTTTTATCTGTCCTCAAGACAGAAGCACTCAAGACAGTGCTTCACATTTCTCATATCACTGGGGCAGGAAGAAGAGGCATCTTACAGTATTGTACTAGAAATGGTCACAAAGGAGTTTGCAGGAGACAGCAACTTAGTTCCCACCATCTCCTGAAGGAGCAGCGTGTGCTTTGGGGTGGCAGTTCTTGTTTGCCACACCTGCCAGATATCTGAAGGCTGCCCAAAGTAACCAGGAAGCCCCTCATGTGCAGCCGCTTTGCATTCAAAAACAAAGATAACAGAAGTGGGTGCACAGAGGGCTGGCAGCTCTGAAAAACTGGGTGCTAGTGCCTGAAAGCATTTTGTGACTTTGTCATCTGAGGAGACAAGGAGGGCCACAGAGTTACTGCTGCTGAACAGACTGCTGCAAGTGAGCCGAGCCCTGGCGACTGGCAGGAAGCTCCTAGCCCCACACAAATCTAAGTCAAGGATGGCAGCTGACACCGACCTGACCCTGCCAGCTACCATTGTCCTCTCCAGCCTTGCTGAGCAGCAGAAAGGTCTTGTCACGGTCATACATCATCCTCACTGGAGATTCTTGGTTTTCCATACAAAACCCTCCTCTTAAGCAGACAGCTGAGATACCAGCATGAATTCCCACTCATCCTGGTTCACCTTACATCTCTGGAGCCCCAAGAGTCTGTAGAGACACGAGTATTCACTGGCTGTGCCCAGTGCAGTAAAGAGGCATCTTGGGAGCAGAGCCAAGCTCCCCATGAACCTGTTAAGAGCTTGGTTACTACTTCAGCTGCATCCTGCTAAAAATGCTTAAACAAAAAATGAAAAGGGAAAAGAAGACATCCTGTACAAGCATCATTCTGGTGGATTTATCCATATGAGAGTAGCTCCCCGAATAAACTCCTTCGTAGAGTCAAAATTGTAGAGAAGGTGTCACTCAGGTGTCAGATCGGCGGAGAGCAGCACTGCACACACTCACTCGTGGTGCTGTGCCACAGCTGAACCTCGCTGCCTTTGGTGGGTGCCATGAGCCTGTGGAACTTCCCTGGCTGTTCCTGCTGCTGAGCACCAGCTCTCTCTGAAAACCACCTTCACAGTCACCACTTGGATTGGGAAAACATACCTGAATCCAAAATATGCTACCTTATAATGAAGGATATCAGCAAAAGTGGCAACAGTTCAAAGAATCCCTAGAAGGTGCTTTCTCAAACTTCAGTGACTACCACCACCACCATACTCACAGTACCTATTAATGCTAAATTAATTAAATCATAGATGAATGGCACAAACTACTGATTGAAGTTATGTGGGGACTGAAAAAATGAGACGCTGAAGTCAAACTTAACTTCCTTCTGCACTTTGCACTCAGTCTTTACATCCCCCGTGCATGTATTGCACATCCTCCAGTCACTGAGTGTCTGACACTGCATTGTGGAGCTCTTTGCAACTGCAGCCTACAAGTGTCTGCAAACACGTGCCCCTTCTGTGATGTGTCAGTCAGTTCAGCTGTCAGGTAGTCTCAGATATTTCATATGGGACTTTGTGAAAGGCTTGTGTTGCTGCCAGGAATGACCAGGCTGGGAAAGTCAATGTGCTTTGTAGACAATAAGGAAGAACAGAGGAAGAACATTGCTACCTCCATTTTAATGTCAAACTCCAAGTATCTCCAAGCCTTTGAATTCCTGACAAGCCTCAGGCAGTCTACGGTGTCTGATCACAGTTAATGTTCAGCTCTGTGGCTGAAGAAACAGAACTCCTCTTTGCTAGGTGAAGAGTCAGATTATCAAACCCACCAGACATAACTGGGGGCAATTACAGGTCAGAGATGTGGGCGTGGGGAAGTGCTGGAATGCCCAGGGAGCAACAGCACAAACAGGAACAGCCCTCCTGATGTCTAAGCTACCACTAGCATGAAGGACAATTTAAAGAACCAAAGTAATGAGAGGCTTGTGACACGTAACTGGTGGTCTTGGATGGCAGCAGTGGTAGGGTTTGTGCAATTACCAATTTGAAGAAATCAATTCATCTTGCACATTTAATGAAGGAAGAATCTGGCAAAAAACCAGTTACATAAATACCTCACTGAAAATTGCATCATGGACATATTAGGCATGAAGTCATGTAGATTTTCTAATTTGCAGACCTTTGCCATTGCAAACGGGGTATTCCTGAAGCACGGTTTCCAGTGGGCAGCTCTGGATATACAAATATGCTCACACAGTTGGGCACAGACACATTTATGCATACGTGCACTCCAGTACGTTGGGCTACAAGATGATACACTGCTTAGAGCTAAAACCAGCTTCTGTGCATTATATAAGAAAGGTTAAGAGCGTTCATATACATTCCAAGACTTGTGGTTCCCCAAAATGGTGTGCCCTTACAGAAAATGAAGGGTTTACTCAAGCCCAACAAAAGTCCTTCTAGGATGGGTTTTGAGCTACAGCAGCCACCCATCCTTTTTAGCAATACATAAAGAAGCCAAATGTTTTTTTAACTTGCCCTATCACAAGATTTGTGTCCATAGACATTCTTGGAGCTGAATTCCCACTGAAGTAAGCGACGACTTCACACAAATGGGCTGCAGTACCTGGGCCTAAATATTTAACTTCTTAGTCAATCTTCTAGAACAGTTTTAATGTTTGCAGTTGTAAACTCTGGGAAAAGCTACTGCTCATGTACTTAAAACCAGATGGACTTAAAGCCCACACCCAGAGGATCACTTGCTGTAACCCCACAGCTACACCCAAGCTGGTCCCAGCTGTTCCTCTTACATTTTAGAACACATCACCAGGATATTCTGAAATAAGGTCTACCAACACAAGGTGTATGACTCTATTTGCTTGATATGCAAAAAAGTTGTTTGCACCTAATTTTATCATATATCCACCTAAAAAACATTTAGTTTCCCAGGTCATATGCCCTACTTAAGTTTGACGGTTTTTAAAGACACTAAAGAAAGAGGACTTTGGCTATTTGCCCGAGATTTCTAAACATCCTGAAGCCCAGTGAGAAGAGCTACTTGATATCTCAAAATCCTTGTCTAAAGGTCACTGGTCATATACAGATCATTGGCACAGGCAATTTGCTTTAATTACTATTTTGGGGTAATCTTTGGGCTGGCTGATGCACCCCTACAGCTTCAATCCACATAAGCAGAAAGCATCAGCAGCACAAGCACAGCAGATCCTGTCAGAAATAGGAGATCCTAAATATGTAGCTTCTCCCAATGGATTGCAGATGTGGTTTCAGCAGTTTCCCTGACTGGTGTGATTTAGAAAAGCAGGTTTTCCCAAGTCATCCTGGCTAGAGCACTGCAGAAGGCCCGTGTTTAATCAGGAGCCTGGGCAACACAGGGGCTGTGCGCACCCCTGTGAACCTATCTGCAAAGGAAAATGTTTCAAATCTGTGTGTGCTTGATCCCAGGGCTGACCATTTGCTGTTTCCACTGCTGCCTTGCCTGTTCAGTGTCACAGTAGCTGCAGTCAACACAGACAGTTCTGTTCTGATGCCTCGTGTTTTACTGCACAATGCAGAAAATGTAACCTGATAACGCACAAAAGGCATTTGGCATCTTCTCTTTTCAGCACGAACAGTGTTATTGTTATGGGCCATCCAAAACATGAGTCAGCCTGCGGGGACACAGCCCTGCAACTCACCGAGCAGCAGAGCCAGCGTGGGCTGCAGAGCTCAGCTCGGCTCTCCCTGCAGATGTGCTGCTCTCCCTGCAGATGTGCTGTCCCGCCGGCGCTGACTCGGACTCCCACCCTTTCACTACTGCTCTTCTTTAAAAAGGACAAGTCCTTCAGGTGTTTGTGCCACTATCAGACTGATGGGTACCTTGCTGTTAATTGGTTAACTTTATGTGGCATGTGGTTTCATTCAGCTGATCTGGACTCTGCTGCAAAAGCCAGGCACACCCTGGCCTGACAGGAATCACGAATCCCCTTCTCAGCCAAAGACGCTCGAGAGAACATAAACCAGACTGGGAACCAAGAGGCCAATGGACTCTTCCTTTCAAAGCTCTCGAGACCCTTAATCCCCATGCATCCTTTTTCCACACACTGCTTTACATGCCTGATTGAAGCCCAAGTGATTGAAATCCAATTAGCAAAGGGAAGGGAATGTCCAGGCACTGAGATCAGGACGCCTGTTCCTGTAGTCACTTGTACTGAAACAACAAGTCAGGATCTTAAGAGCCCCCTGAAATGATAACTCGAGGAAAAGCAGAAGGGACAAGGCCAGCAAGAAAACCCAGAGAAAAACTGGCTGTACAGATAGACCAAAGGAGAAAGAAACAGAAAGAAACTGGTTAGAAAGTGTCCCAACTTGGGGAGGTCTGTGTTGTCAGGGCTTCAGGACAGCTGTGGAGAATCTGGTGGAGCGTGTTTAGTATGGACATTGTTCTACCAGTGGGACCCAGTGTTGCAATGCTATTCTCTTCAGAACAGTCAAAAACGCCAGAAAAATGAGATTTTTATAGTGACATTACTCAGGCAATTTCCCATGTCATCAAAACGCATCTGGAGACTGGACACTGGGTAAAGCCCATTTCCTCCAGCCCTGCAGGGAGCACAGCTCGTCCTGTGGCACAAAGCCGTGACTCCTCTGCTCCCGAGGGCCAGGACCCAGAGCCAGGTTTCACCAGGATCACGCTCAGTAGGACAGCCTTGCTGGCCTTTCCACAGCAAGGCTTTCCAGGCACAGTGCTCTGGAAGATGTGATCCCTGACTCAACACGGGATGCACATCTGGAGTTCAGTCACTCATTAGCAACGTTCAAGTCGGTGACTTGGAAAACAGGCAGGAGAGACAAAGGGAACAGCTGACTGTAAGAGCAGCTGGTTTATCTCCACTCACCTGGCCTGTGAGGTCCAGGGGTATCTGGGACACCCCTGTGATTGCCAGTCCCTCACCTTCACCTTGCAGGCAGCCCCAGCTGTGTCCATGAACATTGCCAGGCATGAGCTGCAGCCAAACTCCCCAGCAGGGTTGTCCCACTGGTGCAGGTGGACAACAACTGGGACCTCAAGCCTGGTCTCAGGAAACAGCCATGCAGCCACTCAGCCCTCCTACCTGCCCTCCCACCCTGGGCACCAAGCAACACACACTGAAATAAAGACACGGCACAGAATTTTTAAATAATTTTATAATTTCCTGATGAACTTAGTCTGTGAATAAAAAAAGAAGAAAAAAATGAACAAAGTGTTTATATTATCAAGGCAAAGTTGAATATAACACATTTTCTTTGCAATTTCATTATCCTGTCAGTAACATGACTCCAGCAATAAAACACATACAAGTTGAAGGCAGCGTGTGCACTTGCATCACGGACACCAATGTCTCCCGCTGCTGTCATCTCCAAAAGGAATTCAAGTACACTAGATCCCATCCCTAAAGCCGGTCTCCCCCTCCACTAAAGTGCAACAGGTCTCTTCCAAAGCAGATGAGGGATCTATGCCTGTGGAGTGGATGGAGCATCCCACAGAATTTAACTCCACGGATGGTTTGTGAACTTGGTGTGCAGCTCTCCTCATTCACTGACTTGGAAGGAAACGGCAATTTACTGTTTTAGTGGGCTTGGAGCAGCATGTTGGGCTAGCACAGAAATTATTCCCCTGTTCATGGTCCCATTGGATTCGTCCTCCTCCAGCATCTGATCAAATAAAGGCATCTCACACTAAAGCCTCCCCAGTTATACTGTAACGAGCGTGTAATGAGGGGCCAAACACAGCCACCCCTGGGCAGGGAGGGAGGACTTGGCCTTGTCGCAGGGAGCTGGGAAGATGGGGCAGATAGAAGGAACAATGTCTACTTTTAAAATTTGGCTTTGAATTTGGTTTTCAAGATAGCCACATTTTGTAACAAATAAGAGTATATGTGACCCATAGATCCGTTTTTTGCCAGTTTCCAAGTGAAAGAAACCAACGTTTTGAACAAAAAGCCCTACCAAAGCACCAAGAACCTAATGGGAATATCTACTTAAAAGCAAACCAAACTGACCTGATGTTCAAGATCTGAACTAAGCTTGCAAAATGGGGACTAACAGCATATGGTACAGTTTGATAATTAAAATACATTCACTTAATGAAATTCTTTACCTACTGTCATAGGTAAAGTGATTTGTCAGGGTATTTTTGTTAACCTCACACGCCAGTTTAGCCTCATGTTGTTCCTTTTAAGCAATGCAAGTCTTTGATGCAACCAGAGCAGGAAGTGGCTGCTGGTCCTTTCCTGCCCCATAACCTGCTTGGGTACATGATCAACAGGTCAAGGAAAGGAAAGGCAAGTTAATACAACTTTGATAATGAACCTACACACAACTACCTGCACCAGCTGATTTGCACTTGCTCTTGTCCCTGGCATCAAGGGGTGTGATGGAGAAAACAGAAAAGTTGGCCAAAGTGTTTGGCTCATTTACATCAGCAGTTCCCATCTTAGGGGACACCTGGTGCTGGTAACTGTTACCAGAAAAGATTATTTCCACAATACTGTTTCATTCTGCCCCTTTCTGTCTTACACATGTACAGTATAAACCTGGGAAAGCAGGAATTTATACAGGGTTTGTAACATTTCCTAGGAGGCCAAGCTGCCTTGGACCTCAAAAGCCTGTGAAAGGCAACTGGTTATAATTATAAGCCCACAAATCCTTTTCCGTACAATCCCGAGAGGAGGAGTCATGGCTTTGTTGCTTCTTTACTTGAATTCCTTTTAATGAAATTTATTTTTATATATTTTTAAAACACATCTTTTTCAGTTCTACTACTATCTTTTTTTTCAACCCGACAACAGACACACATTGTTGGTAACTGCCCCAGCCTTAGGACCACACGGACAATATCGACAAGCAGAAAACAAAACAGGGAAGAACCACCCCTGAAAAAGTCAGGGGAGATACTGATGACAGGGTTACAGCACTCACCACACACACTGGAAAAAGTCAGGATTTCTGAGTTTATGCTTTTGACACTAAAAAGTTTTGAAACAGTTTTTCTCTTTTTTTTTGTTTTAAAAATAGTCAGCGAACACAGCCATTTTGTTCAGAAGGATCTGCTGTTGCGTAAGGTTCCTTCCATTTATGTGGAAAAAACAATTAAAAACATTGTTTTGTTTAAAAAAACCCCCTGACACTCCTCTTGCTCACCACGCTGATGAGAGGGGTCAGCAGAGTTGGCCTTGCCAGGCGCGACGCCCCGCGATGCCCCGTGCCCAACCCTCCCACCCCGCCGGCTCCGCTGGGGCAGTGTTGGTCATCCACAGCCTTTCACGTCCTCTCCGGGTCCCTCTTCCAGGGTGGCCGTTGAGCTGAGGAGAGGCTTCCTTTCAGTATCAGATGCCTTGATTGTACTCTTTCCCTTTTGCATTTCATTGGAGTCATTTGAGGGATAAAAGCGTTACGTATGTAGTGAAATTCTTGCTTTAAAATGGTATCAGTGCAGGACTCTACATCCTTTGTAAAGACCCCTGCAGTGGCAGCGATTGGCAATTAGTACAGGAGTGGGGACTCAACCCTGTCAACCCTCATCAGATGTAGAGATTTCCCAACAAATTGAGCACTAGCAGCAGAATGGGTGGGAATTGCAGGGCAAATGAAAAGAGGTGCCCCTTTGGTTCAAAACCCAGGGTTATCTCCACAAGATTTATGACATTTATGCTCCCTTGTGCAAATTTCAGAGCCCTGAAGTACCAGGAAATTTTTTAGAGAAGGGACGTTCCAGCCGTGCACCGAGAAACGGCGCACGTGGTTTCCGTGCATCACGTCGGACCTTCACCTTCCGTCCCCAGGACTTGGCAAAAACTGGCTACTCCAAAGAGGGTTTGGCATTTTCTGGAGTGAAAGCTGGTTAAAGGCAGTCAAAACTAGAGAGAATACTTAGAGAAGCTTAGAGCTTCATCTGGGAGCATGCCAGGTAATTCTTCTTCCAATGGCAAACAGTGCTCATGTCCTCACCCTGCAATTCTAGTGTTATGTCTTTTTAGTGTTTTACATGAGGCTGGATTCAGAGGCAAATATGGACTTGGACTTGTGGATATCATGAACAAGTGTGGTTGCAGTGCCAGCTTTTATAGCATACATGGGCTTCAGGCTTCAGTTATTTTTTAGCCCAAACCCTGCCAAAATGACCTACTAAATTTTCTACAAACAGCTCCTTGAGTCCTTACATCTCTCAGCTTCTCTACAAATAACAGCTTAGAAGAAAAAAAAGTCATATTAAAGCAATTAAAACTCTCACAGCTCCTGTAGCAAATGGAACTTCATTCAACAGAAGAAAAAGCAAGTTTCCCCAGGGTTCCTGGGAAGGGCCCCTGATTTCCTAGAGCTGCTGCACTGCAGGACCACTGTGGTAGGAAACTGCATCTGCCTGACTGCTGACACTTGGGAATAAGATCTTAAAAGAGCAGTGGTGGGTTAGGCAACTGGATGAGCATTGCAGGGTATGCCACATATGGCCCTTCTGCCATGTGCCTCATACGCAATTCCATGACAGATTATGAGAATAAAATCCCCTTGTTGCCTTAAGGCCAATGGTGTGGCACTCCATACGAGTGAAAGGAAAAAGCTTTCAGTGGTCACATTCAGCATTAAATCGTGGCCAGCAGTACCTCCCAAATCCCAAAGCCCCTCAAGCTATTCACCACAGGATCTCTGTCGACACAGGATCAGAGAGATTACCTGAAACAGTTCGATGGAGATCAAGTCGGATCAAGACTGTTCCTAAATGAGATCTGCTCCCTCCCTGAAAGCACTTTATGGAGGTCTAAGATCAATCTTTAAGATGGCAAGCCTACAAGACCGAGGAGATAACAGTGGTTAACAAGAAAAATCGCCAGGGCCCAACAATTCAGATGGAAGGAACAGCAGGTGTGTGGCTGGCAGATAAAGGACCAAATGGCCAGTGTGAAAACTAGCCAGCCTTGACAAATCCTCCCTGGGAAGAGGCCGGGAGATGTGTAAACAGTGAGCTTCACCTGGCTGCTGATGCACAGATCCTGCACACGCTGCCGTGACAGCACCAGGCCTTTGGCTGGGGCACTTTGAACTATAGAAATGCAGCCACAAGCTGAGTTAGAGATGCTGAAGAAGCAGCAGCACTTCCCTGCGATGTGTGGGCAAGGCAGTAAAGCCAAGGAATTGAAATAACAGCTCGAAGTGATCGCCCCTCGCTCCCATCCCCTCCCCCTGCCCCTGCCTCCAGCAGAAACGCTATCAAGGAACATCTCAGTAAGAGGTTTACAAGCAGGAGTCATTTGAACCATCGATAAGGGAAATTCCACAGCTTCTCACAGAGGAAAGATTGTTTTACAGCAGGGAACCAGGGCAGCTGGAGATTTGACCATATAAGTTAATGAGAGAGTCAGGAGGGGTGGCGGTGGCCGATGATGCTGGGCTGATGGCTCTGATGCTTTTACAGGCGGCATTAAATTCCTTGAGTGAGTAATTAGGGGTGATGAAGAAAAAGCGAGAGGAAAGATTTCAAAACAACAGCTCCTATCGAAACGTGCTGACTCAAATAATGGGACCGAAGGGGTGGTTCTGGGATGAGGCACAGCCCCGCAGTGTGTACAGTCACTGTCTGCACGCCTTCCGGCATTCCCCTCTTCCACACTTTCAGGCTCCCATTACTCTCCTCAGACATGACACAAAAAAAAGCTTCAGACACAGGCTGCTATTACAGGAAGAACTAAAGCTACTTCTCCTGATTTGCAAAGCACTGGCAATTCAACAGTTGGAAAAGGTGTGAATCGCCTCTTCTTTGCAGACTTATTTCTTCCTAGACACCCTGGCTATGAATCCAGCTCCTTCTGCTGAATTATTACAGTAGAATCAATTGGGATGTGATTTATTTTAAATCAACTCATTTTCAATAGAATCTACAGGTACATAAGGTTTCAGTTTTGCCCCATTTCCAGTGCTTGTTTGGAAAAAACTACAGGGTACATCTTCCCTTACTCAAACTTTTGCTGATCTCCTTTCTGTTAGAAGTAATTGGTCACGTCTAAAGATAAAAACGAGGCGTTAAAGACCTACAGGGGAGCTGTGCTGTGGATTTGAAAGATATAAGAAACGCAGGTTTCTTGAAAGGGCCTGGAACATTTTCCTTAACATAACAGCCTAGTGATTAAGCTCAAAATGTAGTAAACCATATGGAATTAAACTGCAGACTCTGAATGGGAGGTTTACTGAGAGGATTCATAATTAGCTAGTGACTAGAAAACCAAGATTTCTTCCACTGCTGTGTTGATATTTGGTCTCCTTTTGCCTTCCCCTCGCTCTCTGAAGTAATGTGAGACAGCCAAAGGGAACAACTCCTTTAAGGAGCACATGGGGACGTGTTACAGGGTTCTGTCCTGCAGATGCCCCCAGACACACATAACCACTGGTAGCCAGGAAAAAACGTGTCTCCCCATTAATGCATAGTCCAAGAATGAACACCCAAGTCCTACTCATAAAACAGGATTTCTGACTTGCTACCACAACGACAAACTGACCTGGTATTTCAGGTCATATTACCTATCAGCAGGAACTGTAATGAGTGTCCAAGGTGGATGGGAATAAAACTAAGGCCTCTCATATACACAGAAGAATTGCACTGGTTTAAGTAAAGCTGTGATTTTACACCTATCTACTCAGCTGGGTGCCAACTCCAGCAGAGATGCTTCTCTTCATAAGGGCTATTGCTCTGAACTCAAACTCATTCCTTGTCAATGTAAGCTAAACCAAAATAAATTAAATTATAATTATAGTAAGAACTATGCTACTGATTTACCTAACTAAGCTTTAAAATTATATTTTTAAGCTAAATGATGCAATTTTCTCATTTACAGAATGCCTAAGATTATTCTGATGACAGCTAGTGTTCACAAAGCCATGGCCTGAAAAACTGGACAAACTATACAAGTTAAAGCTGGGAACTGACCTGTTGACTACACCTGCCTGAAGGGAGAGAGCTCTCTATAAAGTAGGATCTTAGGAGACACAGACCTGTGATGAGACACCTCATCTAAAACCCCCCAAAAATCAACAGATGAAAACAGTTACCTCAAAAAATGCCTGACCTAGCACTTCAGAGTCAGACCAGTGAACAATAAAAATCCAAGTTAAGTAAACAGAAAGTACCAGTATGCCTACCTTTTTTCCCAGCTGCTAGATGAAATGACTAACAGGAGCAAGTAGGGAAACTTTCCTTTCCTCACTCTGCTATTTAAGAACGTAAGAAGCATTGAGACAGGCAGCAAGACCTGAGCTAGCTGATGCTGGCCAGCCATGAGCCATAATCAGAGCACACTCAGGGTTTGGTTTTAGCACTGTGAAATTCAGGCTTTCAGCTTTCATGAAAATAAAAAATAGGAAGAAGGTAAGAAGGAAAGAAGGAAAAAGCAATACATGAATGAAAGGCAAGGGCTACTCTTCTGCAACCTCATGGAGAACTAGAGCTGCTTGTGTTTAGTGCATCCCCTCTTCTTTGCTCAGTAGACTTGGAGGAGCTCTGCTTAGCTATATCCAAAAGTCACCACCAACAAAGTCAATGGGGAGTTGGATTCTAAAGTAGAAAGGCAGTGAGAAGATGAGTACAAAAATGACTGATTAATCATGGACTGGAAGAACCTAGAGAGCATGTAGTTTTTAGAGGGGTTTTTTTTGCCTTTGTTTCCTTTGTAAAAGGTGCACCAGAAGTTTCTATTCCATTTTCTGTCCTTCCATTGCTCTCCACTCCCATGGCTCCGTGGACTGGCTGGGCTTGGCCAGTGGCGTGCTGCTCCGTGGGACTGGTGGCCGAGGTCACGACGACTCCTCGAGGGCGTTGACGACCTGCTCCAGGATGTCGGGGCAGTGATCCGCTATCTGCTGGAGGATGGCGTTGGCGAACTCCTGCAGCTCTGCGCTCTCCCTCTCGCCCTTCTCCAGCTCGTGGTGCAGCTGCAAGGAGCACACAGAGACACGGTCACTCCCTGCTGTGAGCTGTGCCCGCTGTGTGGCTGCCCTGCCCAGCAGGCTCAGCTACAGCACCGCTTTAGGAAGGAGCTAACAGAGGTGCGGTGTGCTGGGCACTTCCAGCACCGGCATCTTCCCTTGGTGACTCCCTCACCTGGAACTGAATGCTCTCCATCCTCTTTATTTCACTTTTTCATTCTACAGGACCAGGTTTGTGACCTTCTCAGTAAAGGCCATGTCCACATGACTTAACTACTCCTGAATACGTTGTTCTATGATAAATAGGAGAAAAACTTCCCCTGTACAACATTTTTCTGAATGCAACCATATTCCAGAAGCAATACAGTGGCTTGCTAGTATATTGCTTTCAATAGTTTGACTTTTATTCATGAACAACAGGATGTTTCATAGGTCATTACTTCAGAATTATTCCTGATATGAAATCAATTGGAATATCACATAATTATACATAATACACCCAGAGTTAATCAGACTTCTATTTTTCCTACAGAATTACTAATTTTCAGAAACTCTCTTTCCTAACTCAGTCATAAGATGACTACACACAGTTGCAGTGGAACATACACGATTTTTGTTTACTAACTCTGCATTTCCTGTTGGGTCATTTGTTCTTCAGATCACTATAATTGGCTTATAACAGGACACAGAATTTCAAACTTTATATTATTCACTCTGTCTACAGTTTATAAACAGTTTCTCCCACAAGCAGTGTCCCAAACCATGTCACACAACATACTGGAGTATATGCAAACACAGCTTTCAGCTTCGAGCCTAATGCCATTGCCAGAATTAGGGGCCCACAAGGTCTTAATAAAGAGCAGGAAACATCTGCCTTCAGCAACCTGTTTATCTGCCCAGCAATTGATAAAGTCCATGCTGGCCTGTGAACTGTGCAAAATCCCAAGGAAGGCGGTCATTTGTGCAAGCATTTTAGGGCTTACTGTACTCACAGTGGTCTAAGGATCTCAGAGAACAAGGAGAAGCAGCATCCCTTACCAGGCCAGATGATATGGATAGATACACTGGATAACCTTTCGAGCAGACAGCCCTGCCCTATACTATATATCAAAAAACTCTTTTTTTTTCCAGTACTAGGATTTTCTTCAAATGAAGTATATTCCCTATGAATATAAGACAAGCATATATGTAGCAGGTACATACATATAAGATGGATTCTGAAGCTTATTCCCAGCTTCTGAAGCCAAAGTTCTTCGTCATTTAGAGCTGCTGTGAGCAACTATCTTATTTGAACCTTCTTTTAAATTTTGTGTGGTTTTTAAAAATTTAATATTATCTGTCAGTTCGATAACATTTCTTATTCCTAACTGATTAGTGTTTTTATTGGAACTCTACTATGTTAATATATGACATGGAAACAATGTCAAACTGGCATTTTTCATGCCTGAAGGGATAACTGTTCATCAGTATACAAATTTCTTGATCTGTATTTTGCACGTCTGAAACACTGCTCAATGCAGGTTTTAAAAGGAGAGAACTATCAGGCAGCAGCACAGCAGGGATCATTTTGCCACTTTAAGAGCACAATGCAGTGGCAAAGGTTAGATTTCTACAATTAAAATTCTAATCAGATACAACAGCATGTCTCTGTTTAGTGATGGTATCAAACAAAGCACAGCAGATTGTTTCTGCAAGAAGCACTGCATAAAAACAAACAGCTTAAGAACGACTATGGAATAAATAAAAATGCTTTTTAAGGAAGCTATGGTGCAGGCTTCTATAGACAGAAGTGTGAGAAAGGAAATTAAAAGGGCAAGCATGCTACACTGTTCCCTTTACTAGGCAGGGTAGCATACAGTAAATTATTGGGGCTTTGCGTGCTGAATGTTAGTTTAATGTGTCCTTATGTGCTTTGTTCCTACTGGCTGCTGTACTCACAGAACAGCCATAGGAATCCGAGAGGGGCTCCTGCCAAGAATCACAATGCAAAAGCAACCTGATCCTGCTCTGTGGAGTGCCATGAGCCGGGGAAGTGGGGAAAACGAGAGGGAGGGGAGCACTCCGGGCTCTGGAAGGGCTCTCGGGGGAGAAGGGGCGACTCAGCAGTAACCCCTAATGGCTCAGGAACGGCAGGCTGTGGATGGCTGATTAGCCTGGTTCCAGCAGCCTGGCAGAGGTATTAGTCAGGAACTTGCAATGGATGGATAAGCCTAGGAAAGGTCCAGTCAGCAAGCAGGATTGAGAGGGTCAGAACAACCAGGCAGGAGTAGTGCTGCATATTAAAAGCCAGGGGACTGGGATTCAGGGACTACCTCAGAGTCTCGGGTTGCTGAGCCTGGTGAGATCCCAGCGATTCGAGTGGCCCCAGTTCCAGCAGCCTGCAAACCACCTCACCACTGGTGTGCTCCCAGGAATGCTCTGAGCCTTGAACTCTGAGACAGGGCTACCTTGTGGCTTCCTGGGCCAACACAGAGATTTCACGGTGCCATCCATCAGAAGGGTGGGAGGCCATGGGTTGGGAGAGAGCAAGCAACAGGAGAAACGGCCAACATTATCATTCTCCTTTTCTTATCTGGCACCTGCAAGGGTCCTGAACTCTCAGTCCACAGGAGGAGCACCAGGAGAGGGCAGTATTAGCAGGGAAAGCAGAGGTCCTGCACCACCACCACCTGCCCAGCCAGCATCCCTCATCCTGGCCTTTCAACCAAATCCTCCAGGTGAAGTGCCAGAAAAGGACAAAGCAATTAAATTAATGAAATATAAAAGCACCTCAAAGAGACTGAACTTCAAAACTGAAAGAAGATTGGTGGACAAGGGACAGTCCTTCAGGATGTTGTCTTCAGTGGGGCAACACTGCAACATCAGTAAAGTCTCAGTTTCTTGCTCTACTAGTCAGCATTTATGTATTTATGAGATTCCTTATAAAATCAAGATAAGCCCAACAAAGTAAGTTCATGCTAAAGCTAATAAATCAAATGCAATCAAACAAAAGTAACCAACTCAACCAGAGGAAGAAAATATTTCCAAGAAAAGAGATTTTGACCATCAAGAGTCCAAACGGAGATGGCTTTGAATGCTGAAGGCCAGCAACAATACTTTGCAAATTAGCACAGACAGAAAGTCTACACAGCTGGCTGGCAGATGTCTGTGATGAAACCCTCTTGGAAAAATAGCAATGATAGCCTTCAGTTGAGTTTGCTAGCTTCAGAACAGCTAGATTTAATAATGTGATTCCTACTTCAACAAAGACATCTTAACTGGCTATACGGCTGGTGGCAGCATTTCTAGATCATGGCTATCATCTCCACTGACGTCACTCCTCTCGGAAGCAGCTGGGAGCAGCACACGTCAGTCCTCCATCAGGAAAGGCCTTAATGGGGAGCATCCAGTTCTCAGTGCTGTAACTTCATTCACCTGCATGTTTGGAAGTCCAAATTTTAGGGAAGTTTCTCTAAAAGTATTAATATCACTTCTGCTCCTGGTTGCCTAGATTTTCCTCTTGTGAATGCAAGCTGACATGGTGTTACCTTCCCCATGCCATTTTTCTATGAAAATAAAGAAATGTGAACAATCCTTTTTTGTTGGCATTCCCAGCTGAGGATATGAGGAGATTCACATACTTGCCTCATAGAAATGATCAAAAATGAGAAGGCAAAGCCAGATTGTTTTTTGTCTAGTTGATGACAAGTAAGAATAGACAGCTCAGAAAGAAAAGGACAGCAAGGACCCCTGAAGTGCTTCATAGTATTTATCTTTGGACAGAAGAACAGAAATGGCTTTCAGCATCTCAGGGGAAAGAAAGCTTGCAGATAATCTGCAATAGATTCAGACACTTTTCAGCACTGCTGCCTTCCTTCCTGGGCTTAGAGCAAGGCATGATAGGAATACTTTTCCATTTATAGTTAAACTCCATCACTGAAAAAAAACCCCTAACAATTCACCATTAATTTAGCTTCTCTGTTCCAAGATATTTCAGAACTTATTTAACTATTAGTTGACATTCAGAGTCATAGGAACAATACATATGAAGGTAACTTCATAGTTAAGAAATAGGATGCTATGGTTTTATATGCACACTGGGTGAACTGTGGTGCTGCTCCACAGAACCTTCGTGGCCTCTGCTTTTCCCATGATGCAAACAAGGCAAAATTAAGCTAAGATTCCTTAATATTTATTTACACCCCCCAGTGTGATTTTTGCCTCGTTAACAATTCCACAAAAACACTGATGAAAAAAGGCAAACACAGATAAACTGGTATCTCATCTTGGGCTATGGACAGTAAACCTGAACACAGAATATGACGTGCTTGTAGAGCAGCACAAAAAGAAAGTTAGTGGAGAACTTCTATAAGGATGCAATACTGGGATATAGAATTATGTTTTTCCAAAGTTCAAGTGTTTCTGGATCAGGTTATGGTTAGTCTGAAAAATACGTTTAGAGCTTAAAGTAACAGAAGTAAGCATCAATAAGAAATTACACTGATTTAATCTAAACCTTTGTTTTGTCCCAAAATAAGTTAAACTTCACTGTACCTCAGGCAAATGGTCAAGAGTTTTTGCACCTGCCCAGACAAACCAGTGTAAATATGTGTGTTTGAAGCAGTGAGAGCCAATTAGATATAAACCTTTATTTCTCAACTATATACCTATGAAAGGGCCAAAAGAAAGGGTTACGAGTGTGGAAATCCAGTCTGACAAACTTCAAAAACAAAAAAAGAAAAAGTTTTAATGTAAACCCTTAAATATTTCTGCTCTATCTGGAAATGTGGGGTTTATGTTCGCTTTTTCAAAGTATTTTAAAAACATGCATTTAAAAATTAAAGTAAGATTTCAAATGAAACAGTCTGGTCTTACTAAAATATCCATTCTGCTTGGTTATATATCTCTTTTCAAGTTAGGAATTGTTAATGTTCCTGATTGATAGTGTGTATTTTAATTAATATCAGCAATTTCATGGACAAATAAAAATGAATGATGTTATGGATGTGGCTAACTTACAGATAATGTTTGTGATTTTAACCAGTATTTAAGAACTATGACACTGTTCTCATCCTCACCCAAAACATTAAATATGAAAGTTTAAAATGCTTTAAAATGGAACTGTTTTAGAGAGTTCCCATATCCATTGCTTTCTCAACCAAACTCAGGAAGCAGATTTGCACATGAAGAAGGATATAAATTGTTGCAATTATTACTTCTAACTTCTAACAGAGACCAGAAGTGGACTGTTTAACTTTAAAATACATTATGCATTCCCGTAAGATTACAAATTAAAAATAAATGACATAAATCAAGGGGGGGAAGATAACAAGCTAATAGAAGAGCAGTCAGAGAAGGAAGACAAGGGTAAACTCTGAAGTAATAGAGTAATTTAGAATGACTAAATGCAAATCATAGCAGAGTAATTTCTTTACAGAAACTAAGTAAGTTGAGTAATTCCTCATAGATGACACAGAAGAACACAAGCAGAATCTGAACAAAGAAGTACACAGGATGTTTATAAAATGGCTACTTGTAATTTAGAGTAAAGTTTATCCCACTTGCAATATTGTTTGTATAACAAATCAAAATATGTGTTGAACATTTTCAGAATTTAGCAATCAAATATGCAATTTTAAAATGAAATTTGACAGCTACAGATATGAGGTCTGGTGTCCTTTCGTATGAAAAGCTTAGCATTGCTCTGTGGAGACTGAAATGTGAATTAAGTGCAAGGTACATTATGGTCCTTGGAACCAAGCCAGGACTATTTAGCTGACACAGCAGGTTGTGACCGACACAGTGAAGTGACATTATCACCTTTTTCCTTCCTCTGCTTCGGGCACCTGAGCAGAAAAGACATTGCTGATTTCTTGGGAGAGGATTAGTAAGCAGGAATCCGTGGCAGGTCTGTGCTTTGGCTGAAGCTGGTGCACAGGGAGAGGGAAGACAACCTTTCTGCACTACAAAGGCTCTTTGATGATCATAAAGATTTTTCAGAAGTGCCTCTCTCTGTAACTCACAGCGAAGCAGCCACAGGTGCAACACTGTTGGTAGTGGGGTGAGACAAGCTCCCACAGCAGGTGACTTCAGAGAGAGCCTCTGATGGAAACGCACCTGCCCAGGTCTCCAAGACTGCTGCTGATGCCCAGGTGACACTGCAAATGCTGCCAGAAACACCTCTGGGGAAGGAGTGGTCGATTGTGCAGGGAAGGAACTGGTGCTTGGGGCCCGAAGTTGGCAGGACCCCCAGCAGCCTGAGGAAGCCAGGACGTGCTGGACATGGCTGGAAAGAGCCTCTGATTCCAGGGAGCCAGGGAGAAAAATGCCTCCTACTCCTAGGGTTAAGGAAATTATTTTCATTGTATAGATTTTCTGTTGGAAGAAATATTTTTTCCGAATGTCACTGCAGGACCTATTGAAAATAAGAAATTCTCCATAAGACGAGGTTCTGCACATTTACAGCTGGATTTGAGGTGCTAAGAAACACTTCTGATAGCCCTTAAGCTATTAATGAATCAAACACTGCTGCCTACTTCTAATAACTGGGTGTTCCGTTCCGTTGGCTCTTTTTACCTTCTCACACTGCTGCCTCAGCCCCAGCGCAGTGCACCACCTCTGACACACTTAAGCAAGGATTTCCAGCAAATTCCAGTTTCCACTCCACTCTTTTCTTTTGTACAGATAAGAGCAAAACAAAACCCAAACTCTAAATAAAAATGTGGACCATATAATTACGTTCTTAATGCCATTTCCTTTCATAGAGGACTAAAATCCCACACTTACAGGCAACTATCTGAAACATGAAACGGAGCAGTAGTTCCACAGAGCTCAAGGATATTAACATAATGATACCTCTAGGACAAAGTGAAAGAAAATATGGTATTTAATAGAAATTGCTAGGATAATGCAATTATTTATAATGAATGAATGGAATTTCTATTTCTTAGTGTCAAGACTTGGAACATTCCTCTTTCCTTCTGGTAACTTCAGTTTTTTAATAAGAAAAGTCAAATAGGACAGGAGCTGGTTGAGGACAGTTCCTGAAACAGTACTGGCTAGCTTATTTGGGGACACTGTGTCAGAACTGACTCAAAGGGATATTTTCCACCATAGGAATAATTTAATGACATGGTTCTGAGCACTTTAGATTCTTTACTGTCCACAACTTAGTCTAGTGTATTATTTTAGATTAGGTTTTGAGACACCATATACTCCTAAGTACTGGCTTCAGTTCTACATTAAATGTACCAAAATTTTACTACACTAAGTCAGCCTTACAACATGTCTTTGATAAAATGCCAACAAAGAATGATACAGCATCTTGCTCCCACAGCTTGATTACAATCTTCCCCAGGGCAGTGGTCACAGCCCCAAGCCTGACAGAGTTCAAGAAGTGTTTGGATAATGCTCTCAGGCACCTGCTGTGATTCTTGGGAATGTCTTGTGCAGGGCTGAGTTGGACTCGATGATCCTTGTGGGTCCTTTCCAACTTAGCATATTCTGTAATCAGTTGAAGTCACTAAGGATCACCACTGAACTTAATGGTAGTGTCAAGACACTTTTATAGATAAGAGGCACCAATTATCAGTCAAACTTTGAGACTACAAAATTATTTATGTGGCAACAAATCCCCCTTAGATCCATGGTATTGATGCTGGCAGACACTTTCCCAACAACTATTTGTACGTTAGTTTCTGTGGGTCACCATGAATGCACTGGAAGAGTGAAAAGGTTAAATCTACTTCATATACCAGTTGTATCTACCAAAAGAAGCCACAGAAAACTCCTACTACTGGTACCTGAGCCTCCCCAGCAGGCATGAAAGGTCTACCAAATATATCAGCCATGATGAAACTTAGCAAACCAACCTCTGTCAATAAAGCTGCAGTGGGAAATAACAGCTCCAAAAGCAGCAGTATGAAAAGGAATTCTTAACTATTTATAAAAAAAACCCAAAAGAGCCAAACCAAACTAGGTAATCTCATTGGTGAGAAGTGGGGATGTTGGCATCACTCTTAAATATTATTGGTGTTGGTTAAATGTATCCTCCCTAATCATGTTAGCACTTCTTAACATTCAAGAGGATTAATTTTTTCCCACTGAGGCTTGTAAAGCATTATCTACAGAAGATCATATTAGAAGGGACAGGAGTGAATTTAATGCACTGGATTTGAAGTAATTTACAAAACTCATTAAAATTCCAAAGATGCAAAATGGGTATTCTGTGATGGGCTTCTGCAAATCTGGAGAACTGATTCCCACCCCCCCTGGGAATACTTTAAGCACAAAGGAAACTCTGCAGCTAGAAACAGAAAGCTCCATGGCTTAAATGAAAAGTCTGCTTTGTAAATTGAAATATATCATTAGTCTGTGTTCTGCAACTGACGTTTCTTAAATACCATCTGAGTGAGTATGGGAAAGCAGAAGGGACAGCTACATTTTATGTTAGCTGACGTTAGCTATGCTTGGGAATCATGAATGGAGAAGTAACTTTAAACAACTGCGGTGACAGCAGTGCAGAATTAAGACAATAACGTGAGAGGATAGGAAAAGAATTTTCTTCTCTTCTCCAGAAAACTGAGGTAATTCCCTTTTCTCACAGTTTCTCACAATGCTTTCTTTACTGTTTAACCCATAGATGTTGCTAATGGACTAGTAAAGTTTACATGGGAAATATTATTTTTGGGCTGACTATTCAGAAGAACTTGACAAAGAAAACCTTTCCAATTTTCTTTACCCACATCTCTTGATCAAATAGCAAATAGCACCTGTCTCCACAGATCCTGATTGTAAACAAAGACCACCACAGTAATGAGGCAATTTATTTCAGGGATATCCAAACTTTGCCTATATCCACTCTTGTTTTTAGAGGTGCCTCCCATCCATGCTACAGGCTTGTCACCCACTGCTTCATCCCAATCTGACAGACAAGGTGGTTCAAAAGAATATGCCCCATGTTTTGATTTATAACATAGGAGTTGTAAGGCTTTAATAGAGGAGGATGGCATGCATTAAACTGAAAAAGTTTTAATCCTGTATCAGTGATTACAGAACCCAGGAGGCTCTGAAGGGAAAAGGAATGCGTCATGCCTATAGAGGCAAATGGAGATATCGAGGGAGATACCCAGCACATGCTGAATCAGTAAATGTATGAAGACAGGCACAAAGAGAGAGAATGGCTGTCTTGTACAATCTTGGCCCTATTACAGGTGTATTTATCTCCAGAGGTCTGCTCTTTCTGAATTTTCAGACATGCTTCTGTTGGTTTCCTGCAATTTGGCTGCCCTCTCCAATTTTTGAATCAAAATTCAGTCTTGAATTGAAAGTTCAAGGAAGTTAGCTTTAAAATCACAAAGAAAGAAAACCAGAGCTGAAGTGTTCGAGATAAGCTCAAGATATGTTCACTGACCCACAAATCCCCTTTTAACTATATAGGCCTTACACTAGCTTGTGTGCACACTGGACAGCGTTTGGTATAACACATATGGAAGTGAATAGTGAAAGGCTTGGCATTATAATCCAAAGTTAGGGTTAAAAAGATAAAACTGGTCACATTTAGTTCTGCTACAAGTTCCTTGTAGTAGTTTAACAAAAAAAAAAAAGGCATGCAGTAATACAGGACTAAAATAGTAAAATAAAAAAAAAATGAAAAGAGAAATAGGAAGGAATTAGAAAAATGGTTGTATGGAATGGTGAATTATAGTCCAAAAACAAGAGAGAAAAAACTGCCAATGAAGGGAGTAAGGAAGGCAAGACATTACCAGAGGTGGGAGAAACAAAGATTATTTCAGTAGCTGATTTATAACTGGATGGACAATCTCTTGTGGAGACTTCACCAGACAAACTCGTATGAAACCCTTCCAGTTCCGTATTCCAAAACTCCTGGAAATATACAGTTGGGTTTCTGAAGTCACTGTGTGTGTCTATAAGCATGGCTGTATCACATCCAGCACACTGAGTGCAAATCTTGATTCAGATATGCAGGTAAGGTGGTAAGCAGTAGAAATTATTGGCAGAATATTCTGTAAGAGCAGGTAAGGACAGTGCATTCACTTATATAAAGAGACTCATAAAAATGTGTCAAAATATAAATGGTTTATGTAATTAAAGTAAGATTTAAGACCCTGATGACTACATTAAATTATAGAGAGCAGATAAAATTTGTTAATAGTTAAAACATGGCAAAAGGGGTATCTTGCAGTTTGATCTTCCATGAGTGTGTAGATGCACGGCCTCAAGTACGGATAAAAGAATAGATGAAATTCCATAATAAATATTACATGGCAGTGATTAAAAAATTTACTGACTCCTTTTATCAGCTGAAGAGTTCATCTTTGCGACCTGCTTTCACCACTTACAGCATGGTTTCACAACGTTTTGGTGTGGCACATCAGTAAAGCCTAAATCAGCAAGTTCAGGTCCTTGTTCAGAACTTGAGACCACAAACTCACCTGCTCCTGGGTCATCTTCTGCAGCTCCTTCTCCCAAGCTGCCTGGTCATCATCCAGGTGGTAGGAAGCAGGCGGGGTGAGTCCACGCAGAATCAGGGGGTCGCGGTCGTGGCAGAGGGCTGTCAGATGGCCGATGTACAGCTTCAACTTGCTGCGGTTCTGGTCAAGTTCTAAGAGGGGCTGAATTATCTGAAATAAGAGAGCAGAGCCAGTGAGGCACAGCCTGAGACCCAAGCAGTGATGAAGGCAAAGATCAGCATCTAAGTTACAATCTTGTTCAGCTTCACAGGGGAAGAAACCTGAACACTCTTTCCCCCGTACTCCTGCTCCATAACGTACCAACCCACCCAGAAAGGAACCAAGGACACTGGGGGAAGGGGTGGAGTGATGACGGCTGTGTGATTAGTTTGGGAAATAAGGACGACTGGGTGAAAAATGAAACAATATTAAACTGAATGCATTAACTCTACTGATTATCCAGTTTAACTACATCAACAAAAAATGATGTTTCTGATAAAAGGGGTCTGTCCATAATTAAGGCAACAGCAATATAGATTTTTAGTTTGTTTTGCCAATAAACATTTCATTGTAAATTAAGTATGCAATAAACATGTTCTAAAGAGAATAGTTTCAAATGATGCCAAAACACAACAATTCTAAGATGAATGCATCTCTACTGTAGAAATTGGATAGAGACATATCTTCACCAGAAAGTAAAAGTTTAATTTTTTTAGAATCTTTTACATAGTTAAGGTATAGTTGTCTACAGTTTTGAAAAAGCAATGACTTTTATGAAACAAGCCAGATTCTATATAATAAACTAAAAAACTGAAATCTTAGGACTTTAATAAAGTACTATTTTATTTTGTTATACTTTACCCAATCTGAATCTAATCATCATTCCTCAATGCAATCCAAACTAGAGTCATCCCCTTCCCATAAAAAGTATCTGAAGAACCATTTTTCATTTTTTTACAAAAATATAGAGCTCAAGTGCATAAATACCTGCTGGGCATCCCTCACTATGACCTTCCACAAGAATACTGCTTCGTTTGTTCTAGATGTTTGTGGGCACGTATTCAAAACCGCAGTAATGCAAACCTCTAAGGTTTGCAGCTGATGAAAAATTAGAGAAGAACTGGGCTTAGGGCCTCCTTTCCATAAAATGAGGTGCTGGGCAGGGAGAGCTGGGAAGCCTTGCCAAAGTCTTGGCAATTTCTGTTCGTGTTCCCAGGCAGAGGCTGCACCTGCTGTTTGTTAGTGGGTTGGGGATATCTTTTCAATAGGACACCTCTGACCCTGCTAATGAATAAGGGGTGAGATAATCTCCGAGTCAACAAAACAGGGTGCTGGCATTACTTTCAACAAAGACTCTGGCTTCGACCCCTTTTAATAAGGCTGTCAGGGCTCACTTATTTTGTTTCTAACACTGTTTTACATGGATTAGTTTCTGTAGAGCATGAGGATCTGAGAGGCACGGCTAAGCAGCTAACTCATGTCAGGCTCTGTGTCCTGCCAAGCTCAGCTGTGCTCAGCAGCCTACACCCGCACATCAGGGTGGTGCCACAGCCACACGGCAGCCACGGGACAGGAGACAGGCAAGAAACCTGCAAGAGAGAGAGTGAGCTCACGTGCTTTATTAAAATCCCCAGTGCTGTGGGCAGCCTTGGGGCAACCTCTGTTTGCAGACATAAACACACATATAAAATAATGCTCTGTTATATCAGGAGGGGGTGAGTGGATAAGGAGGTGGCTGGAGAACTGGCTGAAGGGCAGATCCCAGAGGGCTGTAATTAGTGGCACAGGGTCTGCCTGGAGGCCTATTACAAGGGTCAGTACTGGGCCCAGTATTATTTAACTTATTCATCAATGACTTGGATGAAGAGGCAGATGCCTTCTCAGCAAGTTCACTGATGACACAAAGCTGGCAGGAGTGGCCAATACCCCAGAGAGCTGTGTAAGCCTTCAGAGGGACCTCGACAGGTTGGAGAGATGGGCAGGGAAGAACTGTCTGAAATTCAGGAAAGGCATGAGCAAAGGATCCTGTACCTGGGGAAGAATAACCCCATGTACCAGCACAGGCTGGGGCTGACCTGCTGGGAAGCAGCTCTGCAGAGAAGGACCTGGGGGTCCTGGTGGACAGCAAGCTGTCCGTGAGCCAGCAGTGTGTCCTTGTGGCCAAGAGTATCTTGGGGTCAGTAAGGAAAAGCATTTACAGCAGGTCAAGGGAAGTGATCCTGCCCCTCTACTCAGCCCTGGTGAGGCCACACCTGAGTGCTGTACCCAGTTCTGGGCTCCTCAGGACAAGAGAGACACAGAGCTCCTGGAGTGGGTGCAGTGGAGGGTGACAAAGATGTTGAAGGGACTGGAGCATCTCTCTTGTAAGGACAGGCTGAGGGAGCTGGGCCCGTTCAGCCTCGAGAAGAAGCAACTGAGAGAGGATCTCATCAGTGTCTAAGTATCTAAAGGAAGGGTGTCAGAGCATGGACCAGGCTCTTCCCGGTGGTGCCAGGCAATAGGACAAGGGGCAATGGGCAGAAACTGATGCACAGGAAGTTCCACCTGAACAGGAGGAAGAACTTCTTTCGTGTGCAGGTGACCAAGCACTGGAACAGAATGTCCAGAGGGGGTGTGGAGTCTCCCTCACTGGAGGCATTCAGGAACCCTCTGGATGCAATCCTGTGCCATGTGCTCTGGGATGTTCCTGCTCTAGCAGGGGGTTGGACCTGATGACCCACTATGGTCCCTTCCAGCCTTACCATTCTGTGAATCAGGGACTGCAAACTGCAGCAGGGCAGAATACTCTGCTGTCCTGTATACAAGGCAATAGGAAGGGATATTTTAATAGAATCAACACAGTTACATTTCACTTCCATCACCAAGCAAAACTGCCTTTAGCCAATTACGTCCATCAGCCTTGATTAGTTACTGAATTTGCACTGTATAGGCCAATTTCATACAGCGTGTGTTACCAAGGTTATGATCTGAAAGTGTACTGCCTGTGCAGGTGAAAACCAGTGATGCTTCTAATTTAACTGATGTCTTTCCTATCTTTCTTACTATTTGGTTTGCCCACAGAGGGTAAAATGATGGAGTATCACTTTTCAAGAAAATAGTGCTCTATAAAAACGTAATAGTCAATGTCTAATAACTGCTGTCTAATCAATGTAGTAGCTGCCTTGTATTCTTTTCAGATACCAGTCTATTGAACATCCATCAGATGTGCAGATTCCAGTTTGAAAAAAATCTGACTGGACAACCTTCCTGGCTATTGTTTGTGAACAGAAACCCTCCTTGATGAAGAGAAAGCAGAGGTATCTAGTCTAGCAAGCAAGAACGGAAGATTATCATAGAACAGTTGAATCTGACTGCTCAGGGATAAGTCCCCTTTCGAAGCACATTCCTCCTGTACCCTTCCCCCTCTTACCTCGAGCTGGAAACAGGCCAAATGAGGCGTGTGAAAGTTCTTAACTAGCAGCCCTCCCAAAGCTGTTCACAGAGCAATCATTCCTCTCACTTGGGATCCATTAAACGCTGCCAGTCAAGTAGGAAGTGCCCTTATATCTGCGTTCCTGCCATATCTAATTTGAACTGGCCACTTAGCAAGAGGCACTGTGCTTCCCACACAGCAGAGCTGCCACTGCCTTATCTCAAGAGGGTGTAAGAGCATTTGCTAAGTGCAAAAGCAGGGCAGTGCTGGATTCATAACCCACATCGCGTTCTCATGATCAGCTCAGAGCTGCAGAGCTTTCTAGGAAAACAACGGGTAAACAGACCAAACCCAGGAATATCTTCTAAAGCAGCCCTCATTCATTAATTGCCCTGATAGGTTTAGGCCATCCTCATCAATGCATGGAATGAAGTCTGCTTAATGTACCCTCAACTTCAGAATATTGCTAATGGCCAGCTAAGTTTGACAATGTTTGACTAAAAAAGGCAATCACTACAACTCTGAGGCAGAAATGTGAAATGCCTGACAAATCCCTCATGCAAACCCAAACCACGTCAACCAAGTAATAAAGACTTTTGTCAACATATTTCAAATGCAACTTGCAAACAATATGTTCAGCTTTTTGCGATTTCGTACTTTTCTTTTTTAATCTTTGAGTATGACAAATGTGAATCTAACTAGTTTCAGAAGTCATTGGGGCAAAAAATCTTTAGAATGAAATGATACTGCTTCTTCAGTGGTAGTCCTGCTGTTGCTGGATAATGGTCAGCTGAAATATGGGTAACTGAATTTAAAGTTTTATATGCTAAGTCTCTGCATTTAAATACATATAGATACACAGCAGTGTCTACTGGAAATATGCAAAAATACATCGGTGGTTATTTGAAAAAGAAAACCAGCAAATGTCCACAGACATCTGCAGAATAAAGAATGAATGTAATCAATGTGCAATTCACCACAACACTAGCTTTAAATTATGTCTTCTCCAGGCAGAAGAGTTAATGACCTGGTCACCTTTCTCCCTGCTAACAATCCCTTTTTCTCTGAAGGAAGCGACCACTTTTCTTTTGCAGAAAGTAATTAACTTTACTAATTTCAGAGAATACCTTCTAAATTTCTACTTTAAAAATCTGCAGCTGCCATTTTGAAATGAAGTCTTACAGACACCCCTAAAAGCCTGTGTGCTTTGCAACTGCATCAGCTGGCCTTGGCAAAAGTTATCTCCCTATACAACTTGCCTTACTCGTCAGAATAAGCACCAGTGTGGAGGTTGATCATGGATCAACAGCAGTTATCTTTAAAAAAAAAAAAAAAAAGGAGAAAATAACATCTTCTGACACAGCAAGGGCAATATAAAGTGCCATATGTACATTTGGCACTGGCAGGACTGCTGTCATACCCCCCATTAGCCTAATTACCCTGCCTGCACACGCTCTGTGTGTATATATCCACTACAGAACCCTGAAGGGCAGAGTGATGCTGGTGAGTGGTCTTCATTTTGCAATCAAATAATTCAGTCATTTTTCTTAACTTACCCCTAAATCTCTGAATATCTGTGAGAAAAAAAAATCCCTGGAAGTACAGCTACATCAAGAAGAAAATAAAGTAGAACTCACAAGTAATCTCAAGTGTCAAAGTAAACAACGTGAGGTAAAAATGACAGTGGTTTTGTATTAGAAGTGTTACAAAGAAGTGTAGGTGGAATGAATCTGAAAGTTTCCAAGGAATTAAGTAATTTGAGAAACAATCTAGCTTGCCAGCCTGGTCTAGACACCATGAGTGTTCACTGTAAATCCTGCACAGCATAAATAAAGAAGGAATTCCGAAAAAAATCCAAGCAGAAGCCCAAAGCACCACCAAACATCTCCTCAAAACTTCAGACTGAACGTAACCAATACGTTTGGAAACACAGTGCAGGTCGTCCTTTAACTCCTATCAATCACATCTGTCATGTGAGCATGGAAAATGATTTTCAAACTTTGTTACACACAGTTGCAACTATACTACCCAACAAAACCTACTTCCCAAGTACCATTACACACGAGAAGATGGGGCCAAAGATTGTGTAAGCACATAAGGTTGTTAAAAGGAAATTATTTCAAAAGGACCTGACAAATCTCTGTATACCTCCCTGTATCTGGGTTTTATTATAGATATTGCCGGACAAGAATATTTTGCCTATATAGCTAAATATCTTACATTGGGAGATCCAGAAATAATTTAAGATACTGCGTGACATGGTCTGGAAATATCTGCATAGCAAATTGAATTATGCCTTCTTGCTCAGACCATTTGTGTTTGTTTTGCAACAAACACAAGGGTTCAACAATAATCTTGTAACCACTGAATGCAATGGAGTTTTATGAGGCATGAATTTGGCTCAGAATGTGCAAAGCTTTCCCAAATTCAGAGCAATTTATCACTGATGTCTTCCCTTCATTATTTTAAATGGAAACAGAAGAAAGTTCTCAAAAAGACACATCTTGACCTCAGTTCAGTTCAGCTCGGTTCACCGATGCACAGAGATACTTGGTTTCTTCAGAAGATCCCAATAAAAAGCTCAAGGACAGGCTCAATATTCTTTAGATTTGTTTTAAAGACAAAAACCCAAAAAAACGATTTAACTCTAACCTTCATAATTTTCTCCTCATAAACTAGAACAATATACGTGAGGAGCTAAAAGAGATTCTGGCTATTTTGACAGAGCTGTCTTACTCAGTTCCTTTCTGACAGAATCAATTAGGAAATCATTCTTATATAGCAAATTATTTCTGAAATTTTTATACACCATGAACAAATCCCATGGATTAATGATTTCCAGAGTTCACCCTCTTCACCTTGGGAAAAATCCAGACCAGAAAAAAAGAACAGAGAAAACACAAACCAGGGAAAGGAGTTTTGTCATTAGCTCCCTCTGTTTAAATAAAATATTTTTCCCATCATGTAGGTGAAGCAGAGAATTGCAGGGGGTTGGTAGGGTTCCTAAAGCACTGAAAAAGAGCAAGTAGTTCTAAAATATTTTTATACCTAAGAAATCCAGAAGTGCTTTCCATGACACTGGCAACTTTCACTTACGTGGGCTGCGGAGCAAAGTTGGCAGGGAACCACGTGAGGAACAGCAGGGACTGCTAGAGATCAGAGCTGACATACTGATGTGAGGGGCTTGTAACTGGACCAAGGGGGAAATGAACTCTCAGGAATGGGATACCTCAGCAGAGCTGAAGGGGGTGTTTGCACACAGCCTGAATTTTGCCTGTTTCCTCAGTCCCTTACTTTCAAAAGCAACGGCACTCGCTCAGTCTCTTACCCCTAAATACGACTGACTGCACTGCGCACACCTCCCACCTCTTTCTTCTGTGACAGTCCACAGGCCTCTTCCCTCTTCCTGGGACACTGGAGAGGAATCTGTGGCTTCATGAGATCAAAACATACAAACCGAAATGCTGCTTTATTTGTCTAAGGGTTTTTTTCCTTCAACATTTTTTGGGAATCCAGCTTAGTTCTGGAGCAAAACAGGATGGTATCAAGAGAACCTAAAATCTGCACTTTCATTATTAAAATCTCCTTCATTTGAACACTTCATCCCTGTAAGCTGTGTTAGTTACCAGGTTAAATTTTTGAATAATAAATTAAATTATAGGAATCTGTGAAACTGGGTAGTCAGACTTATAATACTGACAATTAAAATATAATCAAAGAAAACAAAACAAAAGACTCTCACAGTAAGCAAAAACAGTTTAACAACTGTTTGCAGCTTGTACATGACACTGTGGATTTAAATAGCATTCTTCTATCAAACTTTTGTAGATGTAACTAGGCAAGCTTAGATTTCACAGAGTCAGTCAGATTTTATGCTGATTCCTTCTCTACAAAAACATAGCATCTTGAGAATAAGTAAGAACAACCTGCTTATATTTTTAATGCATTCAAGCTTTCTAGCACTTGTCTATGCAAGAGTGAACAAGGAAGTACACACATTTCTTGCTGTGCTGTATTTTGTCTATTGCTTCTTCCTATTACAAAGGATAAAAGGAAACAGTGGCTAACAGGCCTTTGTTTGAAAGCAGAACACAGCACCAATGCACAGGAGAGCGTGTCCATGGCAATGCAGATGTATCAGGGGCCGTGCTCTTCTGCCTCCCTGCTGTCTGTTCCACTGCTAATGCAAACCAGAAGGTAATCCTTAAGTAGTCTACCAGAGAACACAATCAGTGCTTTTCCTGTTCAGATGAACTATAACCTCCCTGTCTGCAGGTGATAGGAATCTTGGTCTTGTCCTTCTCGAACACTGCATCTTCATTCTGCTATTGCAGCTCTCTACCTGCTGAAAGATACTTTCAAAGCAAAGACTTGTGAAGGTTTATCTGTCTTTGCGAAGTCTTTTTAGAGCTGCTTGCTCTACATCCAAATGCAAAATCCCATGAATAAATACACCTATTTATACATACATATAGTAGTTCTTATCTAAGTTACTTTAACAATCAGATGTAGTTGGAGAGCCCGTGGTGAGCCTATGGGATGGAGCTGTAAATCCTGACATGTCCATCAGTCATTATGAACTTTACCAGCCAGGAAAACGCAGTGTCTAGATTGGCTACACGCCCCTACAGTTCTTATTTTAGTTACAATTCTCTGGAGCTTATTTTCAGAGTTAATACACTGGAAAGCAGGTTTGGGCTTGATTCTTTTTGTAACATTGCTCATCTCCTCTCTCCCTCAGTTTCTTTCCTCCTAACTGACAACTAAAAGGGCTTGGCTGCAGCTGTTCCTCCTCTGTCTCTGTCCTGTCTATGAGTGCCAGAGCTCAGAATAACTGGGAGATAGGACAGACTATCACACAAACTGCAAGGAACAGCTCTCCTGGAAGTGGCCAGAAACAGTAATGTTTGAGTGCAGAATTCCTACTTGCTACAAAGACCAAGCCACTAGTAGAAGATCATGTTCAGCTGCAAATCAAAAGAGAAAATAAGACACAGACCTGGCATAATCTCATCTGGCAGAAATGAATGATGGCCTTTTTGCAATTGTTTTGCTGAAAAGCACAAATCTCTACAAAAAGAAACCAGCCATCTGTTTTGAATGTTTTAGACTGTAAGTATCTACTTGTGCTCTTCTTTGATCTATAAGAATAATAGGAAGACAGTGATACAGTCCAGTTACACCTCTGTTGTGAGTGCTTAATTCATCCCAGAGCTGCAGATTACAAAATTCCATCTGGAAATCTTAGTCTTATCATTCTGGGATCAGAAAGAAGATGAACAGTGTATCAAGATCAGTTCTTTTGTGTTCATAGATGTAACATTCTTGGACAGAGAATACATTCTTCTGACAGAAATTACTTATTAAGCAGCAAAATAATAGTTAAAAAAAAAAAAAAAAGAAAGCTAGCAGAAGAATTGTTCTCCAAAAGAGGAAAAGGACCAGGAGCAGAAGCTGACTTTGTCTCAAGGACAGCATTCTTCTCTAACCCTCCTAAGGATTAATTAGTTACATCACCTTATTTGAGTGCATCACATTAGGGTTCTTACTAAAAGGTTGCCGATCTGGAAAAGTGGGAGTGAAGAACCCTGACTGTCACCAATATGACAAAACAAATCCAGCATCTCTCTCAGTCAGGACAAGTGATAATGTTTAAGCAATGGAAGATCATCTCACGTAGCTGCCTTCAAATTTTGCACAGGGTATGTCTCCAAGGCAAGCACAAGATACTTTCTCAATGCTTTTCCATACCTGGATGAAGAATTGTAATAATATCATTATTATATTACACAATTAATTTGTAGATTTTACAGAGGGGAAGAAATGACTATTCAGAAGACAAGAGATGACAGTAAAGGACAAGAAACAGTGGTCTAAAGAGCTTTGTTCAGCATGCTGGAAAAGGCGGCTCCTTGAAAATACAGGTTATTTTCCCTTTTCCTGGGAAGGAATAGGACCTTGGAAAAAAATAAGAAGTTGTAATAGAGTCAAATACAAATCTAACATAATTTTGGGAACAATTTCAAAATGAGGTATTAGAATCACCATCATATCACTTTAACAAGACAATTTCCAAATATTGCACAGTAATAACATCTAGCACTTATACAGCACTTTTCCCAAGCAGAACTTGCACTTTCACAAAAACTTCAGCTCATTTTACAATTAAGAATTTGAGACAGGGAGAAAGAGAACAAGTGAGTGGTTGGAGACGATGCCAGGAAAGAATTTATCTTCTGAATCGTGGCCTAGTACTGTGTCCAGTAAATTATAATGTAATATGAGTCAGGCATGAAGGCCTGGTGGTTTTGGCCATTTAGCATGATCTAACAATTAAAAAGACCATATTGAAAATAAATCTAGTCAAAAGGCTTATGAGGTCACAGTGTAGTGAGTGACAATACTGAGAACCTCAAAGTGTGACAGTAGGACAAGCAGTTCTGTGCATGTTGCACACATAAAATGTGTCTCATGGAGAGAAGATCACATTTACGAAGTGAACGGATGCCTGTGTAATTTAAACATGGAACTCACCACCAAAAAATCATTTACTTCGCTAAAAAAAGTCAGCATATTAATCCAAGCATCAAATAACGTAGAAAAAAAATCGATGTTCTCCTCAAACTCCCCAAAGTATAGACACTTGTAGTGTTGTAGTGATCTCAATGAAAACTTCATGTGGTTTGACTGCTGTGGCAAAGGTTAAATTAAGCCTTGAGATGTCCTGCTCACAAAGTCAGTATTCTTATCCCTTCCACCATCATAGTAGTTACAGCTCTTCAGACTGTTGCCTGTCCTTTATTTCGGTCACTTTCCCCTAAATCTGTTTGAATAGCCATGCATATGGCTGGGTGACTGGGTGTCCATTCACTGTGTATTTCCTTTCAGCTGTAAAATAAGAAATACCTCCTACACAACGAAAAGGAAATTGTGAATGCTCCTTCTGGGCATTCCTAGGGGTGACAGACATTGCTCTACAGATACAAGCTGGAAACACATGGCTTACAACCCTGAGTGTTCAGTTGCTTTATGCATACATCTATTACTATCAGTTTCTCTGTGAGGTTTAAATGTTTCTATCATTCTTACTGGAATTTGGTTTAATACCTTTGTCCTAATAAATGCAATACAGAATGTCATTCAAGTCTCATTACCCCTCTAAAAATCACAGATGGCTACTTAGAATGAGATTGGTTTTGGACACAATATACTCATTAAGTAGACATAAGAATATAAGTGGACTTGGGAATATTAGATGGTCTTGATTAAAAACTATATTTAAAAAATTCAAACTAATTTTATTAAACTTTCAAATTGATGACGTTCCCTCTATTACAGCTTTTAGATTTAGATTACTCTAATCTACAGAAAAACTCTTGGCAAAGGCAAATTACAATATTGAATTGACTGGTTTTCAGTTCTTAAAAATGAGCCAAATATTCCCCTGCAATGACTTAACCCCTCTTTCCACCACAGACATCACCTCTGAAATCTGAAGTGTTAAATTCTGCTAGTGTCTTCAGTGCTCAACTCCCAAAGCTTACTGCTTCTAAGTTAAAATCTGTCAGACTCGAGTATTAAGGGAAAATGTCACAAAGAAGACACTTTTTGTCTTACAATATTTTTACACCAATAGGAATTGCCAATATTTTATTCATCTACAAATATCCTCAATTTTTATGCACTCCATTTCCGTGTCAGCTCTTTGACCATTCCACTGTTGCTCTAATAAACATAATATTAATTTTCAGCTAATGAATGGATGAGTGGATGAAGCAGATTTCTGAACCACAGCCACAGTTTCTCCCATTTTAGGTAGCACAGCTGTGCTTCACAAGAAAACTGGATGAATTGAGCAGCTTGGGAAATTTCTGTATGGAAGCTTTGCTTCTCCTCCCCCCATGCTGCACACACCTGCACAGATTTACAAGAAGATACACCCACATACACACCTATCCTTTTGCATGTATTAGATCTCTTCAAGTGTAAATTCATATTATTTTTGATAAAAGTGAGTAATAACTAATTAAGCCATTGGCCAGATCATGTTAGCATTTGAGAAAGACCAAAGAGCATCCTCATGTGAAATCACACTGGAATACACTTGGAAGTAGAGGAGGATCGAGCTCCATCTGGGGAATAAAAGGTGTCATAAGAAATTCAGACAGCAAGGAAACGAGCCTAGTGGAAAATGCTAGGAAAGACTATTTCAGGATGAAGGATGGTATTTACACTGAACTATAAACTCAAATGTAAACTACCATCTTCAGAAATTACAGGGAGGGTGCACATGTTTTTGTGCTCCATTTCAGGGGATCTCTATCTGATAATGCCGTCATGTACACACCTGGCATAATTAAATACTAAATTCAGTCAGCTCCAGAATGCTGGAGGGGAAAAGCCTTAAGACCTAAACCATAAAAATAAAATAATGTAGTTAACTATTGTACATAGCTTTTTGGTGTCCATTTAATCTTCAGTATTGACCAGAGGTGATTGCAGACTGAAGGAACTTTAAAAAGCAAACTTATTGCCAAGTCCTGTGCTATTAGTTACTTTTTATCATTGTAATACATAAATTTAATTTAACACATGGAAGTTAGGGACTCTGTAACTTACATCATCTTAGCTTTTACAAAGAGACTAAGGACTTTCTTTTTTAATGGACATGGAATACCACAGTAAAAACATGTACTCTGTTGGGAATAACTGGCTTGGGAAGCATCCATCACCTTTATACTTCCCCTGCTGATGTATGCACGACAATCTTGAGGCTGACAAGCTTCTCAGATGAGATGCATGTTAAGGCAAGGCTGCTGGCTGACTCATTATTTTGACTGGGATACTCTAACACGCTTTCCTGAGGAAAGTGCCTCAAAGTCAAGAGATAAGCTGTATTTAATGTCAACCACCCATTAATTCAGTAAACTATGAGAAACCATGCTCTTAGCACAGTTGCATTCTTAAATGCATCAGCAGATGGGAGAGCAAAGAGGAAGATCTTTCTCTCAGTGTTTTCTACACAAACTCCATGTTTGCTCCAGAAGGAAAATCAGAATTATTCCTACCTTCATAGTGCGTGTCCTCTTCCTTTTCATCAATTACTTACCTGATCTTCCCTGTTTAATTTCTGTGCTTCAGCTGATCTTTATAAGCATTATCTCTAGAACTTTTAACAACACACACGAACGCACAACCATTGCAACAGCAGTGATTCAAAAAGAATGTGAAATCAACAGCGAGTGGAAATTAATGAAGCACTTTATCAATTTGTCCACTAAAGAGATTTTCTCAGTTCAAACCCCAAGGCATGAAATTCAAGTTAGACACTGCCACAGTTGGATTAAATTTTTCAGATGGTTGGCTTGAAAAGAGGGATTTGATCTGTACAGTCAGACAGACCATAATTCTGTAGTTAATTGAGCAAGTGCAAGAGATGAGAGCACCTTATTCTCTCATGAATGTTTTACAAATCTAATACAAAGCAATAATTTTCAGAAATGCAAGGGCCCAAGATTTCCACAGAAATTTTCAGAAGTTTTCTTTCAAATAACTGATATGAAAAAATCAAATTCTTAGAAAAAAGTGCACAGAAATTCATGCGAAATATTTTTTTCTTAAAAGGATAAGTGGAGAAAGAAAAAGTTCCATATAAACTTTTAAAATACTGTCATCAGTCCTTTAAAACTCTTCAAGTACTTCAACAAAATGTACTCTGCTTTAAAACTGATACTCCAAGGTATAAATGAATCTTGTGTACTGTAGTGTAATAATCAGTATTTGACTCCTGGCCAGTAAGAGGTTTTTTTGCTAAAGAACAGGCGTGAGGAGAAAGGCTCTGTCCTCTGTACTGTCTTCCCTTCTGGAAATAGGAGTTGTTGTGGGGACAATTTGACAGCAGAAAAGAAAAAATTGTGGACACGGACACAGAGAAAGAAAATGTATTTTAAATGAAAAACAGCTCCTAATTTCTCCCCCATTGTTTTGAAAGAATGAGGGAGATGGAAGGGAGAGCGGAAGGTTAAGGGGATATTCCTCTTTGCCTTCACATTTATAGACAATTCATACTCCTAGTCCATATCAAGAATCATGTATTGTGAGTTGATAAATATCTGTGACTAGTTAGGTCAGCGTGCATGGCAGCAATCTCAGCAGCAGATCTCAACATGCTTAAAACCTTCAGGAGGAACATTATCTTCAGGAGGAACATTATCTCCGAGCAAATTCTTTACAAACCAGAATTGAAAAAGCACACATAGGTTTGGCTCCGGCGCAAACTGCTTTGAAAAAGAATCCGACTGAAAACATTTCCTCCATGAAGTCAATGATAAATGATATGAAAGACATTTCCTGTTCTCTCGTACTTGCACAGAAACTCAATTACATGCCCTGGAAAGTTCTCCCCACAACATTGTGAAACAATGATAGGATGATTAGAAGGAGAAAATCACAAACTGCACATAAACACACGAGAGACACCCTCATGCAGAGACTATGGAAGCAAGGGGGGGGAGCACAGCCAGGGTTCACAAAGCACACGGAGCGAGGTGTGGGAGTGACTGTCGGGAACTTTTCTACTGGCAGGAGAGGTTGGTTCTCACCGTTCTGAACAAAATGGCTGAGCTAAGAGCATCTGACTGGTTATGCCCAAATACCCTCCTCCTCATCCTAGAGGTGCAGAGGTGGCAATGGGAGGAAAGCCCCAGAGCAGCATGGGAATGAAATAAAGAATTGGTTAGTATTAAAGCACATCTGTAAGTACAAACAGTAGTACCAAGCGTTTCAATTCCTTATGCAATATTCTGAGCTACCTTGAGGTACAGCTTTCTTTGTTCCCTTGCAGGCTTTGTCAGCTTTCAAAATGCCCCTTTGCAAAGGGGAAGTGCAATCAGAGCCTCCTCCCACCCTCTCTCTTCCCTATTGCCCTTCCCTGTGAGGTCTTTGCAAGAATTTCCATAAATGTCTAAATTTTATTTCTTTTTTACATGTTATCTTTTCATTTCATCTTTGAATGCTACTCTGCATTCATTTGCAAGCATGTACTACAGTTACATGCTAGAAATAGCTTCAGATCTCTTCAGACTTCAGTGTAGAAACAACAGATATTCTAACATTTGCACCAAATTAAGATTAAGAAATCCATTTAATTTTCAGTATTAACAATTTCACTCTCCTGAAAAAGGTAACACCAACATCTTCCAAAAACACTGCAGAAAATTCAAGCCAGTCAATGTACAGTGGAGGAAGGTATTAAATCAAGATGCAAAGGGGAGTTGCCTTGAAAATGAGAATTTTTCTGTTCATTTCTTTGTATACATTCCTTCTTGTTTTCTGATGCAGACATGAAAGGAGATTTTTTAAGATCTACATTTGCAGGGTGAATATGTAATTGGCTTTTGACATTTTCCTCTTGTACCTTACTCATTATTTCTGTGTATCACTAGGTTGGCACTTAAAGGTCTAGAGTGAGATGCTTCCCTTCAGATCTCACCAATTTCTACATGAGTCAGAGGGCAAAGAGAAGCATTCCTTCACTCCATCGAGGCAGTGATTAACGATGGCTAATATTTTAATTAAACTGCAGTGGATGAGATTACAACATGGGATGTGCAATTATGTTGGCATTCTCTGTGCTACCCAAGGGATGGCTAATCTCTCTGATAGTTATCAAGCACACAGCTGTGCTTTGTAAATGCCACAGGAGGCTCCTCACTGCTTTGGAGATGGTAAATTGATTTTCCTTCAGTTCACGGCCCATTGAGTTTGTGAGGGAGCAGTCTGTGCTCATTTGGCACCGAGGCCAGGATTCCCTCATGGGAAATGAAGGGAACTGCTTGTTTGCAATCCATAGATCAGAAAGCTGATCCTGGAGCATGATTTCCTACTACTGAAGACAAGAAACAGTCCTGGACACTCCACACACTCAAGGAGTAAACCTGAGCTACTAAAATCTGAATATGTCATACAGGACTCAAATCTCACATTTCAGGAGAGTAATGTTTTTGTTCCTTTGCAATGTACCTCCTCCTTCCACCCACCTAACAACAGCTTGGTACCAGGAACCATTCATTCACATTTCAGGAGCCTTACACAAAGCCAACACAACAGCAACATCCAGTTCTGCTTCATAACTGCATTCTGGAATGCTGCTTTCGTTCTGAGGTACTGCAAGCGTGTTAGGGAAAAACTACACAAAAAATAATCAGCCCTCATAGCAAAAACGACTTTAAAAACAAAAAAGAGAGACACATTACCTGGTCAGGGGAGGGCTTGTGGTTGGTTTGGTTGGAATGGGATGAGGATTTGAGGTGGTCATCCTCATAGTTGTCAGCCATCAGCTTCATACGGTTCTGAGTCTATTCAAAAAAGACAAGAAAAAATAATCTCAGTCTACCTTCTAATGCTATCGTGGGGACTAAGGGAAACAGGGTATTTATACTTTTCTGCATATCCAAAATCCATGCATGGGAAAAAAATAAGACACGTGCCTAAAACATCAGTTAGTGTTACCATAGAGAATTGGTAAAAACTGTGGAGACACATTCCAACCTGTTCCCTTTAAAGCTAAATTAGTTTTACAATTAAATGGATCATCTGACTTGTACCTACTAAAACTTGTGCTGCACAAGAAATGGATTTCTTCTTTTACATTCTTGGGATTAAGATTCAGACATCAACTTGGAGAATAATTCAATGAAAACATGAGTTAGGTGTCCCTAAGTCAATTAAAAAAACCCTAAAAACCCTCTCGGTAAGCAGTCAGTTTAAAAAAACCAAAAAGTAAACAAGCTGAAAACAGGTTATTACTTAAGAAGTCCATCCAGTTTCAATATGCAAAGCAGTTTTCAATTGATATATCAAAGAACAGAAGAATTCTGAGACTGGTCAGAAAAATGTGAATTATACAAAAGCCATCCTTGAGGAAATGAAAAAGTTAATAAATAAATCTTGGGGAAGAAAAAGTGTCATAATGAAGGCTTATAAAATTTATATTTGAACATAGTCAAGTAAATAATTAGCAAAATACAAAAAAGTCTCTTTGTTTTTCTTCAACTTAGGAAATTTCAAGTTCCAGAGGAGATATAATTTTTAAAAACACAGAATAAAAACAAAATTGTGTAAGAATAAATAGAATACATGACTTTAGGAATACCATTCTAGGCAAGCAAGTGCAACAAACGTTCAAATATACTACCAGGCTGTGTCTGCAAAGGAGAGGCTTAGTGAGATTAAGCCCTTTTAACATACTACCCTGCAATGAGGTCCCCCAGCACCTACAAACACACACAAATAAGGAAAGAAATGCACCTGGAAGAATGTCCCACCTCCCCAGCAGGGCTCACAGAGGCCATTTAGGCAGCAATGATACTCTGTGGGTAGCCAAGAGCTGGGTGAGGGTCTTGCAAAACCAAGTGCTGCCTCCCTTTGCATTATCTGGGTGCCAGTGTCATTGCGAACTCACACATGGAGAGGCCCCAAAAGTGACGGGTGGCATTTCTCCTCCCAGCTCAGAAGGCACAAAGAGCCCCACTTTGAGTTTTGTGAAATCCTTGTATTCTAAGGAAATCAAATAGCTAGCCTGACCTACGTCAGATACAATACAGAGCAAATTATCTACAGCTAGACACATGAAATCATCAGACATGCACTAAAACTAAACATCTTAAATGAAAGCTCAAAGCTCACTGTAGAAATGGCAGCTGTTGATTCAATCCCTTCATAACTCTATGGTTTCTCACTGAAAACTCTGAAGTTTAATGAGCATCTCGAGGCTAGAGAATGCAGATTCTACTTGTCTCTATTCAGACCATGAGAGAGAAGGTCCAGGATTTGAATCTGGATTTGATTTTATTTTGGATTAATTTAACAAAAGCTAATAGTAAATTGAGCTTAAGCAATAAGCAATTTAATCATGCAAAGTTTTTATATTGTTTCCTCTGCTTTGTCGAACAAGTTCTGAATTCCAAGTCTGACTCATCATTCATAAATCACTACTTGAAACATGCCACATTAATCCTTAAACAACCAGTTTATTGCAACGGCACTTTCTTAATATTTATTATTTTATTATATTTAAGGTTGTCTCTTCAACAGTTTCTTCTTTGCAATGAGAACAATTGATTTTAAATGATTTCACATTTCCTTGGAAATGTATTGTTTTGATAATAAATAATAAATTCTTACATGACTTTCAGTATGTGTGTGTGGAGAAAATCTATTGAAACCCAGATGTTTAGCAGAATGCTAGCACAGCACATTAACTTTCCTGAGAGAAAACGTAGCTCTTCTCAGATAGAGGCAGCATGTTTTATGATATTACATGAAAAAAAAAAACCCCAAACAAACTATGTTAGCTGGTACAGGTAGAGAAGAATAGAGGCATTGCAGAGAAGCACAGACTGGGTCAGGTTGGAAGGGACCATAGTGGGTCATCAGGTCCAACCCCCTGCTAGAGCAGGAACATCCCAGAGCACATGGCACAGGATTGCATCCAGAGGGTTCCTGAATGCCTCCAGTGAGGGAGACTCCACACCCCCTCTGGACATTCTGTTCCAGTGCTTGGTCACCTGCACACGAAAGAAGTTCTTCCTCCTGTTCAGGTGGAACTTCCTGTGCATCAGTTTCTGCCCATTGCCCCTTGTCCTATTGCCTGGCACCACCGGGAAGAGCCTGGTCCATGCTCTGACACCCTTCCTGCAGACACTGGCATTGATAAGGTCCCCTCTCAGTTGTCTCTTCTTGATGCTGAACGGGCCCAGCTCCCTCAGCCTATCCTTACAAGAGAGATGCTCCAGTCCCTTCAATATCTTTGTCACCCTCTGCTGGACCCACTCCAGGAGCTCTGTGTCTCTCTTGTCCTGAGGAGCCCAGAACTGAGTACAGCACTCAGGTGTGGCCTCACCAGGGTTGAGGAGAAAGGCAGGATTGCCCCCATGACCTCTGGCAGTGCTCTTCCTAATGCACCCCAGGATACCATTGGCCTTCCTGGCTTCCAGGACACACTGCTGGCTCATGGACAGCTCATTGTCCACCAGGACCCCAAGGCTTTCTCCTCAGAGCTGCTTTCCAGCAGGTTGGCCCCACACCTTATCTCTGTCAAGACTGGCTACACCCCTGTCCCACTTCAAATCTAGTTTAAAGCCCTCTCAATGAGTCCTGCTGAGTCCCGAGCTAAGATCCCTTTTCCCTTCTGATACAGGTGGGCCCACTCGTTGCCAGCAAGCTCAGTGTTGTATAAACTGACCCATGATCAAAAACCACAAAATGCTGCTGTTTACACCAGTCTTGAAGCCAGGTGTTCATCTGCATGACTTTCCTGTTTCTTGCTCCATCATTCCCTGCAACTGGCAGCACAGAAGAAAACACAACTTGGGCTCCAGATCCCTTGACCAGTTTTGCCAAGGCTCTGAGGCCTCTGTTCATTGTCCTTATCCTTTTTGCTGGGACATCGTTGCTGCCCGCACAGAAATCTTTAAGTGGGTGACAATCAGGGGCTGCATCAGGTTGGGAGGTTTCTTGGTGATGTCCCTTATCCAGGCCTCTGGAAGACCACACACCTCCCTCTGGTTTGGGTCTGGTCAGAAAACAGCACAGCTTCCCTCAGAGAGAATTCTGAGTCAAACTGAAGAAGTTGTGTGCTTCTGTCACTTCAACTCAAGTAGAACAGCCTACTATTAATACTTGGCAGCAGGTATTGAGAAGTGGCTGATGGAATTGGGCTGGTTTAGCTTGAAAAGGAGGAGGCTTTCTTAAATTATAGGAAATAGAGGACATGAAGCCACGCTCTTCCTGGAGGGGATAGGACAAGAGATGACGTCCTATCCATTTTACATTTACATTTTACATTTACATTTTACATTTACATTTTACATTTACATTTTCTGTGTTCCATTTTACACAGATGTAAAATGGAACACAGAAAATTCTGATTAGAGACCAGGAAAATTCTTTTCATAACGAGGTCCATCAAATGCCAGAACAGGCTGCCAAGAGACTGGGGGCTCTCCATCCTCGAAGATACTGGAAATGCAGCTGGACAAGCCTTGAGCAAGCTGCTGTAATTAGTGATGCTCTCAGCAGGTGGCTGGACACAGAGGTCCACTCTAACCTAAAATATGCTGCAATTCTTATTATTTGGAATTTTCATCAGATCATTTCAGAGTTTCAAAGCCAGACTTTTCAAAAGAAGAGGGACGTAAGTTCCAAAATCCCTCCTACTTGCCAAATATGGTTTAGTTGCTTAGCTCCATTACAGCCCTTTGAACACTTCAAACCAGAACAATCTCTGCAGTGTGCTGATGATGACAAGCCTACGGGACCCAGTTCACCTAGAAGGACATTTTCTATGTTCCCCCTTTAATTCAACCTGACCTCCCACTGCAGATGCTGTTAATTTAAGAGTGCATGTCTGTGACAAGTCTTGGCAAGAAAATGCCAAAATCAGTATTGTGATTCCATTACAGGAACTAATTTATGCATGTATCACTGGAATTAGGCAAAAATCAAGAGATGGAAGAAAAGCAGTTTATTTCTTGATGGATACCACTAAGAATTATTTTCCAACATTTAAATTCCAAGCAGTGTTGCAAATAAAAGATATAATACAATATTTTTACAATTCTTTTTGTATCAAATATAGAAATAAAAAGCTTCTGCTTAGGACTGGACTACTAATGACAAACTTTTACTTGGAAATTTTAAAAATAACCGTAAGTACATGAACTGAGTTTCTCTCCTATTGCTCCACTACAGAAAAAAAAAAAAGTCCAAAAGGATGGAAATTTCTAGAGCAAATGGCTGTTGTAACGATTTAAAAACAAACGGTTTACTTTTCTGTGGGGAACCACTCCAACATCCTGCAGTCCTGAGCTGGTTTGTCATGGTGCTATTATACAATCCTCTCCCACCTCATGAGGTTATGGCTCAGATCCTAGGGCAAACATTTCTACATCATTGTAAAAAGTATGAACAACAACGTGGTTTAACCACGGGGCCCTGTGAGAAAATAAATGAGCAGTGCAGACAAATCAGTTGTGTCAGGAGTGCTTTTGTCTAAAACCTCCAGAGCTGTAAGCAGAACTAGCAATGATAGGAGCTAGATGTCAGATTCAAATCTTGCTTATAAAAAAATACCATGTGCCCTTACAGGTACCTTCTTCATGCATGTGCAGAAAAAATGCTGGAGTGAAAAAAATCTGGGCAAAATTCCACAACCCAACAGGTTTCCTGATTTTTTTCCAGAAGGTACCTTCATTTCACTTTTTTTTTTGACAGATTCCATAAATTTCCTCCTGGCCCTCCAATTATACCTTCCCCAAAGCCCCCACAGCTTGTCAAAGCC